>NC_138369.1:48494792-48520771 GCF_054177405.1 Leptonychotes weddellii | reverse complement strand
CTGTTTCGTCTGCATTGAAAATCTGTTGTCTAGTGTAACCACCTTCATTAATGATCTCAGCACGATCTCCTGGATAACGGGCTGCAGCTTCTACACCAACACTTGCTGCTTCCCTTTGCTCTTTTATGTTATGGAGACGGCTTCTTTCCTTCACCTCAAGAACCACCTCTGCTAGCTTCACACTTCTCTTCTGCAGCTTGCTCACCTCTCTCCGCCTTCTCAGAATTACAGGGAGTTAGGGCCTTGCTCCCCATTAGGCTCTGGCTAAGGGAATGTTGTGGCTGGTGTTCTCTTCTCTCCAGATCTTCTCCTGCCTTCTCCGTATCAGCATTCAGGTTGTTACACTCTCTTATTTGTGTGTTCACTGGAGTAGCACTTTTCATTTCCTTCAAGAACTTTTCCTTTGCATTCACAGCTTGGCTAACTGTTCGGTGCAAGAGCTTTTGGTCTGTCTCAGTTTGTGACATGCCTTCCGCACTAAGCTGAATCATTTCTAGCTTCTGATGTAAAGTGAGAGACGTGACTCTTTGTTTCACTTGAACAGCTAGAGGCCACTGTCGGGTTATTAACTGGCCTGATTTCAATATGATTGTGTGTCAGGGAGCAGGGAAGCCCGAGGAGAAGGAGGGGGACGGGGGATAGTTGGCCAGTGGAGCAGTCAGACCGCACACATTTATCGATTAAATTCCCCATCTGACATGGACATGGTTCATGACACCCCAAAACAGTTACAAGAGTAACATCAAAGATCACAGGTCACAGATCACCATAACAAATACAGCAACAACGAAGAAGTTTGAAACATTGCAAGAATTACCAAAATGTGACAACGAGACACGAAGGGAGCAAATACTGTAGGAGAAATGGTACCCCCAGACTTGCCTGAAGCAGGATTGCCACAAATCTTCAGTTTGTAAAAAATGCAATATCTGCCAAGTGCAACAAAATGAGGTATGCTTGTACTCACAAAGTATTTGATGAATGAATGAATGAATGAGTCTGCTTACAGGACAGATAAAGTCGCCAACCAAGCCGGCCAACTTCCCTCCCTCCTCACCTTTCTTCTTGGCCTCCCTGCGAATCCCTCCTCCATGGCTACTGCAGAGGCAGGGGCTGGGTCCTGGAAGGTCCTGGAAGCCCCATTGAGACAGGCCCCAAGATACTCCATAGAAGCCCCAGCTTCACCCTGGCTGGCCTCTCTGAGTCAGCCGCCCACCCCCGTGTCCACATCCAGCCATTCCTCAAGTCCTGGCCCGTTGTCAAGCCTGCCTTTGGATTCAGGGAAACTGAGTGGCTCTGACATGGAAACAAAGACAGGGGTTTCCCCAAGAAAGCCACATCCTCTGGGAGCCCCTGCCAGCCCTGAGGACCCTGGAGCCCAGGGATGTTCCCATGAAGTTCTCAGAAGTTCTGGGGTTGGTCCAATCCCAATGTCATGGGGTGTAATACTCAGATATCCCAGCAGAGGGCAGTGTGTGGCTGCTACAGAGCCCTGGAAAGAGTTGCCTACAAAATCTTTGGTACCCAAGGAGATCCAGAGAGACCCAAAGGACCTGGCTCTCTCCCAAGCCTGCCCATGAGACCACTACTACCCTCCAAATCCATGCCCATGCCTTACTCCCTGGCTATAATGCCGTCTCCTCATCTCTGTCTCTGACAACCCAAATTCCTTCTGCTCCTTCATGTTCTTAAGGGTTAAAGGGGCTTTGTCTGCACACCTGTCCCCGACCCTGTGCATAGAACACAGTTCACCAAGATGCCCCTCACACCCTAAATGCTCTGGCCCCGGCTCTCCCCCTGGGCTCACCCCCCAACCCTCGGCCCCTCTCTCCCTCTGCTCCAGGCATGCTGTTCTTCTTCTTCTTTTTTAAAAGATTTTATTTATTTATTTGACAGGGAGAGACACAGTGAGAGAGGGAACACAAGCAGGGGGAGTGGGAGAGGGAGAAGCAGGCCTCCCGCGGAGCAGGGAGCCCGATGCGGGGCTCGATCCCAGGATCCCGGGACCACGACCCGAGCCGACGCAGATGCCCAGCAACTGAGCCACCCAGGCGCCCCCATGCTGTTCTTCTCTCCATTCTATAATGAGTGAACCATCCTGTAATCAGTGAACTTCTTATGCCTCAGGGCCTTTGCGCTTGCTCCCTCTGCTTCCCAGCCCCATAGCTGGCTCCTCCCACCACTGAGTTCTTGGCTCAATGTCACAGGCGCAGAGGCCCTCCCTGACTGCCCGGGTAATGTCCTTCCCAGTCCTGAAGAGTCTTGTCTCTGGCTCAGTACCGGGAATTATTTTAGCTCCACCCAGGTCCTAAGTCCCAGACGTCCCCCAGCAGTCTGTCTCTGAGAGCCCGGGGAGGTGGGCTGAGCTGTGACTGGTCAGCTGCCATATCTGATCCTGAGGACACTAATTCAGCATTTCTCAATTTCCACTGTCTGTCTTTCTTTCGTATTTTAATCCAAGGCATTTGGGGGCCTGTATCCCTCATCCTTGCAAGGGGCTAAGAGGCCCGGCCCAGTCCGGTCCTTGTGTGCTCAGGAAGACCCACCCTGGATCTGACACGAGCCTCAGGGTGAGCACAGGCTCCACACTGTCACCAAGGAGATCATGAGCCTCTGAACAACAGCTTCCAGAGGACGAGCAATGTCTCAGGGAGGGGACTGCCACCGTGTGACCCTGGGGAATCGCCTCATTCTGACCCTCAGGCTCCTCATCTGTGACATGGGTGCTGGGGGAGTGCCAACCCTGCTCTCGGTTTGCCGTGACGAGGTGGCCGCAGAGAAGCAATCAGATCCACGGATGGGGGCCTGAGGGCGTGTGGTCACAGCAGCCTCTTTCTTCTCCTCGGGCCCACGGTACAGAAGTTAGGGGCCTGCCCCTGGCCACACTGCTGGGCAGAGGGGCTCAGGGACCAAACCCAGGCCAACAGACTCCAGCAACCACAAGCTCCAGGGCCTTCTCCCAGTGAGTCGTGTACCTGCTAAGCTGTGTGACCTGGGGTAGAGTGACCTCTCTGGGCTTCCACTGGAAATTCAGGGAGGGTGAGAGTTGAGGTCAATCATTACCTCCCCAGGGAGGTGGGGGACACATTTAGGTTGTTCATAAACAGAGACTTCAAAGATGTCCAGTCACATGCTAAGAGAGATAGGTATTCTGTGTCTGGTGCACAGCAGGGGCTCAGAGGGGTCCCACTGCGCTGTGTTACAATGGTGGCGACCATGGTCACCCGTTTGAGCTGCGACCAGAGCCAGGTCTTTCCCTCTGAGCACCTTCCCTCCTCTTCACTTGGCTCTTGGCTGACTGCATGTAGCTCCATAAAGATGCTCCACAGGAGAATGCACCAGAGGTGGCCTCCATCCCTGTCCCTGGGCTGTGTGTGATGTAGTCCAGGTGAACACTGCCTTCCCCAGAGGTGAGCCCAGCCGAGTGGGGTCCCGCCCTTCCTGAAGCCCCCTCGTGGTTCCCCTGACCAAAGCATGGCAGGTCCACCCCAGGCCTCCTGAGCCAGAAGCCGGGGCGGACCCAGCGCTCGGGGTGTTGACAGCCTTCCTGCCGACATCCATGCCGCCCCACTAGGGAGGCAGGAACATAGGCTTTGGGGGCCAGTGGAGCAAAGGATATTTTAGAAAATGTGTTCCCTACTTAATGCATGCCCTGCACCTCCCAGAGGCCAAGCCTACTTCCTGCTCAGTGATAATCATGGACACCCCCTCCCTCCCCAGCCATCTGGTGCTTTTTCTGCCACTCCACGTCTCCAGGTAGGCCCAGTAGGGACGCTGAGGACACAATCACCAGCCTTTTAGGAACTAGTGTTTGTGAATGAAGCATGGACGTCTTCTTGCAGAGGATGCTGAGTGAGCCTTTCGGGGCTGGCAATTTGCAGAGCACTCCAGATGTGGCAGGACAATGGGGGTCTGATTGGCAGGAGAGCGGGAGGGGCCAGCAGCTGCAGCTACAGAGCAAGGAAAGGTACGGGGGCAGGAGGAGGGGGGCCTGCAGGAAAATCTGCAGGGCGGTGGGAGCCCCGCAAAGGCATGGGGCGGGGCAGGTCTCATTCTACAGCCCCAAAATAAAAGCGCTGAGCCAGCTGAACAGGAGAAAGGCCTGGGCAGGAGGCAGAGGGACTGGAGGGAGACAGAGGAGGCAGACAGCAAGCTTCCCCTGAGAACTCCGTAGTTCGCTCATTTATCTGGCTAACTCATTCATTCACGCATGCACGCAGGAACACCTTCGGAAGGCATCACGATGGAGTGGCAACAGCTCTCAAGAGTCATTCAGACTCCGTGGTTTAAATTCTGGCTCCTTCACATATTTGGGTCCTTCTGCCTCAGTCCCCACGTCTATGCAATGGGCTTGGTATGAGGCTAAGAAAGGATCTTACAGGCAAAAATGCCCAGCACCACCCCTGACTCTTAGTAGGGGCTTACTAAATGTGGGCTCAGCTTTCCTGTCTCCTCTTTTCCTTCTCAGCCATTCTGACATCTTTTGAGTACTTAGTATGTACCAAGAATTGACCTGGGCACTGGCAGACAGACAAAGACAAGACCTCTAGGCCAGGCTCTGGCTCTTGGGAAGTATCCAGTCTTGGAGGCAGAGGGTAGTGAGGGACAGGCCTCTAAGTGATATCAGGGCAGGGGGGAATGTTCATTCATTTATTCACTCATCCCTTTACTTATTCATCCAATAAAATTTATTATGTCACTGCACACCGGGCTGCATAAAGCACCGACCCTTCCCAGGAAGGATTCACAATCTAGCAAGAATCAGGTATGTTTGGAACACAGAAGGCAAGAAGCTGACTCAGTACTGGGAAGGCAGCACAGAGGAGGTGCCATCCGAGGTGGGTTTTGAAGGATGCATAGGAGTTCCCTGGGGGGAAGGAGATGAAGTGAAGAAAGCACACTCCCAGAAAAGAAACAGAATGAGCAAAAGCATAGCAGCCTCCTGGTGCACACTTGCTTGGCTCTAGACCCAGAATACTGTCTTCATGCCCTAGGGAGGTACAGAAGCACCCCCAGCTGTGCTCGGTAACCGGTTCTGGGCCTTCAGTGATAGTTATCATTTACTGAGCATCTACTCTGTGCCTAACGTCTCCCAGGCCTGTGTATACATGGCCTCCGTTCATCTTTGCACACCTTTGAGAGGGGTCTGCTTTTCTCAGGGCTCAGGAGGAAACAGGCTCAGAGAGAGAAGGTGATTCACCCTCCGATACCACTGGTCAGGAGAAGAGCCTGGATTTGAAACCAGATCTGCCAAACACCAAAATAATGCTCTTCGCCTGCCTTGCATTTGGACATGGCTCCGGGGCCCTCTGGTCACTAAATTGTCCACATGGGATCTTGGCTCTGTTTGGTTGCGCGCCTTGCAACCCCCAGCTCCTGCACACCTCTAGCCTCTGGCCATGCTCCTGGGCTGGCATTAACCCTTCTGGATTTCACACCACCGCCCTTCACCTTAGAGGTGCTAGCCTCAGACCTTCCCTCTGTGAAATGGGACCTGGCCCCTCAGCTCTGCCATTCCTGCCACCCCCCTGCCCACTCTCTGCATCCACATCTGCAAAACCCTGATAAACCATCTCTGGGCCTTTCATTTCTCCAGCCAAGCTTTTCTCTACATTTTAATAAGCTGCTTGCAAAATTGGTGATTGATGAGTAAGAATGAGGAGGATGTGGGGCTGAACATTTTTTTTTTTCTTGGACTCGCTTCTGGCTGCGCACTCAACTTTAAATTGATTAATAACGTGCAGGTCCAACATTAATTATCAGCCATTTGTCACTGGGGAGGGCTGGAGCCTGAGCCCTGTTTGCAGCCCTTCTCTTCGTGGCCAGCTCCATGGCGTTGTGGGAGAGGTCCGGCTGCCCCTCATGGGCGCGGAAGGCCCCCGACACTTATGGCCCTTAATGGCCTTGGTCCCTGATACCCTGAGCACTGTGGCAGCTTCTAGAGGCCAAAACCGAGCACCCCAGGGTGATGGTGTCCCTGACATCTGCCTGCCCCAAGGCGGCTCATGGCCTGTCTGGACCCTAGGCTGGCTCTGAATAAGGTGAAGGGGATACCAGAAGACCCCAGGATTTCTTCATTTAACCAACAGTGACTGAGCAATGATGACATGCAGCCATTCTTTGGGCGCTGAGGGCACAGCAGAGAGCAAGACAAGGTCCCTGACTTTTGGGGAGGCTCATAACAGAATCATAGGGAAGTGCAGGAACGTCAGAGGGAGCTAGGTCACTGAAGAAAAGCAAAGCTGGTAAGGTCGGAAGGGCCGGGAAGAGGGCAAGATTACCCACTCACACAGGGGTTGGGGAAGACCTTGCTGAGGAGGTGGATGAGGGAGGGAGCCACAGAGATATCTGGGGAAGAACGTTCATGGCAAAGAGAGCAGCAGTGCAAAGGCCCTGGGGTAGGAGGAAATGGATGATTAAAAATAACACTTTGCTACATGAAAAAAGCCAGTCTCAGGGCGCCTGGGTGGCTCAGTCGGTTAAGCCTCTGACTCTTGGTTTCTGCTCAGGTCATGATCTCAGGGTCATGAGATCGAGCCCTGCGTCTGGCTCTGCACTCAGCAGGGAGTCTGCTTGGTATTCTCTCTCCCTCTGCCCCTTACTCTGCTCACGTGCATGCTCTTTCTCGCTCTCTCTCTAAAATAAATAAACCTTTAAAAAAAAGAAAGAAAGAAAAGCCAGTCACAAAAGACCACAGAGCATATGGTCCCATTTATATGAATGTCCAGGATAGGCAAGTCCACAGAGACAGAAAATGGGTAAATGGTTGCCAGGGGCTTGGGAGATGGGGGAATGAGGAATGACTGTTAATGGATATAGGCTTACAGGTGATGAAAACATCCCCAAATTAGATAGTGGTGATGGTTGCACAGCTCTGAATGTACTAAATCAACTGAATTGTGTGCTTTAAATGGGTGAACTTTATAGTATGTAAATTACACATCAATAAAGCTGTTACAAAATAACTACGTCATATGTCAGGTCATCATTAGTGCCATGCAGGAAAAGGAATCAGGATAAGATGCGGAGGGGGGTTAGGAGGTGACACTTGAGCAGAGACCTGAGTGGAGTTTCGGGGCCAGGAATGGGTGACGCGAGCCTTCTGGGGAAGCTGACGCCGGAGTTAGGCATGTGGGCCGTATCAGACTCCAACCTGGGGATGCTGGAAGGTACTTGGTGCGGTGTAAGCGATGAAGTTTCAGGTGTGCAGGACTGCATTTCATGAGGATTTGACATTTTTAAATCACTAAGAATTGCATCATCTCAAAGCTAGTGGGACAAATGATGTTTCAGGCTCAGGTCCCTTGGGTGGTGAGAGAGGCCACCAGAGTCCTCTGCTCAGAGTGAAGACGGCACTCTGCAGAGCTTACAGGTAGTGGTGATCCCACGCCTGAGTGCTGGCACACACGTCAGTAGCCCTCAGGGGCCCCACTTAACTCGTGTCAGCGGTGGAGCTCGATATTCTAGGACATAAAGGTCAGCATTTATAGGAATTGACCAGGCTGAGGGAAATGGACTCTTCCAGATCACCCTGGGGCTCCATCTCTGGGAGGGCTCCTTGGCCTTAAGTTTTAGGAAGACAGATATTAGTGTTTCCCCAAAGGTCCCCCCTGCCCCCCAGAGCAGCTTCGGATGCCAGGAAAGTCCCCGCAACCTCCAAGTGTTCACTGTTCATGCCCCATTCACCCCGTCTCCGCATAAACGCAGAACCATCAGTG
This sequence comes from Leptonychotes weddellii, assembly GCF_054177405.1. Classification (NCBI taxonomy): domain Eukaryota; kingdom Metazoa; phylum Chordata; class Mammalia; order Carnivora; family Phocidae; genus Leptonychotes; species Leptonychotes weddellii. The sequence goes on along the minus strand of NC_138369.1, from coordinate 48,513,053 downwards.
AAGGAGGTGGTTGTATCCCAGGGTTCCTGGCAGAGGGCACAACACGTGCAAAGGCCCTGAGGTGGGAGCATGCCTGGTGTGTTCCAGGATCAGTGAGGAGGCTGATGTCACTGGTGCAGAGGGAGTGCTGGGAAGAGTCAGGGGAAGAGGAGTCAGAGGATCAGCTGGCACAGGACTTGGATGGCCTTGGCCTTTATTCTAAGGTGGGAGCCTTGGGAGGGTTCTGAGCAGAGGACAAGGAGGGCCCCTCTGGCTTTATGCTGAGAACAGACAGTGAGGTGGCAAGGGCAGGAACAGGAAAAGCAGGGAGGAGGCTGGTATGAGCGGCCCCTGGAGAAGACTTCCCCATGACTTTGAGTGAAGATCCACCAGACTCTCCCAGAGAGGGGCAGGGGGATCAAATAAGCCAGATGAAGACCATGGTCCTCCTTCCAAAATGAGACGTGCTTGGCTTTTTCCTCTTCTTTCTCTACACCATGCTTTTCCTACATCTAGGTCTTTGTACATACTGTTCCCTCTACCCGGAACACTCTTCCCTCTCTCCTATCTGCCTGGTGAAGCTTCATCCTCAAGCTCCTCACCCCGTGGGTGCAGGAGGTGCTTCCTCTGCTGAGGTTGGCACCCCAGGGTAAGGCGCTTCCCTCCCACCCACACAGCAGGCTTGGGCCTTCAGTGTAGACCAGTCTCCATGACATCTCCCTGAGCTCCGCCCTCAGGACTGGGACAGAGCCAGGGGCTGAGGAGACCACAGGGTCACCTATCCTCAGGTCAGTGGTTGGGGTGGATGGAAGAGGTGGTGCAGAGACTGGGCACAATGCCACCAAGTGCAGGTAAATCCAGCAAAGCCCAGAATTCTGGGCCAAGTCAGGATGTGTCTCTGGCTGAATTTTGCAGAGCCTCACACTTTGTTCACTGATTAATTATACAAATGTTTACCGAACCCTGGTCTAGGCCCTGGGGATTGGGCCGTAAGTAGGAAAGACAGTTCCTGCTACCGTGGGGGAAAGGGTGCACACGAAAGAGACTTTGAGAGGGCACTAAGTTTTGTGAAGGTGCACAGGGGTGGTCAGGGAGGGTTTCTCAAGGAGGTGACCTTTCAGCTGAGACGTGGACAGCGACAAGGTACCAGCCATGCAAAGACCTGGGGGCACTAGTGGTTCAGACAGGGAGTGGCAAGTGCAAAGGCCCTGAGGCCAGAGAACACCCCATGCACTTGAAGAGCTGCAATGAGAACAGAGTGTCTGGAGGGGAATGCTTTGTGAAGAGGAGGTTGAGGGGGAGGCAGGGCAGGTGTGATGGGGAGCCTGGATTTTATGCAAAGCATAAGAGAAAGCATTGGATGGTTCAAACCAGCAACATGAGGTCGTTTGTGCTTTTAAAAGCTCCCCCTGGCTGCTGAGAGAGTAGAAAGGAAACGGAGACCCAGAAGACCCCTGGGTGGGTGGGTTGGGGGGGGCAATGGTGGTGCCTGAAGGGCCATGGATGCTCAAGCCTGGATGGGAATTCAGGGGGCAGTGGAGGTACAGGCTGGAGATAGAAATTTGGAGGCCATCTTTCAATTTTATTGTTTCAGAGATAAACCCTTGTAAAGTCCAGGAATCAATAAACAGACTAACACTGGCCATCTTCCCCGTCCAGATCCTGGGAGAGCATTTCACGAGTAAGTGCTTTCCAAATGACTCTGGTCTAGGGAGGGCAGCGGGGGGTGCAGTGAGACCGAAGCCCAGGCATCAGCCAGAGCTTGATAAACTCTGCCCACGCCTCGATGGCATCCACTCACCAAGGGCAGGGTGAACGATCACCGCACACATTCTGGAGCAGCATGGCCCGAGACAGGCGGTGGCTGGAGAGCCGGCCCCTGGGGACACCAAGGGAACAGAGCCACGTCCACTCCATGAGTTGGGGTGAAGCACTGCCCTGGAAGCCTGATTTCCTAGCTGTGTGGCCTTGGGTCCTGGCCAAGCTGCTCTGAGCTTTAGTTTGCTCTCTGTGAAATGGGCATAAAAACACGTGTGCTGCAGGATTGTGCAAGAAGGAAGTGAGCAGATACACACATCAGTGGTTCTCCTTGGCAGTGCTGCAGGCCCCAGGGAGGGGGGTGGGGGTCCAAAATTTGGGGGAGGTGTTCATTGGTTGCCATGGTGATGTTGTAGTCACATCACAGGCTACAGCTGTCACCTGCAGGCCACCAGGTGCTCCCCCTTGAGGCCTTGGCACACACAGTTCTCCCTGGAACGGCACAATACAGACCTGTGTGTTGTTTGTCTCACCTGCTAAAATGTGAGCTCCAGGAGGGCTGAGACTTGGGGCAGTCTATGCTACCGAGTCCCTAGCCCTGAGGACGGTGCCTGCCATGCCCCCTTCTTTTTGCATCTAACTTTACAATAACACCGGGGCTCGGGAGTTGCCAGATGAGGAAACTGAGGCAGGAAGACGTTTGTTACTTTGTTCGGCTAGGAACTCCTCTGACCCCAAGCAGAAACACTGCTGGTTCCCCAGCTCTGAGCCAGAACTAGTAGCCTGGGGCCTCTCCAGGAGGCTGGGGGCACTTCAGCGCCCCTCCCCAATCCATGTTCCCAGCCTGCCCAGGGCTGACCAGCTCAGGGAAGGGGCCGCATCGATTCCTGCCACCTCTGTAAGCCAGAGCTGTCTGCGCGCTCAGATACCATCGGCTTCCCATTAGGCAGATCAATAGCTTCCACTGGTTTCCAATTTGTTTCCAGAAATTCATCTTCCAGCCACATTTTTAATTAACCCCCTCTAACACACCCAAGGCACCAGTAGATCATCCTCCCGGGGCTGCCTCTGCAGACCATAGACCACAAGGCTCCATGGGCCACGGGGAGCTGCAGGTGTGTTTAAAGCCGACCAGTTGTTCCCATCACTGGAGGAACTGACCCCACTGGCCTGGTGCCGTCGACTCTGTCCCCCGCTCCTCTCGGAACCCCCATGGAAGGGACCGGGTCCTCCCTCACAAAAAGAAAGATGATGAGAGGCCAAGGCAGTGTCCTAAGACCCCCCAGCTGGTAAGAGTTAGGGCAAGTGCTCCTTTGGAGGCAGACAATTTGCAAAGGCTCTCCAGATGCTTCAGGACCATGGGGGTCTGATGGCAGGGGGCCAGGAGGGGCCGCCAGCTGCAGGTTCAGAGCAGGGACATGTAGGGGGAGCATGATCCCCAGGAGGCTCTGCCTCCCACACCTGGGGGCTCCTTGACATTCCACACTGCTCACCTGTTTATCCCTCTGGTGCCTACCACCCCACAAGGGCAGGGGCCTGTGCCTGTCTCCAACGCTGTTCTATCCCTGGTGCCTGGCACACAGCAGGTGCTCAGTAAATTGCTGCTAAGTAAACACTAATACTTGCCATACTTAGAACACTCCATTTGCACTGGGCAGTGTTCTAGAAGCTTCACTTAAATGATCTCATTTCATTTTCACAGCACTCCTTGAGGTGGGCACTACTAGGTTTTCATTTTATAGGTGGGAAAACTGAGGCACAGAGAGGTTAAGTGACTTGCCCGAGGTCACACAGCTAGCAAGTGGTAGAGCTGAGATTTTGAACCTATCTGACTCTGGAACTCCACACCACTCTCCCTTACCTGCTCCCCATGGCCTTTCAGCTCTGAAGGACAGCAACTGGGTGCTGCACCCCATGTAATGTTGAGTGAATAAATGAGTGCATTCTGTACTCTTTGCTTTCCTTGAAACACAATACAGTCAAACAGTCTGCCGGCCCAAATCTGGAGTGTTTCTGGTTGGGGACGAAGGCGAGAGAAGAGGTGAATCCCCCTGGGGGAGCCAGAGGTGACAAACCTCCCAGTGAGTCCAGCTTGGGGGCTCTTACTAGGGACCCTCTGATTTCACCCCCCCTCCATCCTCACCAGTCTGTTACACTGGGGCTCTCTATCATCTATACAGAGCGTGCGGAGCCATGATTGTGTTCTATGTCGAATCTTAGAACTTTCCAGTGAGGTAAGTGGATTACTGTTGACCTAACATCTGGGCAAGAACACCCTGGGGGCCACCCTCTCTTTCCTGTGCCACTGGGAACCAGACCTCAGTCAGCAGATGTTCCAAGTGTCCTGACCCCAGCCTCTCCCCTCCCGTCCCCCTCCTTCCTTCTGTCCTGGCTCTCGACTCAGTTGCTCTCACCGGCCACAGGTTCAGGGTCCACCATGGCCCCCTCCCCTTCATCTCTCTCTTTGGCCACCACCAGAAGCTGACCCGGATAACCACATGTAGCAGGGGCTGAGTTTCCAGGGGCTGCCTGCCGGGGAAGAAGCGAGGGAGCTGGGTGAGTGGGGACAGCGGCGAACTGAAGGTCACCTGCTCTGTGTAAGGGGGCCTCTGCTGGGGGCTCCAGCCTGTGGTTGCAAGGAGGGAACCCACCAGGACTGCCAGACTTTCTGAGCCATCAAGAGAAGACAGAAACCCAGCCTTCACCACCTGAAATCTCCTGATTTTCAAATGTCAAAAGTCATTACCTTATAAGCTTTTAAAGCAAAGATTTTAACCCACATTTTGCAGGCCAGAGGCAGTCTTTCAGCAGCTAGTTTATGACTTCTGCCCCGTTCAGGGTGAACTCTCGGCTTGGCATTCAAGGCCTTTCATGGTCTGGCCCCTCTGTATCCAGAGTGGACTTCCAGATATGAGGATGCTTCCCTGTCTCAGGCCTGCCCCCTCTACCCAGAATGCTGTTGCCTCCTCTAGGAAGCCACCCCTGATTGCTCCCACCCTCTTCCCCCAGGCAGAATCCACCCTATCTGTCTTTCCTGCCTAGGCCCCACCACCAGCCAGGGACGGAGCCTGGGCTGGAGCCACACAGACCAGGTTCCTTCTGGTCCCCTAAAGGAGGGTCAGCAGCCACGTGCTGCTCAGGTACCATCACCTCCTTCCTCAGACTCCCACCTCCAACCCGCAGGGGCAGAGGAAATAGAGGAAAGAAACTTCAGGGGCATTGTGAATCCCATAAAACACAAAGTCAAGTTGGTGTTTGCATTTGAAAATACTACCCAGTTGCCAAAAACTGTATGACCCCCACGCACACATGGTGGGGGGGTGCTGTCCCTTCCTCCACTTTCCTGCTGTCTCTTCCCAGGGTCCATTCGCTCCCTCCCAGCTCACCAGGGCATGTGGCTGATCAGTGCAGAATGACTTCATAAGTGAATTCTGGCCAAGGCAGAGTGTTCAACTTCTGCTCATATCCTCTCCCCTACCCTGTGGGGGTGGGTGGAGAACCAGCCTCCATCCCAAGGGAAAGGCAGGGCCACAGGAGGGAGGAGGCCAGTCTCCTGGGTGACTCAGAGCAGAGCCCTGGGCTCATCCAGGCTGCCTGTCCTCCTCGGAATCTTAATAGAGCAATGAACATCTGTCCACTGCCTGGAATCCCCCCACCTCTGCCAAGGGACAGCTCAGGAAGCTCCCAACCCCCTCTCTGGGTTCCCATTACCCACACTCCACTGTGACCCCCCCTCCCCTGGGCTCCCATTGCCCACACTCCACTGTGACTCTGCCTTGACATACCTGCCTCCCCAGCCCCCCGCCCCCACACCCACTCCTCAGGGCACAGGACCCTGCTCCTTCCCCTTCTTATTTTGGAACCCTGCATGGGGCCTGGGGTAATCAGTCTCCATTGTTGAACACTTCCTATATGCCAGGTATGGTTCTGAGCTCTTTCTCATTTAATCCTGAGCACAATCCCACAAAATTGTACAGATGAACAAACTGAGGCCAAGTAACGGGCCTTGAGTCACACGGTAGTAGGAGGCGGGGCAGCGAATCTAGCCTTAACCGCGGGGCAGCCTCCCAGCGCAGCAGGGCTAACCCCAGTGAGCGGACGGATCAGTGTCAGGGTGGATGGATGAACAACTAGGGAAGAATCCATGGATCCGCACTGCCTGGTGTCTCCTGTAGGCGAGGGGCCCCTGGGTCCGAGGAGTCCCATCCCCTTCCCACGCCTGTGGTTAGCGCCGGGCTGAGCCCCGAGCACAGGCTCCAGGCACATTCATCAAACAAGTGACCAAACAGACATGCTGGTAGACAGCCGTGACAGCGGTCCCATACTGCGGGGTTCGCACCCTTGCAATCCTACGTGCACATCTCCCCCAAATACATCATCTCGGATCTGCTTGAGAAGAGACGCCAAACGCCAGCTCCGTGGCGCATTAAAGCCAACCAGCCGTGGGGACTTAGCAGCCAGAATGAAATAGTGGAAGGCTCGGTGGTTTTATGGGAAGGCTTATATCTTATGAAAGGCCAGCCCAAAGCAACGATGAGCGGGTGAGACGTCACAAAGCTGGCAGACATCCCCCCCTGCCCCCTGTTGTCTCTCCCCTCTTCTGCCATTTCTGATGTGCAGAAGGTGTGGCGTGGCTCAGGTGACTACCAGGGACAGAGGCCTGGGGGCCATCCAGGAGCAGGGAGAAAGATGAGCCAGGGCTGGTCAGAGCAGTGGCTGGGGAAAAGCAACACCATTTCCCACTCTAATGGCAAAGTCCACGCCTTCTGGGACCCATTCAGGTAAGTAAAGGCAGCAGGCAAGTGACATGCTTTCCACCTGTTTAATCCTCCCAGGAACCAATGCAGGTGAGCATTATCATCTCCATTTTCTGCATGAAGAAACTAAACAGGCTCTTGCCAAAGTCACTCGCCAAAGGTCACACAGTTGGTAGGTGCCCAACACTAGGCACCCCCTAGTTGTTTTTTCAAGCTATTTGTTTCTACCTCATGGCATGTCAGCTGGAGTAGTTCGTTTTGCCTTCCACTCTTTTCATGACCATGACTTCATGAGCCTCCTGCCACCTCATTTTTAAAAAACCCTACCTCTGGGGCGCCTGGGTGACTCAGTCAGTTAAGCGTCTGCCTTTGGCTCAGGTTATGATCGCAGGGTCCTAGGATGGAGCGCCGCGTGGGGCTCTTAGCAGGGACTCTGCTTCTCCCTCTGCCCCTGTCCCCTGCTCATGCTCTCTCTTGCTATTTCTCTCTCTCAAATGGATAAATAAAATCTTAAAAAAAACCCTACTTTTTAGTGACACCCTTCTACTCTAATATGTGGCCTTGAGGTAAATGATGAGCCAAAGGCTCTATTTTTAGCCATCAGTGTTATTGCTAATATTCGGTGGTCAAAGAGCTAGACAGTCAGGCATTTCCCTGTTTCCATCTATGAGGGGTTCCTTCAGGAGCATTCTGAGAGGCAGAATTATGGGTCAAAACTGTGAACACTGTGGGGACCCTCGATACGAATGCCCACACCACCCTCCAGCCTGCATTTCCCAGGCTGCAATGAGTATGCTCCTTCTGCTACTTTTCAGCCACGCACACCCATCTCCCCTCTTCCAAACATTCCCCTTTTGAGGGAATCTCCTCACCTCCACTGGAGTCAGCCTTCAGTGGGAGGCTCCCACTGAAGTTTAGAATCCTGACCTGAATGGCTCCGAAGTTTAGAATCAGGAGTTTAGAATCCTGACCTGAATGGCTCCGAGGTAGAGAAGCCACTGGACACAATTTTGCATGGGCTTACTTGCTCTGCAGGTGTTTTTAGCATGGACAAAACTTGTAAACACCACAGTGATCCAAACAGGGCAGGTTGCAAAAAGGTAAGTGCCATCGGAAAGAATCTGTACAAAACTCACAAATGAAACAGCATCCTATGGACCACACAGCCTCTCTGCTGGGGACCAGGTAGAGGAAGCAGCAGGTTGTAGCCCCGGAGTCGGGAGATGTCTTGAAGGTAAGTGGGGGGACAATGGACAGGATGCAGCTTGGGAGGGTGTGGCCTCCTCCGAGTTCAGGGGCACATGGCCAACATGTCCCTCTGGGGCCCTGACTGTGGATGCGGACCTTCAGAACAGCAACCAGGGAAGGTCATGTCCGGAGCATGAGTTGCAGGGGAATAGGGTACAATGCCCACCCTTGGAGGGGTTGGGGCAGCCTAGAGCACTACCTTCCTCTCCCTCCTTCCCCCACTCCCTCCCACCCAACTTTTTTTTTTTTAAGATTTTATTTATTTATTTGTCAGAGTGAGAGAGCACAAGCAGGGGGAGTGGCAGGCAGAGGGAGGCGGGGGGAAGCAGACTCCCCGCTGATCAGGGAGCCTGATGTGGGGCTCAATCCCAGGACCCTGGGATCATGATCTGAGCCGAAGGCAGATGCTTAACGACTGAGCCACCCAGGCGCCCCCCACCTAACATTTTAAGGCAAAATATCAACGCCAGCGGTCTGGATGGTGGGTGTATGAATGTCTGGGGCTCTCCATCCACACTGCCCACGTTCAAATCTGGACTCCGCCACTTCCCAAGGAGATCCCGCAGGAACTGCTCGCTGGCTCAGTGCTTCACTTGAAAACACTGAACCCGCCTCAAGGGGTAGTTAGGAGGATTAAAGAAATTTTTCTTTATTAAGCATTTAGAATGGTTCTGGGCGCACAGGAAGTGCTATGTAAGTATAGGCTCTTATTTTTATTTTCCCTAGGTTTGAAATATTTTGTAATTTAGAAAATCCATACAACTGGAGCTGAGTTATTCTGACAGAGGCGACAAAGCCTGTTCACCAGTTCCTGCTCGTGAGCCCCCCCGCCCCCGCCACCACCTTGCCCTGGCTCTAGCTTCCACTATACCCCCCTACCCTGACCCCACATCTCATTCTCTTTGGGCGACTTTGGCCAAAGCTTTTCCTGTCTCTGGAACACGAAAACCTGCCTGATGCCCCCGTCGTAGGCACTTCTAGGCTGCTGGGTGTCTGGGACATGCAGAGCGAGGGACACCAGCCGCCGAGCCTCAGAAGCCCTGGCGGATTTATGGTTTGGAGATTTACACTGGGTGGGGCAGGGCACCAATTAAAGGGACGATGCAAATGAACCCGTCCTAAAGAGCTTACCCAGTGACCAGCCAGGCTCTGCAGTAAACAATGAGGATGGCTGGGGGGAATTACCCGCCCAGCTGTCATCCCTAAGTGGAGAAATCAGAGGGGGCTGGAGGAAGGGGAAGATGAGAGACCAGGAAGCAGGTAAGGAAAAGGCAGTCCTGGGCCCCCACCACCCGAGAAGGTGTGCTGGAGAGGGAGAGCATCTGCACCAACTTCCTGCCTGCCTTGCAGAGGCTGGAAAGCTCATTCCCTGCAGCTAGAGCTTGGGATGTCCCAGCCTGGGCTTTCCAGACTTTGCAGCTCCCCCACCCCCAACCCCGGCCCAGGCCCTTCCCTGCTCTTATACTTCGTCTGTGGCTACCACATGTCTCGGATGGAGGGTTCTGGCTTTTCCTCCGGCAGCATCTGGGGCCTGAGTCGCCAGCTTCCTGAGTGGTAAGGGGCAGCCATGGTGGCTTCCTGATCCTTCAGCTGGCAGCCTCCTGACCCCCAATGTCTGGACTGTGGTGGAGGCCCATCTGGACCAGTTCTGTAGGGCTGCCCCGGGCTGGTTCCTGGAGGCCCAACGAGAGCCTGTGCCTCCAGACTTTCCAGTGATGTTGAGAAGCATCTGATCCCTTGTATTACAACTCTTTCTGCTTAAGCTAGCTGAGTGTTATGGGCTGGATGTTTGTGTCCCCCCACAATTCATCTGTTGAAATCCGAACCCCCAGTAGGATGGTATTTGGAGGTGGGGACTTTGGGAGGTAATTAGGTTTAGATGAGGCCATGTGGGTAAAGCCCCTGTGAGATCAGAGTCCTTATACGAAGAGAAAGAGAGACCAACGCCCCTGCTCCTCTCTCGGACACAGCAAGAAGTGGCCAAGTGCAAGCCAGAAAGAGAGCCCTCACCAGAAACTGAACTCACGGGCTCCCTCATCTGGGACTTGCAGGCTCCAAACTGTGAGAAAGAAATGTCTATTGCTTAAGTGCCCCCACCCCCAGTTTGCGGTATTTTGTCATAGAAGCCCAAGCTAATACACTGAGTGATTTTCGGTTTTGCCATGTTCTCCAACCTTTACACCTTACACACGGGCAGCCCTCCACCCTCATTGCTGTTCCTTGCACTTGCCCCGTCTTTGCACCTGCCCTTCCCTCTGCCTGGGCTGCACGTCCTTCCTCCTATCTGCCCACCGGACTCCTACTCAGCCTCTAAGGCAAAGCTGATGTGCCCCCCTCCTTCTAGTGCACCTTTTCCTGGTGCCCATGATGCACAGAGTTAGCAGCTTCCTCCCAGCCCTGTCCCCCGCCCCAGCACTTGGACCCGCATTCGTCAGTGCAACAGTCCGCAAGTATTAATCGGGTGCCCATTGGCGCGCCGCCGGAGTTCCACGGTGAGAAGGTGAGCAAAGACGAGCGATGTGGACAGGTTCCCAGCCGGTCCCACTCTTGATGAGCTGGGTGACCTGGGGTCTCTCTTCAACTTCTCTGGGTCCCGTCTGAAAAGTGAGGCCATCAGGACTGCCTCAGGTTGGGGGGGTCCCTCCACACCCGTGCCCACGTCCCTCTCCCTCAAGGCTCAGACCTGGCGCGCGGCAGGCCTGGGGCAGATGCAGGGGGCCTGAGGGCCATCAGGGTCGCCCCCGCTGCATCACCACCGAAGCCTGAGAAAGACAAATGAGACGCGAGACAATGTTGTCACATGAATCAGTGTCTGAATCTGCCAAATTTTCATCTTGCTGTGATTAAAAACCAGCTAGAGCCTCATAAACTTACTCTGACTTCGGGCGGCAGCCGCTCAACATCAGTCCCTGGGTTGCAGGGAGCTGGGCCCCAAACTGCTCTCTGTGGGAGGGATGCCCACGTATTGGGCTCCTGCTGTTCACCCGGGGCTGTGGGGGCACCTTCCAAGGTCAACCTCCACAAGGAGGGTCCCGCTGCCAGCCCCTCTCACACTAGAAAACTGAGGCTCAGGGGCGCCTGGGTGGCGCAGTCGTTAAGCGTCTGCCTTCGGCTCAGGTCATGATCCCAGGGTCCTGGGATCGAGCCCCGCACCGGGCCCCCTGCTCCACGGGAAGCCTGCTTCTCCCTCTCCCACTCCCCCTGCTTGTGTTCCCTCTCTCACTGTGTCTCTCTCTGTCAAATAAATACATAAAATCTTTTAAAAAAAAAGAAAACTGAGGCTCAGAGATGGCAAGTAACCAGCTTTGGTCGCACAGCTTGGAGGGAGAGGCGGAGCTGGACTTGAATCCTGGTCGGCTGCCCCTTTGCCTAGGTTTGGGATAAGACAAGGATGCAGGTGCTAGCAGTGACAGGGCAAACACTAAAGCTGGTGGCTGGGGTGGGTGGGTTCAATTCATCTGAGCTGTCAGTTCAACATTTTGAAGAGGCAGCAGTTAAATGCACAGACCCCAGAGCCAACCTGCCTGCCCCTCACTGCTGGGCTTCAGCTCGGTGCTGCTTCCCGAGCCGGGCACGGTCCTCACGTCGGGGGTGGGGGGATGGGGCGGCGAGGGCACGAGACCTCCGCCCTCTGGGAGCTCAGGGTCTCCCGCAGGAATGTGGCAGGCTCCCAAGGGACCCGGGGGCAAGAGCGTCCCTTGGGAGCCTGCCACACTGCTGACGTGATAAGGGCTGGTCCAACGAAGCAAGGCAAGCTGGACGCCCCTCCGTGGGGGACCGGCAAAGATACGCCGAGGGGGCACAGGATAACACAGGGAACAGCTCCGGGAGTACAAAGGCATCTGCAGAACATTCTGCACGCGGTGTAATTCTAGTCATGAGAGAGGAAGACGTACAGAGTGCCATCCGCTTAATGCTGTGTGCACCTGAAAATGCACAAAAAAGCCCTGCTAAGACACACTTCCAACGGACGTCAGCGGGCAGCTGTGGGAGGGGCTGGGCTGGGGACATGGGCCAGACGGCCCCTCAGCCCCTTCACAGCTTTAATTAGTCCTACAGAGAACGTGGTCCTACGCTGCTTATTAAACGGGAACGCTGCGGGTGAAGTTACTGGGCCGGCGTGTTGTGTTTCCTGGATGTGGCTCTCCGGCACTATGCCCTGTGCATCCACAGCCTACAGGCTGGCAGAAGGGGGCCATGGATGTGTATTCCCAGAGAGGGACGGAGTGGCCGCAGGAGATGCTCAGAGCTGGGGAGCCCAGGCGAAGTTCTAGAGGGGGAGTTATTACATTGTTCTAGTTTTCCCGTGGGTTTGATGTTTTGAAAATAAAACCTTTAAGAAAGTGTGACCTGGAAGACGTGGTGGAGTGCCAGAGAGGAGGGCCAAGTACTTGGGGAGATTCGCAGAGGAGGGGTGGGGGCAGCAGGGTCGGGGGGCGGGGTGGGGGTTCCCAGAGCCCCAGCAGCAGGAGAGGCTGGGGAGCCTGCCTGAGTAGTGGGAGGAGCAGGAGGGGACCGGCTGGGCTGGTGTGCTGAGCCCCAGGAGGTGCTGGGCAGGTGGGCTGCAGACACTGGAAAGCTCAGGGGAGGCCTTGTAGGTAGGGCCGTGGGGTTCGGGTTTCCTTCTGTTGTTCCTCAGGAGCCAGGGGTGATTTTTGAACTGAGTGGGCAATGAAATACTTAGAGCAACTGGTTGCTGCCTACATGGGTCTGGCCTGACTTAGCCTGTTCCCCTCCTCCACCCCACCCCCCTGCACCCCCTTTCCTGTTCCCCTGGCCAAGTCCTTTCCCTTCTCGCTCTGGGATATTCCACCTGGCCAGATGCTCAGCAGGGCCCTATTTCAGGATGAGAGTCTCAGCAGAAATGGGACTGAGTCACAGCGTCCCCCAAAGGTCTGGGTCCTCTGGTGGGGTGTCCCCATCCCCTCTGTGACCCGAGATAAATCTTCCCCTCTCTTGGTAAAACAGGGACAATAATGCATTGTCTTGCCAGCTGAGGCACATGCTGGTGGCTGGACTGGAGGCTGTCAGAACATTCTGGCCCCTATGACTGCATCTGTGGCCCCAACAAATGCCCAGGGCCTGGCACCTGGAGTGGGCACTGACCGTGGGCCATGGCCTGCTCTAGGCCCTTTGCATCAGTACTATTCACAGGTACTATTCACCGAGGGCTGTTAACCAGTACAACACCCTTGTCTGGTTGGTAAGTATCTGTTGCCTTGAGCCCCTCCCACTATCTGGCTGCCTGCATGGAACTGCTCCCCACTTTCCCACAATTCAGCAACTAAACGGTTAACATCTGGTGCAGCAGGCTGTGAAATAGTTCAGCCATGCCTCCCAGTCTTTCCTCTAGCCAATCCATAGGGAAGGAGGGGGCCTCAGGAATGAAGGAAGGCCATCAGGGAATAAATGAAGGGCTCTTAGGGAATGAATGAGGGGCCCCTAGGGAATGAATGAGGGGCTCTAGGGAATGAATGATGGGTCCTTTAACCTCTTTGCCACTATGTCCCTGTAGGTGTACCAAGATAGAGGTTATCGAAAACCCTCCCAAGTCAACAGAGGACAACGAACCCATAACACTGACCGGGCGCCTACAACATGGTGGATCTCGTACTGCCCTTGGTGGGGGGGAATGGAGGAAGCATCCAGGGAGCTCACATCCCAGGGAGGGCCGAAGGGGCCCTGCAGGCAGATGAGACTGGACCACTTTGGCTTTGAGAACCTAATTTTCTCTGTCACAACTACTCTAACTCCGCCAGTTTTCTTTCCAAAGCAGCGGTAGACAATACATAAGTGAATGGTGTGGCCATGTTCCAATAAAACTTTTACAAACATAGAAGAGAACAGAGACCCCAGAAATAAACCTTTGGGTACATGGTCAAATGGTCTTCAACAAGGGGGCCAAGACCACTCCACGGTGAAAGGTCAGTCTTCAAGGAATGGTGCTGTGAAAACTGGATTCCACGCACAGAAGGATAAAGTCGGACCCATACCTCACACCCTATGCCAAAATCAATTCAAATGAATCAAAGACCTACACATAAGGGCTAAAACTATAAAAATCTTAGAAGAAAACATAGGGAAATCTTCATGACACTGGATTTGGCAATGATTTTTTTGGATATGATACCAAAGGAGTCATAGACAAAACATATGCAGGCACCAAAAGAAAAAAACTAGTTAAATTTATCAAAATTAAAAACTTCTGTACATGAAAGGACACATCAACAGAGAAGAAAACCTACAAGATGAGAGGAGATATTTGCAAATCATGTGTTTGATAAGAAACTGATGTCCAGAATATATAAAGAGCTGCTAAAAATCAACAACAACGAAAAACAATACAATTCAAAAATAGGTGAAGGACTCCAACAGATACACAAATGACCAATACGCACATGAAAGGATGCTCAACGTAGGGAAATGCAAATCAAAACCACCATGAGATACCACTTTACACCATTAGGATGGCTGTTACCAAAACAAGCATTGGTAAGATGTGGGGGAAATGGACCCCTTGTGCACTGCTGGTGGGAATGTAACATGGTACAGCACCTGTGGGAAATGGTAGGGAGGTTCCTCAAAAAACTAAATACAGAATTCCATATGATCCAGCAATTCCACTTCTGGGTAGACAGCCAAAGGAATTGGAAGCGGGATCTCGGAGAGACATCTGTACACCATGTTCAGAGCAGTATAACTCACAATAGCCAAAAAAGGTAGAAGCTAATCAAGTGTCCGACAATGGATGAATGGATAAAACAAAACGTGGTCTATCCACACGATAGAATATTACTCTTCCTTAAAAAAGAAGGAAACTCTGACACATGCCTACAACATGGATGAATCTTGAGGACATCATACAAGTGAAATAAACCAGTCACAAAAGACAAACACTGTATGACTTCACTCACAGGAGGTCCCTGGAGTCGTCAAACTCACAGAGACAGAAAGCAGGATGGTGGCTGCTGGGGGCTGGGGGAGGGGACTGGGGAGTTCGCGTTTAATGGGGACAGAGTTTCAATTTGGGAAGATGGAAAAGTTCTGGAGACGGATGGTGGGGACGGTTGCACAACAGTGTGAGTGTACTTATGCCCCGAACCTCACACTTACACGTGGTTAAAATGGTAAATTTTGTGTTATATAGATTTTACCACCATAGAAAAAGTAAATAAAAAATAAAAAGCATATGCCCACGTGAACACATTGTTTGGTCCCTCCAACGCCTTAAAAGGGACCTAGGGAACTGGACTCCTGATGCGGAGCAGGTGGGACAGTGGCTCCCGGTGGGCGCAGGAGGAGGGCGGCTGCGGATATACTGATCGGGCTGAATGACGATGAGGTTGATGACAGGGTGCTGGGATTAAGTGTGGGTTGGAACCCTGATTTCACTACATGGCACGGGCTCTGGTTTTCCCAGGACAGCAAGGCATCTCTGTTGGCCTCTCTGTCAGCACAGACGGCCATCACAGCCCACCTCATGAGCTGAGCATCACCTCCTGGTTTCTCTGAGGCCCTGCAGGGGAAATGGCCAAGGACTGGGGTGGGGGCAAAGGACAGACCCCCAGCCGCTCCCCACGCCCCAGGAAGGCTTTGAGAACTCTTCAGGCCACGGTGGCATGCTCCTTGGAAGGCATTTCTTTGGCACAGGGACAGTTCGAGAACATAATGCACACAGGCCTGCTGCCAACCATTCCAGCTCGGGGAGAAGGGTGCGCACGGGGCCGGCTGGGCAGTCTGCAGCAGCAGTGACCTTCAGGCCCCAAGAGACAGGGCAAGGACTTTCTGTCCCTCTCCCTCCCTCCCTCTCTCTCTCCTTCCCTCCCCGTCACACTGGATCCTCAGGACTACTCTGTGCAGTGGCGACTATCACTGTGCCTGTTTACAGATGGGCAGACTGAGGTTTGGTGGGAGGGGAAGTTCTCAGCGCCAGTCTTTCTGACTCCAACTTGTGTTCCTCATGCCTGGCCTCTCCTGTGAGGACAAGACACAGGGCAGGTGGAGCAGGGGAGTGAAGGAGGGTCCCAACGCCCGATCCCAGCTCTGTGGCTCCTATGCTGTGTGCCCTTGGACAGGCGTGTAACCTCTCTGGGCTCCCTGTACTCCTCCCCAAGGCTGCATGTGGCCCACATTCAATTAATGTTAATTCTTTCTCTTCCCTTCCCAAAGGAGGAGCTGCTCACAGTCTAGAGGGAGGAGGCAAACATTTAATTAAGAAAAACTCAGGACACAGTCTGAGATGGGGCTGCAGAGAGCAACGAGCAGAGGGATCTCAGAGCATCAGGGAGAGAGCGAGGCCGGCGCCAGCAGAGGAGTCTCATGGGCAATTAAGCAGGATGCAGGAGATCTGTGGGGCTCTTGCCTGCACCCAACTGCCCCCGGAGCCCAGGCCAGGCTTCCTTCAAAGTGGTGGCGCCCGGCAGGGTGCGGGGAATGAAATCGGCCGCCTCCACAGGGCCTCCTGGCAGACCTCAGCCGTGAGTTAAGTCCTAGCTTTCCTCTCTCTGAGATCTTACCCCGCCGTGTTAGGGATTAACTATAGCTCCAGGGAACACCAGACTAAATGAGGCGTCCACAGACTGAAACAGAAGGGGGTTCTGTGGAAGCCTTACCCCCAGCGCTCTGCCACCCCGGGACCGTGAGCTTCCTGTGGTCCTGTGTCCCGGAGGAGGGCAGTGTCCCCACCATCGTCATCAATCAAGATTACAGCAGCAGCTGCCCCTGCGTCTGTACCCAGCCTGGACACGCTGCCTCAGGCCATGGCCCTGGAGCCACATCCAGCCCCCCCGCTGTTTGGGGAGGAAGGTCTCATGGGAACATGGCTACACCCACCGCTGACCTATCATCACTGGCTGGGACATCTGCAGAACTGAGTGGTGATGACAGACTGTATGGCCCACAAAGCCTCAAATAGTTACTACCTGGCCCTTTACAGAGAGTGTTTGTTGATGCCGTCCTGCACCTGTCTCATTCCTCCTCATGGCCTCCTGGGAAGCCAGTGTTATTCTTCTCATTTCACAGGAGGACCCCATGGCTGGGAGAGGTCAAGGCCAGCCCCACGGGGACAGGGCTTCAGCCTGTTCTGAGCACACCCAGCAGGGCCGGGCACAAAACAGCTGTCTGGTGACTACAGGCTACATGGATGGACAGACGTGTGGATGGAGAACGTGACTTGAATGAACGACCCTACTCGGCGTGGAGTTTGAGGTTACAGGGACCCTCCTGGCACCTGCGGGGACAAGGGGCTGGCTGCGCCAGGGACCAAGGCCCTGAGCAAAGTTGTGCACCCATAAGCTGATGTGCTCTGAGACACCACCTGCCAAGGTCCAGGGTGGCCAGGCCACAAGAGGGCCAAGGCCAGTCCTAAGAGGACAACCAGGGGTGGCCAGGGAGGCGCAAACCACTGGTGTTGCCTCTGTAGGATGACAGGATTGGGGACTGGTTTGGGGCCAAGGCCAACTACAACGAGCAAAAGGGAAAGAATGGGGCTAGGAGGGCCCTGCCCTCAGGAAGTGGGGGCTCCACCCCGTGAGTGCGGAAATCAGGGGAGCATTGTAGGGGCTGGGCACTGAGCCAGGCCTCAGAACTCGGCTCTGACCACTGAGGGGTCAGATCAGGAACTGCCTGGTGCGCCGGGCATGTGCAGACCTGCAGACCCCCCCGCCGGGGCTCAGGGCACTGTGGAGGCTGCAGGAGGCTGAAAGGGGCTCTCCATCCAAATTAAAGGCCACGTCTCTCAAGGCTGGGTGGAAACAATCCAGGTCAACCAGGGGGTAGGCAAGTGCTCCTCCCTCCTGCCCTGGATCAGCCTGCACAGTGCTCTCCTTCCAGTAAGGGAGAGGACAATGAACCGAACCTGGCATATGGGGACATGCACTGTGGATGGCAACACCAATCTCAGGGGAAGGGTTCAATGCTGCAAAAACAAACAGGCTGCTCAGGGAAGGCCCCCAGGAGATGAAACCATGTGAAGACTGGAAGGTGAGGAGCAACATGGGTGTCTGGAGGAAGAGTGAGCCAGGCAAAAGGCACAGCCAGTGCAAAGGCCCTGGGGCAGAGGTATGCCTGGAAGCCAGTGAATGACAGGGAACCCGGGAAGAGCTGAAGGCAGAGAAATGACGGGGCAGATGATCAGGACCATGTGGGGTATGGGGAGGACAGTGTCTCTGACCGTGAGCGAGGAGGGAGCCATGGCAGGGCACTGAGCACAAGAGTGGCTGGCCCTGACTGGGTTTTATCAGGATCCCTCTGGCAGTCCAGTGGAGAATGGACTGAGTGTGGGATTAAAGTAGGAAGGAGGGGCGCCTGGGTGGCTCAGTCCGTTAAGCATCTGCCTTCAGCTCAGGTCATGATCTCAGGGTCCTGGGATCAAGTCCGCACATCGGGCTCCTGGCTCAGCAGGGGAGCCTGCTTCTCCCTCTCCTTCTGCTGCTCCCCCTGCTTGGGCTCTCTCTCTCTCTCTCTGTCAAATAAATAAAATCTTAAAAAAAAAACGAAGGTAGGAAGGAAAGAAACAATG
>NC_138369.1:48450685-48494292 GCF_054177405.1 Leptonychotes weddellii | reverse complement strand
GTGTGTGTGTGTAAACAGCTTTATCAATACAATAAACTGGACATATTTAAAGTTTCTGTTGTTGACGTTTAATTTCATGGTGTCGTAGAACATTTAACTCGAATCCTCTCAAAGTTATTGAGATGAGTCTTATCACATAGAATTCTGTCTGTCTTGGTAATCATTCCAGGTGCACTTGAGAAGAATGTGTATCTGCTGCTGTTGGGTGGAGTGCCAAACAAGTCAAGTTGGTTGGCGATACTGCTGCTCAAGTCTTTTACATCCTTACCGACTTCTGTTCACTTGTTCTATCAAGTATCAAAGGAGGGATACTGAAATCTCCAACCATAATTGTAGATTTGTCTGTTTCTATTTATCTGATCAGTTTCTCCTTCATGTATTTTGAACATCTGTTGTGATGATTTAGGATTGCTATTTTTACCTTTATGAATTGATCCCTGAATGATTATGGAATGACCTTCTTTGTCCTTAGTCATATTCTTTGCTCTGAAATCTACTTGGATATTAATCTAGCCATTCCAATTTTCTTGTGGCTGGTGTGTTACATGTTTTCCATCCTTTCACTTTTAACATATTTGTATCTTTATATCTAAGGTGTTTCCTGTAGGCAGGATCTAGTTCTTGCTTCTTAAAAACATCTAATCTGACAATCATTGCCTTTTAGTTAGGGTACTTAGACCATTTACGTTTAATATGAATGTTGAAATGGTTAGGTTTAAATCTGTTTGCTTTCTTTCCATCCCATTAGTTCTTTGTTCTATTTTTCTTCTTTTCCTAACCTTTTCTTGGATTATTTGAATATTTTTTTGTGACTGCCTTAGAGCTTTAATCTCTACAAGTTTTTAAAAAAATATCTTGCATGTTTATACACAACCTATTGAACATATGGAATGCAGTTATAATAACTTTTAAAGGCCTTTTCTGCTAATTCTAGCATCACTATCTATTTTGGGCCAGTTTTGATTGACTAATTTTTCTTCTCATATGGGTCATATTTTCTTGCCTCTTTTCATGGCAGAAAACTTTTCACTGGATGCCAGACATTGTGAATTTTACCTTGCTGGATATCTTTGTATTCCTCTAAATCATCTTGAGTTTTGTTCTGGGTCATGGTTAAGTTATGTGGAAAAGTTTGATCCTTTGGTGTTTTGTTTTTAAGGTTGTTAGGTGGGACCCAGCAGTGCTTGGTTTAGGGCTAATCGTTTCCCCCTACTGGGGCAAGTCTGTGTAGAATCCTCTGGCTGATGTCCCGGGCATCATGAGGTTTTCTGGTCTGGCTGGTGAGAATAGGAACTCTGCCTTGTTCATAGGTGGGTGCCGGGCACTGCACTGCCTCTGGCTTCCTTTGGGTAGTTAATTCCCTGGGCTCTGGTAGTTTTCTCTCACACAGTGTCCTA
The DNA here is from genome assembly GCF_054177405.1 of Leptonychotes weddellii. Classification (NCBI taxonomy): domain Eukaryota; kingdom Metazoa; phylum Chordata; class Mammalia; order Carnivora; family Phocidae; genus Leptonychotes; species Leptonychotes weddellii. The sequence goes on along the minus strand of NC_138369.1, from coordinate 48,492,895 downwards.
GCCAATACTCCACTGAATGCCCAAGGGGGACCCTCTGCAGATGTCCCAAGTTCTCTCTCTGTGCAGTGCAGTCCTCTCCAGTACTTGTTTTCATGAGCTCTAGCTGCCTTGGTCTTCCTGGACACTCAGCTCCACCTCTTCAATTCAGAGACTTCTCTGGGCTCTGCCCTCCCCTCCCCAACTACACACATGTCACCTGCCAAGTTGGGCCAGGACCTTCTCCCAAGGGAGATGCCCAAAGCACCACAGAGATCACTTTGTTAGTCTTCCTCCTCTCACGGATCACTGTCCTTTGTTGCCTGATGTTCAGTGTCTTCCAACTTATTCCATGTATTTTGCCCATTTTGGGGGTGTTTCAGCTGTCCCATTCTGTTTGAAGCCTGATTTTGAACATCAAATGGGTCTTGTTTCCCCAGTAAATTTCAGGGAAACCCAGAGGATCATAGAATTTGATCCCATGTTACAAGCAGAGACTCCCTTTACACCCAAATCTCCTCTGTACGACCCCAGCATGTGTGAGTCACCTCTCTGCTTTCTGAATACAAAAACAGGGAGGAGGCTGGAGCTCTGTTTAGAGATAAGAAAATGAGACATGTTTCTCTTGCATAATTTGATATTAAAATTTTATGTCAACATGGGCATGGCCAATAAGCTTGCAGTGCAGGGATAACGCTCAGCATGTCTAACCAGCTGGCCCCATTAGCACCTGTTCTGACCAGAGGGCTGTGGCCATGGAGGAAAGGCTGGGAGAGCCGTACTAGCTGGCCAAGAGCCCTGCATGGCCTCCCACTCTGTCCGGGCTATTGCAGGCATGGATTCAGGCATGTCCCCAAAAGAGACAGCTGGAATTAGCAGGAAACTAACTTCCCATCCGTGTGACATGTCTCAGGCAGTGACGAGCTCCTGTCCCTGGAAGGGTGTAAGCAGGAGCTGATCCTCTAGCAGGGATATCACAGGGGGTACCGAACCAGATGGTGCTCTCTGCCCCTTCCATGTGGCACGGATCCCATGACCATGCTCTGGGAGTGAGAATCCGGCTTCATGAGTTTGCAAACCCTTGCTCCTTGCTGGGAGTGCATTTCCACGGAAATGCCAGTGAACTGCACAGACCCATAGCATCTCCCTGCGTTGGCCCCGCTGTCCTGGGTGGCCGGCCCCCTTGCCAGACCCAGCATGCACTGCCTCGCTGAGGGGACCGGGCCCGGCCTCACTCAGCCAGTTATATAACTGGCCGCCTTTGAAAAGGCGCTGCACAGAGTCACACGGGTTAGCAAACTAGTTCAAGGTAATTTATGACTCCGAGATGCTTGGGTTTCTAAATACAACAGACAACTACAAACTGCAAAAGCTTCAAGCTCTCTCCCCAAGGGAGACTGCCTGGCCCAACCTGGGGCAGTGGGGCCGATGCCAGCTTGGCAGGAGTAAGCTGGCACACTCGCAGGCCTGGCTGGCTTAACCCACCACGGGCCCCCGTGAGGTGCACCCTTGCGACCTCCTGAAGACCACTTCCCCTCCCCACCCCCTCCCTCCCATGTCTCTGGTGTGCATGAGAGGGTGATGAAGATTTTTCCCCTGCGCTGCGATGGGAGACACCGTGCTGCATTCAGAGTTGCCACCTCCTAGTTGGCTTGTTTTTCTTTTTTAATGCTAATAATATTTATTTGGGGTAAGTTGGAATTCAGGCGACAGAAACTCCAGTACACAGAAACTAACTATTATGTCAAAGGTTGCTGATGTTTCTCTTCTCCATGGGGGTGGCGTGCCCTGCCTGACTTTCCATCTGTCCAGCGCTGCCCTTGAACGCTCGAAGTGGGTTCTCTGCATGCTCTCCTGCAGGTCGCCTTCCTGCCCTGGTGCTTGTGCCTGAAGCTTGAGACCCAGTCCTGGCCATCTGGAAGAGGACTGTGGGATCTGCCCTTGCTTCACTGCACTCTTGCCGCTGCCCTCTGCACCCAGCATCTGTTCCAGCAGCCCCCATCCCCACTGCAGGCCAGGCTCCCTCCCCTGTTCCAGACCCTCCCCCGCCTCCCCTTACAGACACCAACTGGGAGTCAGCACTGAACGCAGGTCTCCAGTACCCACACCTCGCTGGCCTAATCCTTAGTGTCACTCCCAGCTGTAGGGATCCAGGATGAGCAGGACACAGCTCCGTCCTCAAACCCCAGCCTTTCTGACTCACACATGCACCAATCATGGCCACACAGTGCACTGTTTGCTGTGACAGGGGCTAGCAGGTGAGCCTGGGGGACCCAGAGGAAGCCTGGAGAGCCAGAGGGCTTCCTGAAAAAGGTGATGCCAAAAGCAGGCTATATTCCATGTGATCTCTGCAGTACTTGAGTATAAGCATCCCAGAGAAAGACGCCGCCATGGGGACCGATGGGTCTATCTCTGCTGGCTGGCTGGCATTAAATGACAAAGTAACAAATGGTCTGAGCCTCCTCTGCCTAGTCCTGGAGGGTCAGAGTTCTGGTGTCTTCCGGGAAACAGAGACCCAGCTACAGCCAGCTGTCCTGGGGCCCTGGTTCCACCCTTGCTCCTCCCTCAAGAACGAGCGACACTGTGGTTGATCCACAAACAGCCCTATTTCTCCACCTCCCTGTCTCCACACCCTCTGCACTGTGACTGGGCAGCTCTTCCCATCAGGAGGTGGGGTCTAGTCCCCCCCTCCCCCTCAATCTGTGCTGGGTCCATGACTTGCCCTGGCCAACGGAATGTGGAAATGATGCTGTGCCAATCCCACACCTCAGCCTCAAAGAGCCTTGTGGCCTTGAGTGCCCTCCCGCTTTGGACCCTGCCACCACCATGGGCAGAAGCCCAGCCAGCCTCCTGGAAGAATGAGAGACATGAAGCCCAGTCGCCACCACCCCTGGTCGCCCAAGCCAACAGCCAGCCGGCAATCAGCCGGCCCCTGCCATCGACCACACATGCTTGAGAGAGGCCAGAAGACCCGCCCAGCCATCTAGCTGCTCAGCTAAGTAAATGGCAGTTGTTTAGCTGCTACATTTTGGAGTGGTTGTTATGCAGCAGAAGCTAACTGATACAGCTACCCCAGAATTCTGGGCACACAGGCTGCAGGACTTACAGGCAGAGACCTGGCTGTAGACAGATGGGTGGGCTGGCCCTGGGGATCTCACCTGTCCCTCTTGTTTGCTGTCACCTCGGCTCTGCTCTATAGATCGGACCCTGAGCTGCAGTGAGCACAGTTACAACTAGTTCTCCTGGCAGTGGTCGTGCCCAAGCCGTCTGGCCTCTTCTACTGCTTACTGGCCCTACGAAGAGCCCTCCAGTGGCTTCCCATGACACTCGGGGTGAAACCCAAACTCCTCACCAACCCACACAGTGCTCCCAGTGCCCATCCCTCCTCCCAGCTTCGTGCCTCTCATTGCACTCCAGGCACACCTGCCTCCAACCCACAAGACCCAACCTGACCTCCAGGCCTTTGCTCATGCAGCTCCCCTGACTAGCATGCTCTTCCCTGACACCCACACAGCTCCCTCCCCACTTCCTCCAGGCTTTGTCAAAAAACCCATAGATCACTCCTTACCAAATGGCATGAGTCGTTCTCTACACCCTCCTCCTGCTTTATTTCTTTTCAGAGCACTTAGCATGACCTGGTGCAATAACGTCCATACTGTGAGACATTCAGTGGGAGCCAGTGAAGGTTATGAAGGGAGGATGGGGTGGTGGGAAAGAGGTCAGCCATGGGACCTTCATAGCATAGAGCCACTGACTGGGAGTCCATGTATCCAGAAGCAGCCTGCCATCCCCCACTGCCTGACAACCACAGAGACACTCTTGGCAATGATGTGCTTTAGCCACTTCTTGGAGCTGGTACTATACCCAGCAGCACAAGCCCAGATTTATGGCTGTGGCATAATTGCTTACAAGCCTCATGCAGGTGACACAAGTTTGTCAAAAATACCTTGCCTTGAGGTGGCCCCAGAAATCTGTTCCCTGGGACACAGGAGGCTCCATTAACAGGGTCTACCTGGGAGCTCCTGCTATCTGAAATCCTCTAATTGAGGGCCCAGCATTTAGGGCCCTCCTCAGAAGTGCTAGAGCCTACAAAAAAGAGAATTCTCTAGCTGGGAGCTGGGAGCTGGGAGCTGGGACTCCCCTGCAGCAGGCAGGAGAAGCAACAGGTGGCCTGGCTTAGCCTCAGAAGCTGGGGAGAGCATCCTCCAGGGCCTGGGAAGCCCAGGGACGGCCCAGACCAACCATGGATCCAGGGTTCAGGGATAAAGCTCTTTTACACTCTGGGAGGGGCCCCATGGCCACTGGGGTCTTAGACCAGGAACAAGGAGGCAGAGCTGGGGGCCTGGTCAGGGTCCGAAGGGACTGTGTAGTGTTGTGGTAAAGAGCACGGAGTCTGGAGCCAGACTGTCTTGGTTCAAATCCCAGCTCATTCACTGACCTGCTGCTGCATGACCTTGGGCAAGACACATAATGGCTCTGAGCCTCAGCTTCCTCATCTACAAGATGGGTGTAAAAACAGTGTCTCCTTACGGGGCTGTAAGGAGCATTATAAGTGTAAGGAGCACTGAGCCCCATGGAATGCTCAGACCAGGGCCTGGCACATCACAAGTGCTATGAAAGTGACCTGTCATTAACATCATCAGAGGCCATGACTCTGCACACCCCAGAGCAAAGGAGGAGCCTTCCTGGCAAGGATACAACTCTGTTCCAGGCTTGAGGGTGATAGAGTGCTGCTCCCAGAGTTCTCCATCCCCTTACCAGGCAAGGAGCTGGCAGGGAGTGAGAAAAAGGAGTCTATTAAACCTCAGGTGCTTCATCATCAAAATGACAGGGGTGAGAAGCAGAAGCAGCAACAGCTTCTCAGGCCTTTAGGAGAAATGTGCCAGAATGACTTTCATGCCAGCTCACTGGAGCCCATGCGACAGAAATGAAAAGGCAGGCTGTCAGGTCTGATTGCTCTACTGCCAACCCCAGGGTTCCAGGTCCCAACTTACCAGCCCTACTCTGTACAGCCTGGCCCTCTTGTTTGTCTGTACAGCCAGACACCAAGTGGAAGGAACACAGTACCTGCCTTCAGAGAGTTGGAGCCAGACTCCATGTTGGGGCCACCCCAGTTGTCATTACAACCTCAGCCTCTCCTTTGTGCTCATGTTTCCTCAATCTCACAAAAACATCTACAGATGGCTACACAGGGCTTACTGGGGCATTTGCACATACTGGAAATTGCAACGGTAAAAAGAGGGAGAAGGGGAGAATACACAGACAGTAGGCATGACTGCAGGGTGTGCCTCAAATTATCAAAGATCTGAGGGCCTCAGTACTTAGGATTTTTAAAAAGGCTTCGTGATATGTGACTGGAGAAAGGAGGCCCATTTAGTAAATGGTGCTGGGACAACTCAGTATCCACATGGCAAAATGAAGTTGGATCCCTACCTCACATCACATCCCAAAAAATAATTCCAGACACATCAACAATCTCCATTTGAAAGAGAAAACTTTAAGAGAAATTTTCTCTGGGGGAATATCTTTCCAAACTTGGGGTTGGGAACAATTTCTTAAACAAGGTATAAAAAGCTCACTAAGCATACAAAAATTGGTAGATTTGATTGCAGTAAAACTAAAAATTTGTTTTTACCAAATGACCAGTGAAAAGACAAACCACAAAAAGCAAGAATACATCTGGAATATGTACAACAGGCAAAGGATTAGTATCCAGAATACATAAAGAACTACAAATCCATAGGAAGAAGAGAAGTAATGAGCAAAAAGATCACAGCAGGCATGTCTTAGAGGAGGAAACAGGTGCACAGATGAGCATGGGAAAAGCTGTTCAACTTCGCTAGGATGCAGGGAAGTGCAAGTTAAGGTCCCAATGAGATATTTCATAGCCATTAGACTCACAGTGAGTAAGACATCTGATAGTACCAAGGATTTGAGAGAATACAGATCAACTGGAATATGTAGTGGTTGAGTGTGACACCTGGTCTGGCCACACTGAAAATCACTTTGGCATTTTCTTGTTAGGTTGGCCATTCACATACCTTATAACCCTGTAAATCTACTCCTCGGTATTACACAAGGCATGTACAAGAAGATTCCATAGCAGCACTGTTAATAATGGGGGTGGGGAGAAAATGACCTAAATACTCATTGACAGGAGAATGCAAAAATAAATTGCAGAAGAGTCACACAATTTATTTTCACACTAGTGAAAGTAAACTACTGCTACACAACAGCATAGGTAAAGCTTAGAGTAAAATGTTGAGTAAAAAAAGTGCAAATTTTAGAAATCTAAGTATAGAAAACAATTTTTTAAAGCTCAAGGACAAACAATATAATGTTTAGACTTATCAGTAAGCCTATGAGCAAGAGAACGACAAACAAACACAAAATTGCAGATAAGGGGTGACCTCCAGGGTAGGATAAGATGCAAACACATGAATGCAAGCTATTGGGAATGTTCTAGTTTTGGAGTTGAGTTGTGGACTCACAGATGTTTGTTGTTTTGCTGTCCTTTATCATGTACCAAACACATTAAATATTAAATAGACACAGGCAAAGGAGAAAAAAGAGGAACACTGTGTGGATCTAGACAGATCCAGTATGATTTCCTTGTCACACAGTTCACGATTTTCACTTCGTGTCACAGTGCGTACCAAGAAGTTTGGAGAGGCCAAACCAGGAGGTGAAAGGACTGGAAATTGGATGAGGGCATTCTTCCCTCTGGGCCTCAGTTTCTCCATATGCAAAATAAGGGGGTGTACCAGGAATGACAAATGGCTGGCATCCATAACACAGGTCTCCCCATCCTCCCCCACTACAGACACTACTAATGGATTGCAGCACTATTTCACATGGATCACATACACAGCCTTGGGCTCCTCAGCTGGGCCCTGCAGGCTGGTAGATCTGAGATGGCACATTAATGATACCTACTTGTTGATCTGGAGAGCCCATCCAGCTCTGGCCTGCAAGTTTTGAAGCCTCACCAGCAGGCGCTAGCTAGTCTGAAAGGCTGTGGCCCTAGGGAGGAGTCTGCTGGCTTTGGAGAAGACCTTAGCCAGACCCTGGCAGCATGCAGCCCCAGCTTCCACGGTGCCCACTCCCATGGCCTCCAGTCTGCTGCAGCTGGCCCTTGCCCGCCCACCATCTGACCAGGCCTTTTGCTTCCATCTATTGGGTGGGCAGGCTCATGTCTACCCTATGTTGGTGAGCTGTGCTAGACTTGAAAACAGCTCAGCTAACAGAGGGCGAGGCAGGAGCTCATCATCACCCTGTAGTCCAGAGAATACTGGAAATGGCCCCATTGTGCCTGATCCAAATAGCCCTCTGAGGCAGGAGGACGGTATTCCTTTCACTGCCTTTGCCTATTTGGGCCTGCGGGCCTTTGCTCCCGTGCTTTCCTCTGCCTGCCCTCCTCCTCCTCCTCCCCTCATTGGCCTTAGCTCACAAGACTCCTCCTTGGTTGCACTGCTCCATCTCTTTCCTCCCCAGTGAGAGTTGACATCCCTTCCTCTAGATGTCCACAACACAGAGGTCAGCTTTCTCAAGGAGAACTTGTGTGCTGGGTCTGGTCCAGCTTCTGTGGGTGTCTGCCTTCCAGTGTGGGGAGCCCATCAGGGTCTAGTTCACAACTGGCGTGAAAATAATAATACCATCAGGAGCAGCCACAATGCCTCGGAATAAAAGGGCTTCTTTAAGAACTGCCCACCTATTGTATGAGCCTCACAGCCAGGGAAGTTGGCAGTGGGGGACAGCACTCTCTATTCTAACAAGAAAATCAAGGGCCACAAAGGGGAGTGACTTTTCCAGCATCACTGCCCACCTTCCCACCTTCTGGGAGGCTGGGAAGCTTTTCTGCCATGTTCCATCAGAGCCCTGAAACCCCAGTCCTGTGTGGAAACCCCTCCCCTCCCCAGAGCAGGGGAGTGCTGAGTGACCACAGCCCCTAATCATGGAGCATCTGGTTTCATCCTGCTACCTGCAGATTCTTTTAAATAATGAGATCATATTGAGAGACATTATATTCAGTGACATGGTGCCTTGGTGATTCATCTCTCTTTCATTTTATTCATCTTATGCAAATTTTAAATGACTGCTGGGCTGTGTGCACAGGAAGTCTTGATTTACTAGAAAGAACTGTGGCGAGTTCTTAGAAAACAAAGGCAGGAACTTAAGGCATCGAGACATGTCCAACAAGCAGAGTGAAGACAAAGGTGTCTCCCGCTGCTTTGTCCTGGAGCAAAGCTGCCAGCACATGCCCACATGTGGCCTGCCAGACCCTCAGATCAGAGTCTGTCACTGACACCCATTGTGTGGAAGGGCCTGAAACCTGCTATTATCTTCGACACCATCCACAGACTCCGAGAAGCAAACAGCGCAGACTTGCAAAGACGCTGAAACAGGAATGCTCACTTGTGTTCCCAGAAACACAGATGCCAGATGTTTACTTCTGGTTCCAACTTCTCCTGGGTTCATTCTCTTTCAAGCCTTGGAAACTTTGGGCACCACTTCTTGCTCTACAATCTCTCCATCAGATCCCTCCATTTCTCTCTACCCCAGGAAGCTCCCCACCTGGACAACCCCAAATACTCCTCAAAACCATCTCTGATGCCCCCTCTTCCAGGAAGTCCCCTTGCCTTCTCTCTGGCCTCTTTATACTCATCTCCTGCTAGAATGATCATAATGGGTCAAATGCTGCTGCTTGCACATCTGTCTCCCCTGTCATGGGGTAGGTTTGTGGGAGCAGGGCTCATGGCTGAGGTACCCCCATTACCTCCAGCCCCTCAGCATGGGCCCTGGTACATTGTGGGGATGCAGTAGGGCCTCAAAAAAGCATGACCTAAAATACCTGGGCTCTGTCTTCCTGGAACTTATAGTTTAGTGAAAGATATTAAATGACAAAGAAGGTGAACTCAAGGTACTCTGAACACAGACCAGATAATCCTTTCCTGAGTACTTCACAGCTAAGCCAAGATCTCATTGGTGAGTAAATGTCAACCGCACAAAAATGGGAGTAAAGAACTCTCCAAGGAGAGGGAGTAACAGACAAATGTTCTAAAGTGGGAGGGAGTAACTTGTATAAGTACTGAAAGGCTACATGTCCATGTGGCTCTCCTTCATATCTTTTCCCCTCTGGACTCAGGCTGACAGAGCAGTCTCTATCTGGAATATTGCCATTGTCACAGAAGAAGGAAAAGAAAACTGGTAAATCACTCACTCGTTCTTAAAGTGTGTGCTCAGATTTCTTTCACTGTTCACAGCCCCTCTCCCATGCCTGAGAGCAACATGGATGGTGCTGTATAATCCTCCATCCAAGAAAGGCGCCACAATAAAGGGCACTGAATGTGGGGGAATGGTAGTCCAGTTCCACACCATGCTTGGAGTTTGATGTTTATCCTAGGAGCAATGGAATCTGTTGAATAAATTGTTCATTTCTAACAAATCACTCTGGCTGTAGTGAGACCAACAGATTGGAAATGGGCAAGAGAAGATTTAGAGAGAAAAATTAGGAGGCCACTTCAGTTTTCCAGGCAAAAAAAAAAGACTAGGGTCAGACTACTTAGACTAGGGTCATGGCAGTGGAAATGGAGAGAAGCCAATAGATTTTCAAGATGGGAATTCTAGGGATGTACAAAGAGAAGCACAGGTGAGTGAATATGTGACCCCAGGAGGTAGAAATAATGTAGCAGAGTTGGCCTCTCATGTCTTACCACTTGCTGGCTCCCATCTTTTGGGAAGACCAGCTACTCTACTCTCTACTTGTCCTTGGGCTCTCTGTGTTCTACTATTAAATCTCCCTTCTTGCTTAAAAAAAAAAAAAACAAAAAAACTTGAGCTAAATAAAGAAGGGAACAAATAGATTAATAAGGTGAAGAGTAGCCGAGTGGAGTGACAAATGCATGACAGAGTGACCAGGGGAATTAATTCATGTCTCCAAGTGTTCAAAGAATGAAGAGAAACTAGACTCAACCAGAAGAAGAAAGGCCTCCCCACTGGGCATGTCTCAGAAGGATCCCTCCCTCCTCTACCAACACACCAGGCATCTCTCTTCTTCCAGGGACAGGGAGGCAGATGAAGGATGGGCTCCGTGGAACCTCCTCAGCATCCTCTCCTCTCCTCTGTGTGGTCTCTCTACACTTCCTTTTCAGAGTTCCAAACTTGATTTTCAGTGTGGGAGGGCTTGGGATTCACAAACATCCCAAAAGAGAATTTCTGTAGCAGCAGCATTAGACAACCTGACAGGAACTTATAGCTTTGGGTTCCACACAGGCACAGAAAGCCTCCTCTGCCCTGGGTGCTCTTGTTAGCCAAGAAAAGTAAGATTCAGACACAGAATTGTATGGTTGTGGACTCAGCCCAGCTCACCATGGACAGCGACCACACGACTCCCCTTAAGGGTGTAGTCGCTGTCCATGGTGCTCACAGGCTGACTCAGCTGAAGAGACTTCTAACACCCAGCCACAACATATCAGAGCTGAGAGGGTTCCAGGATCTCAATTTTCCCAATGCCTCATTTTACAGATAAGAAGACAGAAGCCTAGAGAGGGGAAGGAATTCCCTCAGGACCACTCCGTGAGTGGCACTGTGGGATTGGAAGCTAGCCTCTAGAGGCTTGCTCAGACAAAACTCATTTCCTTGGAAGGCTCCTGGCTGTTGCTCACTACCCAGAATAATTAAGTCCAGAAAACTCATAGTAGCACAAAGTAGTTACTCAGTGGACATTTGTTGACTGAATAAATGATTATAGTGAGACACAAAACACAAATCTTGAAGCTGGGAGTGGACCCCGAATCCTGAATTCAAACAGGAAGTCTTGTTCCTTTTTGGTATGGGTGAAATGGTATGGAAGGAAGCAGTGGGGGAAGGGAAGAAGTGTTGCTATGAAGACAATGGGGTGTGGAAAGAGGATATGAGCAGGCACACCCAGGACATTAAGCACAGAGGGACTGACCTCTGTTCTCTCAGGCTTCACACAATCTCCCACCCAGGAAAACTGGTTGAACAGCTCAAGAGTTTCCTTAGGGAGGGTGGTCACCTGACCTCAATCTGGCCAATCAGCATATTCTATCCTCCCTGGCCACAGTGATTGGCTCAGGGCTGGGTATGTGACCAATGAGACCCCAATGGATCAGATCTCAGCTGTAATCATAGGGAATGAAAGGTTCTATTTTTGTTGGGGTGAAGGGATATATCAGTTTGTGACTGTTGATGGCCATCTTGCTTTCCCAATGGGAAAGCTTACCTGAGAATAACACCTGCAAAGAGGATAGTAAGCAAAGCCAATAGGTGGAGAAAGATGATTCCTGCTGATGTCATCAAGAACCCAGGTACAGCCTTGCCTGAAGCTGTCTGCCCTTAGCCTTCTCAGTTACATAAATCATTCTCTCCTGAGTTGTTTGATTGCTTGTTTAAGCCACTTTGGGTTTTCTGTCACTGGCTATCAAAAAAAAAAAAAAATCTGACTGCTCCTTCCAGTTGGCTAAATGGAGCATCCTGGAATTGTGACAGCATGGATTTAAGCTAGCTTCAAGAAAGGATTTCCAGATAACACTGCAAAATTCTAGTCCAACCTGGAGATCCAAATGGATTCAAGCTGTACCTGTTGGAGGTCTGCTACAGGCTGGGCCACTCACATTACCCAAATTAATCCTCACGGGATTGACCCCATTAAGGTAGCAATGGATGACCCCATTTTAGAGGATGTGACTGAGGCTCCAAGAAAGGAGGTGACAGGGCTATAGCTTGGAAGTGTGGAGCCAGACTGCAAACCCAGATTCTGCTGCTTGCGTCCTGGGAAGCCTCATGATGTGGCTTGTCCATGTGACAGGGACTTCAGCACCCAGCCCCACGCCTGGTATCCTGTGGGTGCCTGAGGCTTGGTAACTGTCATGTGGCTGTTACAAGACTCACAAAAGCAATTCGCACTGAAGGGAGGAAGGAGAACTTCTTTCACCAGCCCCACATACCCTCCCAGCTCCCTGAAGCCTAGAATCCCTTTCTTTCCCTTATTTTCCTTGGCAGAGTCATGCCCACGTGACCACAGGACAGTCCCGTGTTCACAGCCAGCACCAGGAGCTGCTACAGGGGAGGCCAAGAGCCTTCACCCCTCCACCATACTTGGGGGAGACATCTCTTTCTTTGGGGACATCTCTTTCTTTGGGGCCTTGGGGGACCCTATGCCCCACTTGCACACCAGGGTTTTTTTCTAGAACATGCAGAGAATCTCACTCAGTTTGGAATGTATCCATCACTGCCCTTCCTACATCTTCCTTGAAACTCAGCTCATGCACTCCTTTCCTGTGTCTGCTGCAGGAGAGGCCGAACTGACAATAAATCAAGAGCTCAGCACTTGAAGGCGTGCATGAGGCAAAAGCTGACAGCTGGAAAGCTCTGTTTAGAAAAGACCTCACACTTCACCCTGAAGAGGCTGTAGGAGAGCCCGGGGTTCAGAAGTAGTGCTTGGGCCAAAGTGAACTGGAAGGCTTTATGATGGCTGGAGACTTCTAGCCATGATGGGGGATTTGGTGAGGTCCCTGACATGTTCAGCTGAAGTGACAGAAAACCCTCCTAAGAGTGGCTTAAACTACAAAGGCATCTAACACAATATTTAATGATGACGTGAGGGATGGGAGGTCCAGAGGTGGTATGGTGGCCCAACAATGTCATCAGTGACTCAGATGCCACCCACCTCTTTATTCTACCATTAAGAGAATATTGGTTCTGGGGCACCTGGGTGGCTCAGTCATTGAAATCTGCCTTTGGCTCGGGTCGTGATCCCAGGGTCCTGGGATTGAGTCCCACATCGGGCTCCCTGCTCCGTGGGAAGGCTGCTTCTCCCTCTCCCACTCCCCCTGCTTGTGTTCCCTCTCTTGCTGTGTCTCTCTCTGTCAAATAAATAAGTAAAATCTTTAAAAAAAAAAGAGAATATTGGTTCTGTTAGTACACCCTCACAGTTGCAATGTGGCTGCCTCTACTCCAGCCATCACATCTGCATAGTTAACACTCAAGCAAGGGGGCACCTTCTTCCCTGCCCACCTCTTCTCAGGAAGGAAGATCTCTCACAGAAGCCCCTATAAACTTCCTCTAATACCTCATTGGCTGGAACTGGGTCCCAAGCCCTTTCCCCAACCAATCGCTAGATGCAGGAAAACTGGCTTGGACTAACCCTGATTCCTCCAAGTTTTGCATCCACAGAAAGAAGGCAGGGTGGGCTGAACAAAGGCTACTGTGTGAGCACCCAATACCACCCAGCCATAAGGGACAAATGGACAAGGGAGCTGAGGATTCAAAGCTAAGGAACAGAAGAGCAGTAGGAACAGCACATGCAAAGGTGCAGAGGTGTGGGAGACAGACTGGGTGCTCAGGATTACTGATGGTTCATGACCACAAGAATATCCCACAGGTGGGAAAGGTGGGCAGGGCCTCATTTTACATTTTTGGCCTGGAGTGGGGCAGGCACTAGGCAATGGGAGCTACCGAGAGGTGCTGAGCAAGAAAGTGAGTTCAGGAGCAGATGGAAAATTGCAGTTGTGTAGAGGTGTACTTTAGGAGCTGAGCAGAGCCATTCTGTGACAGCCAATAATGTCGTAATAAAACTCTGAAGGCCTCTGTTCAAACAGATGATTAAAATAGACGAAAGAGTAAACATGACCTTAATTAATGAATTTGCTAATGGCAGGTACCTGCTTCTGCGTATTAGAATGCATACCCTCAGCCTGGTCCTTTAGACAGCTACCCTGTCACATCTGTGACCATGTGACCCTCACCTGTCCCACCTGCCCTCAGCCTGGCTTCCAGCCGCACACCCCCCAGGGTGCCTGAAATGACTCAGTGCTCTGTGTTGTAACTTACACAGGATGCCCCCAGCTCTGAGGGTGAGGCTGACTGTGTCCCACTCTACAGAAGAGAAAGCAGAGACTGGAAATGGATGGGTAAGGGGCTTGCTGTGAGGTGTGGGGTGGGATCTGAACCCAGAGCCTCTGCCTTTCCCAGTCCACCATGCTAATTCATGACTTCAGAGTGAGTACCCCCTCAACCCCCAGCCAGGATGCTTGCTAAACCCAAGGGGACTCAGAACTCCTGCTCAGTCCAGTGCTGCATGGGGTGGGGGGTGGGGTGCACACAGGGGCTCAGGAAGGAAGAGGAGAGGAGGGGAGGGAGGAGGGCTCTGCTCTGTGGGATGCTCACCCATGCAGAGGGCACACGTGTGTGTGACCCCACAAATGTGTCATCTGTTTGTTATGACCTGGGGCCTTCCAAGCTGAGCACGAGGAATGCCCTGCACCTGCGGGTACCACAGAGGTCATGGGGTGCGCAGGTGGTTAGATGCCCTGGGGTAATGCCCTCACAGCCCATCCCATGACTGAGAGGACAGTATCCTTAGTTAAGGCCCTCATTCTGGGCAATCACATCCTGGGATTGCCCAGGCTGCCAGGTTGGCCAATTCTGGCCTTAATGGGCAAACTGGTATCTAGGGGGCTGGTTTTTGTTTTAATTATACATTTACAACCCAATAGTCCAGTCCCTAGGCCGTTCTCTTATAGCCCTCTGCCTCAGGTTTTATTTCCCTCAGGGACCAGTTTCTGGGCCTTAAATTGAGTCCCATTATGGATATAAATACTGTCCCTTTCATGTGTCAACTTCAATATACAAGGCCACCCCAAACTCCCCCTCCTGCACCAGCGAGCAGGCGTCTTTTAATGAAGTTCTGTACAATTATGAGCTGAGGATTTAGAATAACAAGGCCAGGAGGGGCCTGTCTGACCAAGCAGGGCGGGTGGGTGGGCACTGACCATTCACCCAGGAATCCTCAGCTGGCAAAGTGTCAGGCAGCCGGGAGAGCTGCTGCCAAGGGTTGAGGGGGTTTAGAGTAAGTTGATTAAATGGATTAATCCAGCCGCCTCTGGGAAGACAGGCCCTGGAGCGAGGCTGTACGTTGTGAAAGACGGAGTGTCCCAGTGCCTGGACCCACCCCTTCTAGGAACCAGGGAGTGAGACATGGCTTTGAAATCAGAACACTGGCATTCAAAGCTGGCTCGAACATTTGGTTAGCTATCAAAAGCTAAATGAGCCTCAGTTTTCTTATCTGTAAAATGGGGCTCTTGAATGCTCTCGCCCTTAGGTGAGGGGATTAAGTGAGGTAACACCAGATAATATCAGGAGCTGTGGGAGCTGAGTGTGCCCAGGCATGCTGTCACCGCTGTTGTGATCCCTGTCTTCCCGAGTGGGGTCAGCACACTTTCTCCATAAAGTGAGTCTTCTACTCTGTCTCTGTCTCTGTCACAGCTCCTCAGCTCTGCTGTTCTGGTGCAAAAAGCCAACACTGGCCATAGGGAGTCCACACTCTCAGGCTCTGCTTTCTGGGTGATGGGGGTCTAGGCACTCGGGACCTTCCATGTTTCACATGGGCGGGCATGAGTCCCCTGAAGTCATCAGGCAGAGGGGCATGTGCCCTGGAATCCACATCTCCCAGCCCCAAAGCAGTGGGGCAATTGGTAAATCCTGTCCCTGGGGCCTTGCAGCTAAGACAGGAGCGAGGGGTACTCTGGTCCTTACTGAAACGACCTGGAAACCCAGTTGTGTGGAACAGGGAATTCACCCAGGTCACACAAGCTCAGTTCAGACTTCCTGGGGCATTGTGACTGGCTCCTCATCACTGTCATGGATGAGGGAAAGGCCTGAGGCAGGGGGCAGGAGGACTGGTTGGGTCCCACCAGCCTCGCTGGTCAAGGAGCAGCTTTGGGCGCCACATGGCACACGTGCTTTGCCTTTCTGCACATAAGAGAAGGTCCCTTTGGGAGGACTGGCTTTTGCTCTCTGATAGAGGGCCCGCTGTGCACCAAGCACAGCAATCCTACAAGTCAGGTTTAGAAAGCCCGGCACAGAGAGGTTAGGGAAGCTTCCAGGTCACACGGCTGGTAGGGGCATGGCTGGGGTCTGCAGAATGCCTATGGAGGGATGTATAAGGGACTGGGAGAAAGTCAGGTAGGATGTGCAGCTTTGGAAGTCAGAAGCCATGGTATTCCTTGGGGACACTTCAGGGAGCCCCTGGTCCCGGGCCTGGCCACCTCCACCGGCCTCGGCTGCCTCTGCAGGGCCAGCTTTGAGGGCTGCATTCTCAGAGGGCCAGGGGCATGCTGTGGCTCTTGTCCCAGGTGAGGAAGTGAAGCTCCACAGGGCTACCACAAGGATCACAAACACAGATACCTCCAGGGGCTGGGCCTGGAGAGGCAGGGGGAGGCTTATGGAGCAGTGGGGACTGCGGAGGGCTGGGGACACAAGCTCTGTCCAGTGGGCAGCTCCAGCTCAGCTCCAGTAGAGAACTGAGGGAACATCCCCCTGGTTGGCTGGATCTTCTCAGGCCATATCAAACAGCAACAACGAAAAGCTCCACACACCTGGATTTTCATCTGAAATCTTCTAATTTATACCTGTGAAAATTAATTTCTTAAAAAGCTAGATTTGGGTGCATCTGTTATTAGCTCTCTATTACAGATGAAGACATGAGAAAGGAGATGCTTGCCCAAGGTCACGGAGCAGGGGGTTCTGCTATAACCCAGGCCCCACGGCCTGTATCTTTAACTACTGGCTCTTTGCTACCTGAAAGGGTACAGGCCTGGAAGAGACTTTGAAAACAGTCTAATCCCCAGTGCCCCATCGGATGCCAAGTCATCCTCAGGAAATAAACCCTCGACACCTACTTGCACACCCCCAGACACAGGGAGTGCACTGATGCTCTGGAAGCTGGCTTGGCCTCTCTGTGAATTGGCCCGGGATAGCCCAGGAGAGGTGTGGGGCAGCCACAGGTCTCCCTGAGGCTCCCTGTCCCTGGCCGAGAAGCTCCAGTCCCCTCGGCTGCCCTTGGCAGGGGACCTGATAGAGGTGACAGCCATGCAGCCAGGTGCGAAGTGGAGATGAGATGGTGGGCACAATGCACTTTACATGCAGACATTCAGGTACTCATTCAGCAAACATTGATTGCAATGTGGCCAGCCTGCGTATAGGCCTGGGTGTCCAGCTATGTATACACCACAGCCCCTTGAGCTGCTGGCCTCATGGGAAAGCACTACTCAGAGAAAACCATCCCCCAAGCCCCCACAACAGCCCACACGAACAACCATATCGTGGTTGAGGGTCACAGTGAAGGGCAAATAGAGGCACAGGACACCCAGAGCAAGGACTGACCAAGAGCTGGGATGCTGGAGCCAGACGGCCTGGACTCTGTGATCTGGGGCAGTGACCTCACCACCCCATGCCTCAGTTTCCTCATCTGCAGAAAGGGGTACCTACTCGTACCTACCTCCTAGAGCTTTCATAAGGATTAAGTGAGTTCATTTATTTAAAACACTTAGGACAGTGTCTGGCAGTGGATTGGGCTCCAGCTCACCTCAACAACAGCCCTGTAAGGAAGGTTTTGCTGTCCCCATTCTAAAGATAAGAAAAGCAAGGCTGAGAAGGGTTATGAGACCCAGTGCACGCTCACCTCCTCTTCATGCTGCACCCGAATGTGCACTTTCTGTCCAGCTCGCCTGTGTTCTCTGTCCCCACTGCAACCACCCAGCAAAGTAGGCATGCAGAATTTTTGAACAAGTTAGCGTGTGAATGAACACTTAAACCCTGTCCCCGTCTTGGGCTCTCAGAGCGTGGACTGGATGGGATATTGAGCTCCCCCAGACTGTCCAGGAAGCACAGAGCGTGAGCATGCCCTCACTTACACCCCACATGGCATACGCTGTGGGGACTTGGGGGTGGGGAGCGAGGACACTGGAATAATCCCTGGGAGAGATGTTGGTGGGCAAGGCACAGAGGCCCCTGAAGATGAGGCACGCGTAGCCGAGTTTCTAGCAACCAAGGAGTGGGGAGTGAGGATGCCCAGAAGGGGCAGAGGACACAGCCCAGCCCGAGCACTGCCCCTGTCGGCTCTGAGTGGTGGGGAGAATCAGCATAAGCCCTGCCCCCACTGCATCTCCTGCTCAACCCGCCGAGGGGAGAGGAGAGAAGAGGGCTAGTCCAGCTGCTGCCACAGCGCTCCCGGCCTGTGGGCGCTGCTTCAAGGGTCCTGTACATATTGGCACATTTAATCTTCCCTGAAGCCTCGTGAAGTAGCTGCTGATTTCAGCCCCGCGTAGACAGGAGGACTCGCTCAAGGACAGAGCAAGGATTCAAACCCAGCCTGGCACCCAGGAAATGTCCCTATCCTCACTTTTATGGCTGCCTGGCTGTTGCGCAGGGAAGACTCCCAGTGCTGATACCTGGCACCTCTCCGAGGGACACAGACATGTGTCATGACGGCTCCTGGGAAAGTGGAGAGGGTGGGCCTGGGCATTGGGTCTGCAGCAGACACCAGCTCTGGGGGCCACGGTCCCAAGGTCAGCAGTAAGGGCAAACAGCAGCAGACGCTCAGTCCAATGCTCCAGCTCCGGCAACTCATGTTGTGCAGTGTCCCGTGAGGTGGCCGTGGCCAGACCCATCTGCGGTGACACAAGGGACTTGCCCAAGGTCAGGCAGACTTAGAGGGCTTAGAACCTTGGTCTGCCAGCCTATGAAGCTGTCCCCCAAAGAGCAGACCATCCTCAGGCATGACGATCAGGTGAGCTAAGTATAGACGGGGTGCATGTGTCAGGGTATAGGTGGGGGGCAGTGGACAGGCAGGGTCAGCAACAAATGCCACAGAAGAGCAGCGTCCTGAAGGCTGGTGGGGAGAGGAAAGGTATTCTCGCTGGAGGACCCAGCTTGTGCGAAGGCCGGGAGGTGGGATACCGTGTGGGAAACAGGGGCTCATGTGTTTATGCAGGAGCATCAGGATGTGACAGAAGGTGTCACTGGGAGCCCCTGCCCCCACCTGTGGAAGCCCCTGGACTCCCACCTCCTCCTGGCTCGACCCAGGTCCTGGCAGCTCTGTCCCCATCTATCTGTCTCCTGCTGCCCGGAGGCCCAGCCCCTAGCTTTCTCCGCAACATCCTGTGCTTCCATATTGTCCTGCCTTGGCTCAGACACAACAGATGGATTCCCGCCCTTGAAGTGATAATTAAGCTTCTCATTACCAAGAGGTACCATCATGACATGTCCTCAAAGTTTAAAATAAATTAAAATTGAAAAAAAAAGTAACCCAGACTGTGGAAGGTCTAAATGAGCATGGGAATAAGAGCAGGTCCCTTAGTTCCTATTAATGATGGAGCCCTCCTGGTCCTAGAGGGAGGGAGGAGGTGAACTTGACCCACACGTGGCCTGTGTCTATTCAGTGTTTTATCTGTCCTCACATTTTTCTGAGCCCCTTTCTGCATCTGGCCCAGAGCCCTTACAGAGCTCACAGGCTGGAGAGGACTCAGAGGGTGATCACAGCCCTGGGTGGGTGGAGGGGGTCTCAGTGAGGTCAGAGGCGGCTGTGGGAGGGGGTGGGAATCAAGAAGGGCTTCAAGGAGGAGGTGACATCTGCACTGGGTCTCCAAGGATGAGCCATCATCTAGCCATGGTGAATGAACAGGAATACAAGACGAATGAATAAGTAAATGAGTGAATGAATGAATGGGTGTCCACCTGACAGAGCAAGGAGGGACGGCCAGCCCAGGCCAGGCTGAAAACACAGGGCACCCAGAGTCAGGAGGGGCCGTGGTGTGATAACTGCCTCCCCATCTTTATGGCCTTCTCACTGCCACGATAGACTGAGTTGGCTGCTTGGGAGTCCTTATCTGTCCTCTGCTCTGGGACGCTGCCCCTGGGTGGCCTCAGTGTCCCCACGTGTACTTGTACCCACCTCCTGGGGGTTTGTGAAGAGGGGATGGCTGGTGTGCCGCCCAAGGCTGAAGAGGGAGGAAGAGGATGGTGGAGAGCCCCACGGTGGTGGGATCATGGGGTGAAAGGCATCGGAGGGGTGCAGTGGAGAAAGGCCCCGCCTCCAGCTTGAGGCTCCAGCTGGTGGTGGCTTTCCTCACCAAGAGGGACTTCCTGGACAGGAGGCAGTCACAGTCACCCAGATAGGCAAAGCTGGACACAGGGGACAAATGTGGCACAGAGCATCAGGGTCAGAGCTCCTGACCCAGAGGAGATGGTGTGGGGCAGAATGGAAGGGCCTTGAGGACATCGGGGACATTCACTCACTGGGGTTGTCAAGGTAGAGACCCTCATGTTTATTTCACAGCTTCCTGATGCCCAACACAGCTGGGCCCAGGGAAGCCACTCAGTAAACATGTGCTAACTTGATGCAAATGCACACATTTTCACTTTAAACTACTGGAAGAGAACTTGCTGAGTTCAACAGATTGATAACCCAGACTCAGGTTAATTAGCTAGAAAGGTGAAACCAAGGATTACCAAATGAACACAATATAGATTCACAACAAAACTAAGAATCCACACTAATAATTAAGACTCTCACACAGGCAGCCCACTTTGGCCTCAGGGCCTTTGCACTTGCTGTCCTCTCAACCTGGAACACTGCCCAGTGCATTGCTTGCTTCCTAAACACCTTCAGGAATTTGCTCAAACATTCTTCCTGACTTTATTTTTCTCCACTGTGCATACCACCACCTGGCTTTGTGTATATTTTACTTCTTTTTTTTTTTAATTAATTAATTTATTTTATTCTTATGTTAATCCCCATACATTACATCATTAGTTTTAGATGAAGTGTTCCATGATTCATTGTTTGTGCATAACACCCTGTGCTCCATTCAATATGTGCCCTCTTTAATACCCATCACCAGGCTAACCCATCCTCCCCCTCCCCTCTAGAACCCTCAGTCTGTTTCTCAGAGTCCATCGTCTCTCATGGTTCGTTTACCCCTCTTTACTTCTTTTTTTTATCCATCTCTCCCACTAGGCTGTCAGCTACATGAGAATAGAGACCTCTGCCGGCCTCAGTCACTGTTGTGCCCCAGTGTCTGGAACCAGACTGGCACATTAGGGCCTCAGCGAATGTGCCCTGGGTGAATGCATGTTGTAGATTACAAACAAGAATGTTCTAGGCAGTGATAAGAGTTGTTTATTCGCTATTTATTGAGCCCCTACTATGTGCCCAACACTGACCTAGGCTGTAGGCACAGCAAAGAGTAAGACAAAAAACAAAAAAAACAAAAACAAAAACCCCACAAAAAACCAACAGCTCTGCTGCTCCTGCAGCATCGTCACTGTGGAGGGGAGACAGTGAGCACGGCTTATGAGATGGGGTACATGCTACGGAGGAAACAGGGGGACTCAGGAAGCTCAGGAGTGCCAGGGTGTGGCTGGAGCCAGCGCTGGGCTGGGGCGACAGTGGCCGGAGAGGAGATTGCACAGGACCTTGTGCCCGCTGTGGGGACTCCCCCTCCAGACGGAGGAGCCATGGCTGGGTGCCGGGCAGGGGCGGGGCCCCGAACACCCCGCACGGATGAAGTGGGTAATGGCTAGGGGCATAGGATCTACAGTGGCATCCCCCCCGCCCCCCTAAGCCTCCCTGGTTGTGTAGGCAGAAAAGGCCCCTCTGAGGAGGTGACAGGTGAGCCGAGGAAGCCCTGCACGCATATGCCTGACATGCCTTGTTCTGTGTCATCTGACTTGGCCTCTCTCGCTTGTCACCACCTCCTCCCGCCCCCAGGAAGAATCCTCCTTCTAGGGGCCCCCTCTCCAAATACAAACCAACCAATCCAGAGCGTGCACCCCACCACCTCCTTTCTCTGTCAGGCCCTCCTACTTCGGGCCACTATCCACCAGCTGTAATCACCCCAGGGCCTGACGCCAGGCAACTCGGGACGGCCCCCATGCCCCAGAATCCTGAAACTATCCCCACCGTGTAGCCAATCCGAAGTCTGCCATCCTGCCTTTGCCTGTTCCTTCCCGCAGGAACCACAGTAAAATCTCCTGCCTTAGTCGTCCCTCCTCCTGGGGCTTCTCCATGTGGCCCTGAGGGGTGGGTGTGCCCCTCCTCTTGGGGACTGTAACGCTCTTCTGAACGGCATCATGTCCTGATCTGTAGGCCTTTAGTGAATCTCACATGTTCTCTTAATGCACTTTATTTTAAACCAGCCCTATGAGGCTGTTTGCAAACACTTCAGAGTAAACAGATGAGCTATATACGTTGTTACAACATCTTCAACAAAGTTAGTATGACTAGAATTCCTTTTCCCCATAAAATGGCAGCCTCCATAAGAGTGGAGGGCGTGTAAGAAATTACACTGACCAGACCAAGCACCTGGGAAATCCTCAATATCCATCTCCCCAAACTGAGAGCTCAGGCCAAGTCCCGGTCTCTAACTTCCTACTGTGCATGGAATTTGGTTGGTTTCTCAAATTCAGCTTTTAAACTTGTCAGCTTAGCAGGGAACTTGTCGGTTCTGCGCTCATCTTTCTAGCAATAATCAAGTTACACCATGCGTGAGACGGCCTGTTCCCTGAGTTATTTAATTAGAATCTGCAGATATTAGCAGGGAAAGAGTTAGCACAGCATATTTCAAAACAAGCTACGTCTCTGGGAGAGTGTGGGGATGCACGAGTGTGGGAGGGAAGAACAAGATGAAGTCCCTGGAAGATATTAGCTTGACTCTTTTCATTGGGAGCATCGATCTTCATGCATTTCCAGAGACGTGCCTAGAGAGGGCAGGGTGCTGGAGCAGAGCTTAGCTGTCATCCCATGGGAAGAAGGGCGGAAAATTTCAGATAGCTGTGGTTCTGGGAGCAGTCTGACCCAAGGGAACCACACAGAAAAGTCCCCTCCAAGACTGCTCTCCTGCTTAGGATCAGGTTCAGCTGCTGTAACAAAGGCTCCCCCCCATCCCATGCGAGTGGTGAATGGAAGCTTGCATCTCTCTCCTGCTTGGTCTAGAGGCCGATAGTCCAGGGCCACCCTGCTCCAGGAAGCTCCTCTCCCTGATGCCCCGTCATCCCATACGAGTTGCCCTTGTCCACGTGGGCCAGGATGGAGTGCAGGTTCCCAGCAGCAGGACAGGGGGAGAAACAGAAAGGGCCTGATTCTCTCTGCTAGAAAACATCCCAGAAGTACAAATCACTTCCCGTCCCATCCTGGAGAGACAGCCTGGTACCACAACCAGCCTAGCTGCAGAGGAGGCTGGGAACTCCGTAGTCTTTGGCCGCTACATGCTCAGTTCAAAGTCGGGTGTCTCGTTGCCTGGAGTAGTGGACAGTGTCACTGGGAGCCCCATGACTTGTCTGCCACCTCCCTTTTAACGTTCTCTCCCACCCCTGACCACTCCCTGAGTTCATGTTTTATGAGAGATCATCCATCAGACAAACTGCATTAAGTAGTTCGTAATTCAGGAACAAGCTGAAAACCCACCATTGGGTGTCAAAACGCTGGTGGGACCCCACTGCTGTCTCTGAGGCTCCCCACCCAGAGCCCACTGTGCATATGCAGCCAGCGATATCTTGCTCAGTGAAAGATGGGTCACGTGGTTCCCTGCTCATGGTTCACCCACTCTTTAGACCATGAAGGCCCTCCCTGAGGAACCTGTTGGACTAATGAGACCAGAGGCAGCCAGTGGCCCAGCAGCCAAGGCCCTGAGCTCACCGGAGGAGAGTCTCACTGGTGGAATGTTCTGTCCTCAGAGTGGACAGCTTTCTAAGCCTCAAGCTGGGAGACATTTAAGTTTGGGGATGCAGAGCAAAATGCACCAGTGGGGGTGGTCCTGGAAATAAGGGGTGCTGGTCCAAACCCCCACTCCCAGCCTGCCTCCCCCCCCGCCCCGCCTCTGTCCTGTATGTGCATAGCCTCCTTCCATCTGGAAGGCCTCCTCCCATTTCCTGTGGGTGGGGTCCCTCCTGGATGGGGAAAGTAGAAAAGCCAGACTCCTACATTCTAGCAGGACACTCAGATGCCAGGTTCAGTGACCCTGAAGCCAGTTCAGTGACCCTGAAGCCCAGCCCCACCCAGTTCCAACTCCGCACACAGGCTAGTTCACGGGACATTGTTACCCTGTTATGAATTCTTGGTCATAATTAACACAGGACCAAATGTTCCCCTCAATCCCCCTGAAAATGTTGGGCAATGTTAGTGTAGGAAGGTAACAGACAATCTCTGCATTTCCGCCCTGCAATACTCCTGTGATAATTCTCTTGTCATTTTTCTATTGAGTTGTTCTGATTAACTCCCAAGTACGATCTCACTGCATGCCTCTCAAACTGGAGCGTGTGCAGCCCCAATTCTGTGCGGGGAGGATGCAAAACGGGGTACCTGTGATACATCTTTCTGGAGCATCAAGTTTATGACATGATTTGGAAGAACTATCCCCACTCTTCCCCAAACCCAGAAGGTAAGAGAAGAGGAGAGGAGGGGAGAAATGCCTCAGGAAAAACAGTCCGGTCTCTGAAGCTTCACCCAGGTGCGGACGGAGGGACACATCCGCAGCTAGGGTGACCTCTCCTCTTGTCGGCCGGAGATGTGGGATACCCTCTTGATTTGAATGCCGTGCAGAGAACTTGGTGGCACTGTGCACGCTTCCCCTGTCCCGGGACCACGTGCCCTTGCCCGCGCGTCCCTGCACACCCAGCCTGCACTCCTTGCATCGCTCCCCTCGGTGGCTGTTCCGGCTCAGCCCCTGGCCGATCCCCTGTACCTCTCGACACCAGGCTTCCTGTAGCTTGGCCTCTTGCCCTCCATTCTAAAGGCTGGGATCGTGGCTCACTTGCTCCACGGTCTTCCATTTGGTCCCTGCCTGGCCGTGGGAGAGAAAAGTGGCTTGACTTTTATTTCTGTGACACTGGTTCTTTTTTTTTTTTTTTAATTTTTTTATTCTTATGTTAATCCCCATACATTACATCATTAGTTTTAGATGAAGTGTTCCATGATTCATTGTTTGTGCATAACACCCAGTGCTCCATGCAGAATGTGCCCTCCTCAATACCCACCACCAGGCTAACCCATTGTGACATTGGTTCTTAGGTCTAAAACAAGAGGCCTTAGAATCAAGTCGAAGAATCTTCCCACTGCCCCCTGCCGGCCCTGGCTGTGGCCAGATGGAGGCGCTGGGGTCATTTCACCGGGCAGCCCGGTGACCTCGGCGGTGGTGGAGTCTCTTTCCGAGGACACTCCCTGGGTCCAGTTGGTTCCCTCCTGGGCTTCACTACTGCTGCTGGTGCTGGGGGTGGAGGAGAACCCAGGGCTCTGCTGGGGGGCTGGGCTGGGGCGGTGGTCCTGGATTCTAGGCTGGGTAGGACACTTTCAGGCACTTTGTCCTTCTGCTTTGTCTCCTGGTCCCCTTCAGCCACTGTGTTTCTTCACTGAAGAACCAGACAGGTACACAGGGCTCGCCGGCAGTATTTTTTACTGCCTCTGAGACCTGCTGAACCTCTTGGGTTGGGGAAGGACCGTGGCTGTTGGGGTCAGCAGAAGCAGAGGGCCTTACCATGAGGGTGCGGCCCTCTGCCTTACATTTCTTAGAGCTCACAGTCAGGGGGGTGGCCATCCTGTGGCCATACCTCCAGCCTGGTAAGGACTGGATCTGGTCCCACCCATAGCCCATGTTCGTTGTCACCCGAGTCACCCTGGGGTCTCTGTCATCCCACAGTGGCTCCCTGTAAGGCCTGAGTTGCTCTCCCTGCCCCATATTTACTCATAGGTCCCTCGTAATGTCTTTTAACCTTCCTCTCTTGCTGGGGTCGATGGTCATCAATTTTCTCAAGCGGTTTTCACATCTGAGGGACATAAATACCAGAATGTAGCCTTCCCTGCTTAGTTATTTGTTGTTGTGGCTCCCAGAAGTCTTCCCCCACAAAAGGCTGGCATCCAGTGACCAAACAATAGAAAACCACCCCCAGGCTCCACACATCCATGGGAGGGCCATCATGTTTTTGGCGCAGGATGCGTCTTGGGGCAGCAAAAGGGGGGCTACCCCAGAAAATGTTGAGTTTGTAGCCAGCAAACTCGATGCTGAGGCCAAATTCAGTGAATTTTATATTCAGCTCACCGACAAAAAGCATATTCTCTGGCTTCAGATCTCTGGCGACAATACCTTTTTGGTGGCTGTACCGGTAGAACACCTGACGACAGCCGGCACAGTTTGCCTGGAGGCCCTTCTCGGTCACTCGGCCATGGTGCACTAAAGAGTCACATGGGTCTCCCCTGCTTACATATTCTCAAACGAGGAATAAGGTTTTCTCAGTGTGGATCACCTCACATGACTTTACAATATTCGGGGAGTTCAAGGCCTTCATATTTTGGGCTTCACAAAAAAGTCCCTGGAGGCCGGTAGCGTTCTGCTGGGTGATCTCGATGACCTTCATGGTCACCTTTGCCCTGGTCGGGATGTGCTGGGCCAACTTCATGGTGGTGAAGCTGCCCTCACTGATGGTCTTGAGGAGCTCATACGCAAGACAGGTCTCCTCCTCAGCAGAAATGGCCCCGAGGCCCTGAAGCAGGGCGACAGGCTAACTACACTGACAATACTAAATAGCAATGCTAACTATGCTTACTATGATAACTAACAATACTAACTATGCTAACTAACAATACGGACTGTACAAAATGTGCTAATACGAACAATGTCAACTATGCTCACTATGCTAATAATACTAACTATACTATGCTTACTATCTATACCAACAATATGAACGATACTAACTGTATTAATACCCTCATACTAAATAAAGACAAAAAAGGGGGAAAAAAAACAAAAAAAAAATGAAAAGTGAGAAAAGAATGAAGAAAAATTGAGAAAAAGAAAAAATTGAGAGGAAAAAATAAGAGAAAGGAAAATAAAGAAAATTGAGAAGAGTAGAGAAAAAAGAAAGAAGAAAATGGAAAAAAGTAGGAAACAAGTCAGTCAGGTCACCAAAGTTTCCTGGGCTATAAAGACCACAAACCCAGGCCGAGTCAGGCACCAATCATGGCTAGAGATAAAACCATAGTGGTTTCCTTACTTTTTGTTCCCAAGACCCCTTTACTAAATAAATAAATAAATAAATAAATAAATAAATAAATAAATAAATAAATTTAAAAAATTTAAAAAGGACCCCAAAGAGATTTGTGTTGGGTTTTTCAAGATTGATATTTACTTATTAGAAATCAAAATCTATAGGATACTTCCATGGCCTTTTCATTTCTAGTTTGGAAAAAAACCCCATAATTTTGGTTTTTAAAGACCTCATCATGTCTACACTTAAAATACTCAATTCCTTTGGCTTAAACTCTGGTCTCAAAATGATGCTACAACTTAACAGACATCACAATACTATAGGAAAATGTTCTGTTGTATAAAACGCAATAAGGGTCATTATTAACGTCTGTGAAGCTCGGAGGAAGATTGCTTTCATCATATTTTCACCAATAAGGTCGTGAACAAATTTCTCATCAGAAACCTTGGAGGTCAGAAGGCTTGGGTTGAAGCGTTCAAAGTGTTGAAGGGAAAAAGCTGTCAACCAAGAATCCTACATTTGGCAAAACTGTCCTTCAAAAATGGGGAAGGAATTAAGACTTTCCCAGATAAACTGAAGCAAAGAGACTTGCCCTGACTACTGGACCAGGCCTGCAGTGGAGGGAGTGCTTCAGGTTGAAACGAAAGGGCACTGGGCAATAACTTGAAGGCTTATGGAGAAATAAACTCTGGTAAAAGTAAATACACAGGGAATTACGAAAATTAGTACTGTTATGACTTTGGTTTGTAGCTCTACTTCTTGTTCTCTATGTTAAGAGACTGATACATAGATATCGATATCGATATAGACATTGATATATATATAGTTAAATATATAACTTTGGTTTATAGCTCTACTTCTTGTTCTCTACATTAAGAGACTGATATGTATATATATATTAAATATATATATATTTAAGACAGCATGTGAGCAGGGGGAGGGGCAGAGTGAGAGGGAGAGAGAATGACAAGCAGACTCTATGCTCAGCGCAGAGCCTGACATGGGGCTTGATCTCATAACCCTGAGATCATGACCTGAGCTGAAATCAAAAGCCGGATGCTCAATGAACTGAGCCTCCCACATGCCCCGAGACTAATATATTTTAAAAAACCTAATTATTAGTCTATGCTTTTGGACACACAATGCATAAAGATGTAATTCTGTGACATGGGGGTAACTGAAAGAGGGTGGGGTCAGGACTGTAGAGGAACTGAGTTTTCATGTTATTGAGGTTAAGCTGGTATAAACTGACATGACAGTGTTGTAAATTTAGGATGGTAAATGTAATCCCATGGTAACGGCACATACACAAAAGGAAATGAGAAGGAAAGATGAAATGTTTCACTACACAAAAAAATCAACTAAATGTAAAAGAAGACAGTCATGCAGAAAATGGGAGACAAAAAGCAAATAGAAAACCAAGAGCAAAAGGACAGAGGTAAGTCCTTCCTTATCAGTAATTACTTTAAATGTAAATAGATTGAACAGATTAGCAGAATGGATAAAAACACATGATCCAACTATCTGCTGTCTACACCCTTGAGAGCCAAAGACACAAAAAGTTGAACATGAAAGAGTGGAAAAAGATAATCCATTCAAATCATCACCAAAAGAGTAGGATGGCCGTATGTTAATTAAGAGGTCCAACACAGCAAGAAGATAAAATGATAAACATTTACACACCTAATGAGAGACCATCAAAATATATGAAGAAAAAATTGACAGAACTGAAGGGAAAAACAGTTCTAAAATAATTTTTGGAGCTTTCAATACCCCACTCTGAGTAATGGACAGAACAACCAGACAGAAGATAAGTAAGGACACAGTGGACTTGAACAACACGATAACCCAACCGGATTTAACAGACAGGCACAGGACTGCCCCCAGTAACAGCAAACGCGTCCTTCTCAAGTGCACACAGGACCTTCTCCGGGACAGACCTCGCATTAGGTCACAAGTTAAGTCTCAGTATCCTTTATAAGACAGATGTCATACACAGTATCTTTTCCAACCACAGTATGATGAAGTCAGAAATCAGTAACAGAAGGAAAAGTGGAAAATTCAAAAATTTGTGACAACTAAAAACATATTCTTAAAGAACCAATCTGTCAAAGAAGAAATCACAAGCGAATTAGAAAATACTTAGAAATGAAGGAAAATGAAACACAGCAAAACTCACAGAAAACAACAAAGCAGTGCTACAGGGGACATTTATAGCTATAAACACTTACATTAAAAATCAAGACAGGGCACCTGGGTGGCTCAGTCGGTTAAGCATCTGCCTTTGGCTCAGGTCCTGGGATTGAGCCCCGTGTCCGGCTCCATGCTCAGCAGGGGAGCCTGCTTCTCCCTCTCCCTCTGCCCTCCCCTGCTTGTGCTCTCTCTCTCAAATAAATCAATAAAATCTTTATAAAAAAGATCAAGATAGAGGGGTGCCTGGGTGGCTTAGTTGGTTAAGTGAAGGACTTTTGATTTCGGCTCAGGTTATGATCTCAGGGTCTTGAGATCGAGCCCTGCGCTGGGCCCTGCGCTGAGCTTGGAGCCTGCTTAAGATTCTCTCTCTCCCCCTGTCCCCTCCCTCTCTAAAAAATAAAATCAAGAAGACATCAACATTGTAACTATGCAACTTAAGAAACTAGACAAAGCCAAAGCTAGTAAAAGGAAGGAAATAATAAAGATTAGAGCAGAGATAAATGAAACAGAGAATAGAAAAATGAAAGAGAAATTAAAAAACCCAGAAGTTGGTTCTTTGAAAAGATCAACAAAACTGACAACCTGCTATCTGAACAGACTGTGGGAAAAACAGGGAAGGCTGCAAGACTGCATCACCACTGACTCGTACAGACACAGAAAGGATCAGAGTGCTATCAACAAATGTATTCTAACAACCTGGAGAACCCAGACAAAATGGACAAGTTTCTAGAAATATAAAACCTACCAAGACTAAATCACGAAAAAATAGAAAATCGGAATTGATTCCGGAATGAATAAGGATGAGTCAGTAATCAAAAACCTCTTGACGAAAACTGTCCTGGCCCTGACAGCTTCACTGGTGAATTCTACCAAACACTGAAAGAATTAACACCAATCTTCTCAAACTCTTCCAAAAAAATTCAGGAGAAAGAACACTACCTAACTAATTCTATCAGGCTGGTGTTATTTTGACACCCCCGCCCCCACCCCGGATATCTCTGGCCCACTTCCAGACAGTCACCAGAGGATTTTTCTAAAACATCCAGCCAGGGGCACCTGGGTGGCTCAATCAGTTAAGCGTCTACCTTTGGCTCAGGTCATGATCCCAGGGTCCTGGGATCGAGTCCTGCATCGGGCTCCCTGCTCGGCGGGGAGTCTGCTTCTCCCTCTCCCCCTGCCTGCCACTCTGCCTACTTGTGAACTCTCTCTCTGTCAAATAAATAAATAAAATCTTTTTAAAAAATAGAACATCCAGCTAGGTGAGTTCTTCGCTCAGTGACTCGAATCTGGTTCCCATGAAATCATCCTCTTTCCTGTGTAAAGATAGGACGAGTAGTGCCTCCAGAATCAGGCTGAACACATATGGACCCCCTCCAAGAGCCTCAGTCCACAACTGCAAAATTGGTCAATCATCTTTTGCAACTCTGCTTGGCCACAATATTCATTAGACTCCTGAGAAAAAATGACCAATTAATTGATCCATAAATTATAATACCATCTTGCAATTAGATATATTTTATAAAAGGGAGATATTTGGAAATTGGGCCTTTAAGATTTTGTCTGCATCTTGTTTGTGTATTTGTAGGTGTGTCCATATATGTTGTAAATGTGAGATATTTTCTCTACCTCCAGGCGGTATTGTTAAAATTAACTGGTGAAGTGCTCTATTTAGTTGGTTTAAAGGCAAGTGCTTGTAAGGATTGGGCATTCTACAACTCAGAAAGATAGAAACTAACCCAAATTGTTTCTCAGGTTCATGTGATCTTGGAAAATATTTGCTATTAAAGCTAACTTAACTTAAGGTTGTTTGTTTCATTAAAATGGATATGCCTTTAGAATTGCCAACATTAAGTATAAAAGTTTTATTCTGCCTGTGTTTATTGAAAGTCAAGCAAGTTCGTATTATCTCCATTGCAAAATTCATCAGAAAAGAAAAAAGAGTTGTCTAATGCCTATGAAGTTTTCTGGGCAATCGAAGAACAAATACACAGATGTAAATAATTTTAATAAATGTAATCAAGACCACTGGGAAAAATAAGGGAAACAATTCTGTATGCAAGGAAAGTTAGACTGGAAAGAGGGAAAACCTAGGGCAAACTCTGAATGAATGTAAAAAGGAAAGTTGTAGGTTTGTGAGAAGGGAATCTCTAGGAAGGAATTTTATGCAAGGTCAGGACTGAGATTATGGAGATTAGCATGTAGAAAGAGTTTATCAGGGAGTATTCACCTGCGGAAGCGAAGGGAGAGCAAGAGACCAAGATGGGGCAGAAGTTGAGCGGTAATTCAACACCAACAGAAGCCGTAGGCGACTCTCTGAGGAGTTCCAAAAGTTGGACTGCCCTTCAGAGCCATCATAAATAAGGTCAAAGGGGTTGGATCTTCATAACGGTCTTTGGATGTAACCATCTGGGAAGGGGGCATGCCCTTGGCAAGGCAGCTGTCTGCAGTCAAGGCCATCCCTGATGGCGTCTGAGAGTTGAGGACTGCTGGCAGCATTCCTACAGCTGGGAGACCTTTGCTCCTGCTGGAGATGTTGGTCAGCACGTCCCAACACCCATCATAAGAACTTAGATCCATGCGGTGCCCTGGATGTCCTTGTCAAAATCAGTCTATGTCAACATGGGGGATGACACAGAGGAAAAAGGAAGGACTGCATAAATTTTTAAAAATTCATCTTGTTGCAATGCATGAGTTTTAATAGCAGAGGTATACCGGTGGAAGACCGGAATTTGGGTTTTCTCTCCGTTAATATGACAGGGCCTTCTTAGATTATTGGTCTGTATTATAAACAAAGGTTTTTCTTTATCTTTAATCTGCCTAGAAAAACAAAGTTTGCTATGTCTTGGATCCGTGAGATCTTTGATTACTTAGGAAAGTTGAGTCTTCTCAATAATAAGAGAGCTAAGGTTTGTTAACAACTCCATAACCCTCTGCATTTACCTTGAGAATCTCTTCTTGCCCCCTTGGCTGAGTCAAGAACCATGTTTTGTAATGATCTGTAATCCTATTTAGGCATGTGCTTTAAAATCTTCTGATATTTGGCAACCTTCCAGAAATTCAACTTCTAAATGAAGTCTTTCTGACTAATTAGGCTTGTTCATTTGGTGTGTCCAATCATGTGGGAAGCATTGTTAAACAAGGAACGATAAACCTTCTTAGGCCAAATTGTACAAGTGAGTGCTGTAGCTGTTCTAGAAATTTTATAAAATTCCGAAGGCTTTGATATTCCTGGTATAATGTCATCACTTGTAATTCTAATTACTGAAGAACTGTTGTCGCAGAATTTCTTTGTCAACTGCATTGTATCGACAAATACAGGTCTCTGATCCCTTTAAGATTGTAAAGCTCCACTGAGTTAAGAATTTCCAGAACTAATGGGGAAACTGCATTCAAACAGACTCTTCTTTGAAACACTGCTGGTTCTCTCATGTTTGCTCTTCTGGATTTAAGTCGGCCTATGACTTACAGAAATTTGGTAAAAAATTTCTTTGTAAACAGATAAGAAACATTTATCTCTTTCTCTCTACTTGATACCACCAGAATTCGGAAACTCTCAGTGAGTATTTTTATATTTTCATGGCGATGTATTTATTTGCATAAGGTCAAAGAATCTGTTCTCCTTGTAACAGGACACAGTTGGAAACACTAGTCATGTTCCCAAAGCTTTGGCTGTAATGTCATATTTGAGAGAGATATGCACAGACTCAGATATGACCAGACAGCTTTAAGGAGCTAACGTTGGCTTTATGGAGCCAATGAAGCCCCTTGGAAAAATCGCCTGGTACCTTGCTTACAAAGTTTCCAGCAGCTTTACCAGGTGAATAAGAAAGGTCACTTCCTGGAAGGTGCAGGAACCTCAGGATATTTTGGGGGCCTTGAGAAGAGAGAAATCCACCCAAATTTACAGGTATTACAGGCAAAATCTGATGGCAAGTATTTGGCTTGGTTTCTTGGCCTCTAGAGGTGGTTGAAAGTTCAATCTGACATTCCTTATGAAAAGTTCCAGCAGGGGCACCTGGCTGGCTCAGTCAGTAGAACATGTGACTCTAGATCTCAGGGTCATGACTTAGAGCCCCATATTGGGTGTAGAACTTACTGAAATAAGTAAATTTTTAAAACAGAAAGAGTGTTAAAAAAAAAAAAAAGTTCCAGCAAAGCAGATTAAAAACAAAAACAAAAACCTATATGCCAATCACCATTGTTTCTACACCTATGTAAACAGGCCAACTTTATTAAAATTGGACTTATTTTACAAAGGAATTAGGCTTAATTTGGCTATCTTTGGTAGAAATGAGGGTGATTTTAGAGAGGGAAATTGTTTCAGTAACACACTTTGTAAATGTTCGATTCTAGTTCTGATGAACTGTCTTTGAGTGTTGGTTGGTTGCCTAAATAACTGGACTGGGTTCTGAATTCTGGTTTCCTTGAATAGCTAACTATGACTCTCCAAACTAAGGTTTCCAGTCTTCTTCCGCTGTCTTGACTTGAATCACTGAGAACTAAAACTGCTCTTTTTTCCTGAAACCCTACAAACTGAAGCTGGACAACCCGAGGTAAACTTCAGAGGAAAGTTGCCACAATGGCCCATGTGGAGACCATCTTCATGCCTGTGTTTTAGGGGCTACTCAGAAAGATCCCAGAGACACACGGATCACTGAACAAGCTTATTGCAGCCATCGTGATCGGACGATCTGCCATTGGAAAATCCAGACTTCGAAAGGTGCATGGATGGGAACAGTTTCATAGATCAAAGACAACAAAGAGCTGGATGCAGGGGTGACCCATGAGTTATTGCCTACTGCTAAGGATGCCAGAAACTGGATGACTGCCCAAGGGAACCATGCTGGCAGCCCATACAAAGACCCCAAAACCCTCTATAATGGCTTTAGGACCAAACATAGATTTAACTAAATATCAACCCCAATATTCCTTGGAGGACTGTAGAGGATCTAAGGAATGGGGATTTGGATACCATGCTGGCACTAATACTAGCTGGAAATATAATGAATGCTTATCCCAGAACATCTTATGGAAGAAATAATTAGCCACATTCACCAAAGCACCCATTATAAGAAAGATGCTACTCTTCAATGGATCCAGAAGTATATTGCGGGTTCCAATCTTCAGGGAACTGCTCAAAAACATGCCAGTTGTGCTAGAAACAATCCTAAGACTGGGCCCCCACCAGTTCTAAAAGGTATACATACAACTTAGAGCCACCAAACCTGGAGAAGACCGGCAGGCAGCCTTTACCAGGATGCCAAAAACACAACAGGTGATTCTCAGTATTTGCTAATATTTGCAGACACCTTTATAAGCTGGGTTGAAGCTTTTCCATGCTGTTCGGGAAAGACCTCAGAAGTGGTTTTTGTTTTTTTAAAAAAGATTTTATTTATTTGAGAGAGAGAGATCACGAACAGGGGGGAAGGGTAGAGGGAGAACCAGACTCCCTGCTGGGCAGGGAGCCTGATGCAGGGCTCGAACCCAGGACCCCAGGATCATGACCTGAGCCCCAGGCAGATGTTTAACCGACTGAGCCATCCAGGTGTCTGAAGGCCTCAGAAGTTGTCAAAACACCTGTAAGCAAAATCATCCCTAGGTTTGGATTGCTGCTAACAATTCAGAGCAACAATGGAGTGAAAAATCACATGAATGATGTCCAATGCCTTGGGCATTCAATGAAAATCACACGCTTCCTGGAGATCCCAACTGACTTGAAAAACAAAAAATGAAATTCAGCAAAGATATGCCAAGAAACCAACTTAATTCGGGAAAAAGCCTTGCCATCTGCCCTGCTAAGAGTAGCCACTAGAAGTGAGCTTGGTTTAAGCCCCTATGAAATGTTATATGGATGACTTTCCACGTTCTTTTCATGACTTAGGAGTTCCCGGCAGGGCTCACATCAGGGAACTGGATACTATCAGGTACATTCAATACATAAGTTTGCTTCCAGCAACTTAACGTTCCTCCCACATGTGCCCTTACACTGCCTGAATCCTTTGTGGCATCAAAAGGTGTCACTAAGGACCTGAAGAGTGGGTGCCCAGAGGCCCAGCTCCAACCTCATCAGACAACATCCTTTAAGGTGCTGTTGGCCACCCTCAGAAGACTACAGGGAAGTCAGCCCTGGATCCATCACACCCGAATTACGAAAATGCACAGGTTCCCTACCTGGGATGAGGGAGAGTATTGAAAAGGACCCCGCTCAGACCAGTGAGCCTCTGAT
The DNA here is from genome assembly GCF_054177405.1 of Leptonychotes weddellii. Lineage (NCBI taxonomy): Eukaryota > Metazoa > Chordata > Mammalia > Carnivora > Phocidae > Leptonychotes > Leptonychotes weddellii. Next base: position 48,457,659 of record NC_138369.1, on the reverse strand, counting down.
GGACCTGAAACCACTACTACTTAGGGGGAGCTGGTCCAAAGAAATCAGTCCATGAGTACAACACACTACTTGGTCACAACAACCCTCCCCTAAAACCCTAGACAGAACCTAGGACAAGAACTATTGACTGAAGTAGAAAAGTCCGGTAATGCAGAATGTTGGCTTTCAATCTGCAACTAAAGAATAGTCCAGACAAGCGCAGAAAGCTTCCATTCCTCTACCCCAGTCTTAACCCCACTGCAGCAGGAAATAACCAGATTGATCATCGTTCCAAATACACTCAAGGATGAGGACCAATCAAAAGACAGTGGGGACTGAAACCAGTAACCAAAGGGTTTACGGGATGAAAAAGCACAATGGCAACTTTTTACCCAGACCTTTCTCCTTTGCCCCTAAGTATCCTTGACTCTCCTCCTGGGGAGGGGGGCGGAATTTGAGGTTTGCCCTCCCATCTCCCTGTTTGGCTGCCTCCGGAATAAACCCTCTCCTTGCTGCATACTCGAGGTCTCAGTGACAAGAGTCTTTGCTGTGCATCAGGCAGATGAACCTGGGTTCGCTTAGACATACAGTTAGGTACTCACTAAAAACCACTGAATGAGTGTCGACTCTGAGGCTTGGAGAGTTCAGTGTCTGGTTCATGGTGACACAGAGGGTAGGGAGGAGGGGGAGAAGGATTTAATTCAGAATCATCTGACCCCAGTGCCTCTATTCCCATCCATGGTGCTGAGAAATTTCTGCTCTCCTCCTGAGGCCACCTGCTCAGCCCTTAGCGCAGCACCTCTAGACCCAGATGCAGAAGGCCCCAGCCCCTCTTCCTGATTTGGAGTCAGCTCTCATTCCATCCTGGAGGTGACAGTTCAACCCTGTTTACCCAGCACGCAAACACCCCAGCTTTGTCTGCCACCTTTGGTAATTTTCATACCTCCTTGCACACAAAATAAATAGCACGTTCTCATTTTGGGTTTGGGGTGGGGGGAATGGCCCAGTTAATTACAAAGGCTGCCTTGCCTTGGCACGGAGTGATGGGAGATGTTCACAGGAAAATGGATTAATTTTGACTAGTTGCTTTCACTTACATGTCTTAGTTCCAATTAAGACAACGTTTGTAACCGAGCCCACCTTCTCCAGAAGCAGCTCCCATGCTCCCCAGGCAAGCAGCCCTCAGGTTTCACTGGCTGCTCAGGGTCCTGAGAAACTTGCTGGCTGGGACCTATAGGAAATGCCAGTCAATGTTTCAGGACGCCTCCCGGAGAGGCGATCTAGGGGAATTGCCTCGTTCAGTGTTCCTGAGGATTGATCAGCTCACACTTGTGAGGCAGGCACAGCCTGGCCGTGTGTTCAGGCCGCCTGTTGGAATCACACAGGAAGCAGTTAAAATTCAGAGTCCCAGGCCCCACCCTGGATCTACCTAGTCAGACACGAGAAGGACAGGGCCTGGAAATCTGGAAATCAGGGCGCTAGAACCGATTCGGCCTGGAAAGGCTCTGGGTGTCAAGTCTCAGGTCGGCATTTGAAAGCCGTGTTATCTAGGGGAGTTGTTCCAAGTATTTCTTTGCCTCAGCTTCCCAGAGCGGAAAAAATGGGGCTCACCATAACTCTCTTGAAGGGGTGGGGTTGGCTGTGCAGGTGAGGTGAGGCCCCGACCCACGGCAGACAGTCATTAAATGGTACTTATTCCTATTAGTGGACATGGCTGGGTTCATTTCAGGGGGTTGATGAGAACCACGAGAGAACAAAAGACAAGGCTTTTGTGCTGGACAAAGTCCTTGCACCTCAAACACAGTATCAGCACCCTCTCCGGGCCCTCCAAGCAGCTATTCATTCTGTCAAACTCCAAACTCTGCAAAGTTCTTCTTTTCTCACCTCCCCCCAACCAATAAATCATTAGAAGGTTCAAAGTGGAGGGCCTTGGCAGCCTCCCTCGGAATGGAGTGGGAAACAGACACACGCGCCCTGGGAATAAGGGAGCAAAGTCCTACGTTTGCAAAATGGTCAAAACTGAGTCATTTCATTTGTGGAAAATGAATACATCTGATCTTGCAAATGTTTCGCCTCAGGGAAAAGTAGCGCGCACGCATCCGCAAAGAGGCTTCTCCTGGCAGAAACCATTCCCCGCTGTTCCGGGAGGCTCCACCAGCCCACCAGAAAGCCGGCGGCGCGCATCCTTGGGGTGTAAAGAAAAATCCTCGCCAAGTGGGGACCCCAGGGTAGAGGGGTCGGATAAGGAGAGTCTCTCAGGGTTCATTTCCTTAACATTTAGCAAAGATCATCAGCTCTTGGTGTCCGTCCAGACCTTAGCTAGGATCATGAAATCCAGGCACTGCCTTTCAGAGTCAAAGGTAGCCCCCCTGCCCATGATTTTTGGTGAGTGTTTATTGTGGAAAGGGGGACGAAGCAAGGGGAGAGGGGGGTTCTCCACTTAGCAGGGTAGATGGTCCAATTTTTTTTTCCCCTTCCAATTTATGGCCTGAAAATATTTATGAGTTCTGAATCCAATTAAGCAAACATTAATTTGTGCCCGTTCTGTGGACAAGGCATTGTGCCCGGGTTCCCAGCGAGACCAAGGTGGATTCAGTCCACTAAGCCTCTTGGTGCCTGCTCTGTGTTTTGTGCTAACCAGGGGGCCTCAGCCAGGTTCCTTACTCTGCCTGAGGGGTTAAGTGCTCAGGTCACTAGGACAGAAATCAAAGTGAACACGGGTATCAGAAGCGAGCACAGAAAGCCAAGGAGTGCAAGCAGGGGGAAGGGCGCTTCAGCCATGACCCCCTCAACGCTTCGGGGAGGCAGCAGCGTGAGGGTTCTGAGAAAGGCTTGGGTCTGCCGAGGGGCGGGGGCAGAGGAAACAGCACTAGTCCCACAGATAAGCTCAAGGCAGCCAGGGAATCCAAGGATGCATCTAGAACTGGTGAGTAACACCACTGGGTGGCTGCGGAAGATGCATGGGGGACAGGAGCAGGAACCTGGGTGGCACAGGTGGGAGGTGCCGGGCCCAGGGGCCTCAGTGAGAGCCACAGCTGTGGTGATGGGCAATGGGGCTCCCTGGAGGGTGAAGGGGGGGTGGGGCGGTCACTGTCAGACTTGAGTTCTAGAACACTCTCTCTGGTGGGTCCATGGGAGAACACTCAGCAAAAGACCAGGGTCCCTTTAGGAAGAGACCTCATGGTCACTCTTCCCTGGGAAACAAAGTTTGCAGCTGTCTGGGGGTAGTGAGCTGAAGCATGGAGAGTGGGTCAGATCTGAACTGTCTGGGGGGGGGGGGTGCTTCCTGTCCTGTGCCCCTATGCCTACCCTGTGTTAGTGAGCAGAGAGTGGGACATGCATCCAAGGCCTGATCCCCCCCACCGCTGCGTGGTGACAGCTCCCTGGGGGACAAAACACATGCCTGGCCCAGGATAGAGATGCAGTCAAGGCCTGACAACAGCATCTTAAAGTCCCAGCAGCGGCTTCTACCATGAGTCCTAAAGGTCTCTGGGCCTGTTCCCAAGAGTCTGCACAGCAGAGTAGAAGTCACTACGGGGTTGGGTTCTTGAGCCTTAGAAAAACTTAGATGCAGGCTTCTCTGCTTGGACTCCCTTTGCTTTCCTTCCCTGCCCGGCTCCTCATCTCCACGTGTCCTGCTGAGAACCATTTGGTTCGAGCTGCGAACATATGTTCCAACTTGCAGACAGTCCCCCGCTCCCATTCGCAGGCCGTTCGTTACTTGCACCACACAGGTCCTTGCACATGCTTTTGCCCCCACCGAAATGTCCTTCCCACCCTGCCCCCTGAGCGGACAATCACGCTCCTGCTTCAGGGCTCTGTTCCAATACCTGCCCTGCAAAATCAGGTTCGTGATAGCCCACCACACACAGCCCCGAGGGGGTGGGGGGACAGGGTGTTCAGGGCCAAATGTCCACCCACACACGTCTCCCAGCACCCATTCAATTAGGAACTTGGCTGAATTTTCAGGTGAAAGCCCACTGGTCTCAGGAGATCTTGTGAAGGGCCATGGTGCGGGGCGGGGGGGGGGGGGTGGATCTGAGATCCTGAAGCAGCAAGAGGCAATGGTGAGGGGGCTGAGGGGCCTCTCCTCCCTATTCCCCATGTGAATCCTCTTCCAATGTCAGTGCATACCCCAGTGACGGGATGCTCACTACCCCTCGGCAACCCACCCTCTCTTCAGACAGCTCTTTATTTTTAACAACTATTCTGGATAGGTGATACATTCACGCGGTTCCAAGCTCAAGCAACAGCACAGTGCACGCTTTGAGGAGGCTCACGGCCACTCTCGTCCCTGCTGGCCCTGCTCCCCACCTCCCAAGTGACCATTCTAAGAACTGCTTGCGTCTCCTGCCATTGCTTATTTATGCAAACATTACAAGCAAGAAACCATGGTCTTTTATCTGACTTTTCTTACCCCAAATGTAATGTGAGATACATGCTCTCCTGCCCCTTGCTTTGCTCACGAAACAGCATACCCGGGGCCTCTTCCCCCATCAGCCCACCGAGGGCACCCTCCCTTGGCTCTCACAGCTGCACAAATTCAGAGTGGCCCATGGTTCCAGAATGCCCAGCTGCTCCTCCTCCAGCATCTCCTGGCCTCGGCCATTCTCCGTCCCTCAGTGTATCTCCTCTCCCCTCTCAGGCCTGTGGTGACCTGGCCCTCACCCCACTGGTAGCCCTTGTATGACACTCTATTCAGTACCTCCCCCCACCCTAAGTGTGCCTCTGCTTCCTGCTAGGACCCTGCCCTCCCACTGCCCCCTATTCTGCCTTCCTGGCTTGGGATCATCACCCATGTCTCCTAGGTTAAGCCAAAGCCAAGTGCACAGGTACAGAATGGGGCCTCCCCATGCTGCATGCCCAGGATGCAGCCACCATCATCCATCTGTATTTCTCTCTCCTGGGCTGCCTAGAGGACCCCACCCAAGCCTGAAACTCCCAGCTCCAGGCCCAGGATGAGCATCTTGTCTCCCCAGCCTGGTCACGGGGCTATTCAAACCAGCCAAAAATCTGAAATCCCATCTGCTCCCAATGGGCCTGGGCGTCCCCGTGGCTCTTAAATGGCCTCCTTGCTTCTCCTCCCCTCTCCCGCCCTCATCACCAGCCCATCGTCTCCCACCCTCATGGCCTTCTTGGTTCCCCAACTCAAGCCTTGAGACGTGCCTGGCCCCAGCCCACTGGGCTGAAGCACTAAGCAGCCGGGGTTCTGGTTCCTGTAAGCCCCTCTCTTTGGTCCAGTCAGTAGCCCCCGCTGTGACCCCACTCCATGCCGACCCCCCACCCTCCACTGGTGGGGGTGGGGAGAGGCAGGGTCTCAACTGCAAGCGTCATCTGCTCCATGTACCATGGAGACACACTGCATCAGTCAAGGCTGGCAGGAGCCCGCCCCTCCACCAAACATCCCAAAGACTTTCCCCATCTGGCCCAGTCTGGTCCCGGGGACTGTCTGAGCTAAGAAGCTTCCTGTCTTAGATATGTCACAGTCTAGGTAAACCGGACACTACCACAGCCCTTGAGGGTATGGAACCCCCACCAAGCCGGGTGACCTCCAGGAAGGACACTCTAGAATCAGGAAAGTCTGCACAGTAAACCAGGGTTCTTGCTGCTCCAGGACACGGAGCCAGCAGACAGAGCATGGCCAAGGTCTGCAGGTGGCAGGCCAGGGCCAGGAGCAGCAATGGAGCAGGGCTCTGACCTGGTGAGACCTTATCAGGGAGAAATCAAAGCACATGGTTTCATGGAAGCCACCGCTCCCTGGACACACAAGCACATGCACAGGTTGATGACCCACATACCTGACACTCCGGGAACTTTCTCCTTCAGACCTGCAAAGAGAGAGAACACACGCTTAGAATGCAAGTACCCTCCACTATGGGGGATCCGCATGAGGACGTTAGATATGGGGACCCACGAGGTCCCCAGTGACCCTGGGAGCCTTTCTCCAGCCTCAGCACACTGACCCCCAGGCCCAGCCCCCAGGGCATCCCATTGCTAGGCTTCTGACCTGGAACTCCACCCTGAAAACCACTTCCTCCTAGAAGCTTTCGGCTTCCCAACCTCCTCCAGTGCACATCACCTTGACTGTAATCGTCTTCCCAGGATCTGAACATCCCAGAAGTTGGGGAGCAGCCCCAGATGGGGGGGCCTGTGGCTCCAGAACTCTGTGGCCTGGGCCCCACAAGGCAGCGGTGGAAGGAATGAGTGAGCGGGGATGGCGCGGCTGGCCTCCCTGCATGCTCTACTTGGTATTTCCAGCATTGAGCCCCACTACCAGCTCCATTTTCAAGTACCCAGAAATCAATTACACCACTTTACAAAGGAGACAAGCCTGAATGTCAAGGAACTGGACAATTAGATCGTATCACACACACTTGAACTTTCACGGAGACTGCAAAATACACGGCATCCATTGACAGCGGTGACTTCGCGCTCTGTAAACCAAAGAAACGGGATTGGGGATTAAAATGCTCGCAGCAAAGGGCTAAAGCCATGGCCGGGTTCCCAGGGTCTGAAGGAGTAAAGCGCTAAGAGCAAGCACATTCGGGAATCTAATCCCCGGACATCCCAAATTGGATTTTACTGCCAGCGAACTACAGAAATAAAAACACACTTAACCCAAAGTCTTTTTTTTTTTTTTTTTGCAAACTGCCTTTTGCAGTAATTTTACAGACCAGCTGCATGGCCCCATCAACACTAAAGCCCAGGGGAATGGCTTCTCCCACTGAGGCAGCCTTGCTGATCTTAGGAGAGCATCCCGTGCCCTTTCCTAGGTCTGCTGTGTCAATGCAGATTCTTTTTTTTTTTTAATTTTTTTATTCTTATGTTAATCCCCATACATTACATCATTAGTTTTAGATGTAGTGTTCCATGATTCATTGTTTGTGCATAACACCCAGTGCTCCATGCAGAATGTGCCCTCCTCAATACCCATCACCAGGCTAACCCATCCTCCCACCCCCCTCCCCTCTAGAACCCTCAGTTTGTTTTTCAGA
>NC_138369.1:48398422-48450185 GCF_054177405.1 Leptonychotes weddellii | reverse complement strand
GGGGAGGGGAAGGCTCCCGGCCACCAGCCCCAGCTGAGCCTCCAGCTGCCAGCCACTGTGAGCAAAGCCTCAGCTGATGTCACACACGGCACAGAGGAGCTGTCCCCACAGGCCCTGCCTAAACTGTGAAATCCTGAGTAAAGAAATGATGACTGTGGTTTCAAATCACTAAGTTTGTGAAAACCCAAACACTGCCCCACTTCTTGCCCCAGAAATGTTCCAGTCCCTCAAATCCCCCTCACCCCTGCTACGGACCGAATGTTTGTGTCTCCCACATTCATACATTGAAACCCTAACTCCCTCCCTGCCCAGTGTGGCTATACTTGGAGATGGGCCTGTGAGGAGGGGCGGAAAGTTAAGTGAGGCCCTAGGGGTGGGGACACTGGAGAGGAAGAGACACCAGAGCTCACTCGCTCTCTGCTACGTGAGGGCACGGTGACAAGGTGGCCCACTGCAAGCCAGGAAGAGAGGCCTCAGCAGAAACCAACCCTGCCAGAGACTGACCCGGGACTGCCGGCCTCCAGAACTGTGAGAAAATCAACGTCTGTCGTGCAAGCTGACTATCACCCCCTCCAGCCTCCGGGCCTTTGCACACACTCTTCCTCCCACTTGCAGTGCTTTACGTAGTTAACACCCCCTGACCACTGGTCACTTTCCTTCACTGTGTCCCTCATTCGACGGCATCTCTGGCCACCTTCCGCAGACTCGGCCAGGCCTCCCTCCCTGTTCGACTTCTCAAGCAGTCCACCCCTCCCCCACAGCAGGGGTAGTCAGCAGCTGAGATTTCTTTGAATAACGGTTTGATTATTACTGCTCCCCCTTCCCCACTCATCACAGGGCCTGGCACATGTAAGTGCTCTATTGCAGAAGACAGTGCTACCCAGGAAAGTAAGAGCAGGCCCTGACCCACAAGTTGTGCTCCTAGTGAGGCACGCGACACGGCCCTGGGTGGGGGGTGCTCCCTAGAGCCCCGAGCTGGAAGGTGTCACAGCAGGAAAATGGACGAATGTGGCCCATCTACACAAAACAAGGGACACCAAGCAGTCAGGGAAACACACAAGCCCTGGCGGCCCCCAGCAGCAGGGTGAGTGGCTTACCCAGCCAAAGAGGGCACACGTCACAGTCCATCGGACTGAAGCAAAACAGGCAAAACTCAGCACCTCAGCTGAAAGGTGCCCACCTGGGAGTAAACTGTGAAGCCAAGCAGGGACATGGCTGTCACAAAAGTCAGGGCATGCATCATCCCCAGAGAGCAGCTGCTGTCAGAGGAACATTAAGTGCTTTCCAGGCTGCTGGACTTGGGTGGTGAATACAGGTGCCTACACTGGAGTGAATCTTTAAACTGTACGCACACACACACACGTATGTGTATATACATTTTGTATGTCCTCCGCGTGTGTAAGTCACAGTTTCAAAATGGAAAAGGCGAACAACTGTTCAACAAAGTGATGAATTATTTTAAAAGGAGGGAAAGAGTCCCTGCTTTGTTCCTCAAACCTCCAGGCCCATGATCACAGGTGGGCTCCTCTGGCCGCACCCAACCTCCCTGTGCATTCGCTGGTAGCAGATAAAATGAAAAGCAGGTGTTTCCCAGTCACGTGTGTTCCAGAGGCCTGAATGTAAACCCCTTGTTCTAGAAGGACCGTGGGCTTCCTCCCTGCCCAGCAATTCCAAGTGGCATCAGCAAACACCAACACAGGCCACGGCTCCCCCGGCTGGCAGGGGATGGAAGACCAGGATGGCTGACGGAAGTGTGTGGTGATTCCCCTACCAGGGGATGCAACAAGGTGCAGATGAGCCCTCTGTCAGCTGGAAGACTCTCCAGATTCGTCCTCAGGGAGCCTGAAGCAAAAGCAAGCCACAGAGGAGTGAGGACGGGCGATCCCCAGGAGCAGCAGCAGAGGTTCTTGTTTTGTTTTTGTTTTCCATTTTATCAGAGCCGTGACAGAAAAGCAGGCAAGCAGGGGCTGTGTGTGTGCACGTGTGCGTGTGTGCGTCTTACTCTTCATCTCCATCCCCGACCTCTCACCCTGGGGGAAGCCAGCTGCCTTGTCTTGTGGGCAGCCGTGGAGAGACCCACGTGGTGAGGACCTGAGGCATCTCCCACCAGCCACACGAGTGAGCTTACAGGTACATCTCTTGGCCCCTCGGCTGGCGCAGCCCCAGCCAACACCTTGCTGGCGATCTCAGAGCCCGAGTCAGAACCACCCAGCTAGGCTGTGCCCGGGCTCCTGACCCACACACGCCAAGACAAGAAATGGTTGCCTCTGTGAGCTGCTAAGTGTTGGGGTCGTTTGTGATGCATCAATAGAAAAATTCTCCTCCCTTGCTTCACCCGACTGGGTAGCCTTCACTCAGTCCCATTTGAAGTGATCTTATTTGTGTCTGCTTACTGTGTCTGTCTTCCTCAATAAGGGGAAGCTCCATGAGAACAAGCGACTTGTGAGGTGCACCGCAGAGCCTCCGGTGCTAAGAGGATGTAGAGACTCCTGGTTAAATGGCTGAGCTGCAGGGACGCAGCCATGTCAGGAGCCCATCGTTCTGGGATGTCGTGTGCCTAAGAAGCCAGGACACACCAGGGAATGAGAACAGACCCTGAGTCAGACCTTCCCGGTCGCGGCCCCAGCACTGCCCCTTACTGCTGCCAAGCGACCTCAAAATGTCACTCAATCTCTATAAGCCTCAGTTTCTTCATCTGTGGATTGGGGATGATCACAGCCCCCAAGAATGCCGTAAGGTGCCTTGTCTGACACAAAGTGTCTGTCATGACACAAAGTGATTGATTGATAAAGCTGCTTCTCTCAACACCTGCCTGAAGGTGTAATTTGAGAATGTGAGCTCCCTGCGACTAGGCTGCTGGGCAGCTGCTCATGGGCAGACCCGCGGTGCAGGAAGGAAGGGCGATTCTCCAGTAGATGATGCATCCCCAGGCGCCAGCCCAGCGTGGGGCCTGGCACCCAGCAGGCTGCAGGGGGGAGCGGGGGGATGTTTGTCGTGTGAACCCATGATGGAACTGCAACCTCACACGCTAACGGCTGCACACAGCAGTCCCTTTTTAAACCAAGGATGGCATATTCAGAACCCCATGTTCATATTTGAACCTCATGGCATATCATCATGGTCTTAGAGCAGAAGAAGAAATAAATGATGTGGGGAGAAGGGGCAGAAAGGAGTCGGGCAGAACTCTAGGGAGGGTGATGCCCTCCGTGCATGCATGGCCATGACGTCAGCGTGGGTGAGGTAGCAGGTGGCTGGGAGCGTACCGGAGCCCTCTGGTTCCCTGCCAAAGAGGGTGAGAACCGGGAACAGGATGACTTTCCAGATTGGTATGAACATATGCAAGGTCACAGATGCAGGCTCACACCTGTTAAACCAACGCCTGGAGCCAGCATGAGGCTCTACATTTGCGCATGCTCAAGCCACGATGCCTGAGTTCACGTTGCCCCAGACGTACCCGGAGATAAGGATTCTGGCGCCAGGAGTTGATATGGGAGGTGAAGGCCAGGGGGTAGGGAAGTGAGACAAAGAAGGGAAGGCAGCTAATCATGGCTGTGTTCAAGCCCACCACTGTGGGAGCCCACCACTGTGGACCACAGGAAGCTGGTCCACCAGGAGGCCCCGGGATCCAGTGCAGAGCTCTCCCAGCCAAGAGGCAAGGCAGCCGGGGCACTGGCTGAAGTCCCCCAGAGACACTAAGTCTCCACGCTTCAGCCTGCTGCACAAGTGGCCAGGGGGTCTCCAGCAGCAAGAAAAATCCCCAAGCAGCGAGAAGTCAGGCCGGTGTGTACTGAGGAGGCTAGGGCTAGGGGCTCCAGTGGCCAGTGCTCTTGGGACTAAGAGAAAGTTTCCTGCTGTCCTTATGACAACACAATGGATGACTGAGCCTTCACATGGCTTCCAGAAGGTCAAGGGTGTAAGTGACCATTTTTGTTGTTCTTTTGATTCCGTGGTGGAACTTGCAGACTGACTCATTAAACATGCATGCCGATCCCCTCCTTCCATGCTTTGCTGTACATTAGTCAGTCTCTGGAAAAACTGAAATCTACATTTCCCAGACACCCTTGCAGCTAGGGTTCTGCAGGTGGTCTCAGCTGCTCTGGGCAGATGCCTGCCCGAGGTGTGGAAGGTGGATGTGAGCGGCATGCGTGGGTGAGATGGGGTGCCTGGCTGTCACGGAACAGAAAGGTCCAGTTCTCCCACAGCAGTAGGCTCCAGCGTCTGGGTCTGAGCATTATAGGCCATGGTATTTTCATGGCAACAGTCTCGGGCAGGGTTAGGTGACTGCCCAGGCCGTGTTGTCCCTGGTCATGGTGCATCAAAGCTGATTCCCCTGGTAGTGTTGGAATCTCAATCTGAACACCCAGGAATAAATCCCACTCTGCTCAAACCAGGAAGAGTGGATTCTGTTGTCTGCTATTAACCACTGTGACTGGCACACATTCAGATGCTGAAATCACCTCTATTGTTTTTTCTCACTTGGAAGAAATACAGAAAAGCTTAAGAAAAACAAGTACAAAATCATCTGTAATCCCACCACCTAGAGGTAATGGCTGTCATATTTTTGCATGTTTATCTCTAGGCTTTGTTTTTCTACCTTTTTATATAGTCAAAAGATAGTTCTGTGGCATTCAAGGCCACCTTTGTTCACTGAATGTGGATTATAAATGTGTCCCAGTGGCTTTGTTTCTGAGGCCTTCAGCAACCTGGATCAAATCAGGATCCTCTCTACTTTTTTTTTTTAAACCTCCTTAAGGAGGTATAACTGACTTACACAAAGCTGTACGTATTCAGTGTATACAACCTGATGACATAGGAGAGAAGTAACATCTGCAAAACCATCACGACTGTCACACCATAAACACATCCATCACCTCCTCTACCCTCTTTATTCTTTTTCTGATAAGAACATAACTTAAAATCTACCCTCTCAGCAAGAGTTTTATGTATATAAAATGGCATTATTTTTTTTTAAAGATTTTATTTATTTATTTGACAGAGAGAGACACAGCCAGAGAGGGAACACAAGCAGGGGGAGGGAGAGGGAGAAGCAGGTTTCCCGCTAAGTGGGGAGCCCGATGCGGGGCTCGGTCCCGGGACCCTGGGATCATGACCTGAGCCGAAGGCAGACGTTCAACGACTGAGCCACCCAGGCGCCCCTAAAATGGCATTTCTAATGACAAGCACTGTGTCATGCAGATCTCTAGGACTGACTCATCTTGTATACCTGAAACTCTGTGCCTCCATTTTCCCCTCTCCCCAAGCCCTGGAAACTACCACTCTACTCTCTTCTTTTATGAATTTGACTATTTTAGCTTCCTCATCTAAGTGGTATTATGTAGTGTTTGTCCTTCTGTGTCTGAGTTATCTCACTTTGCATAATGTCCGTCAGATTCATCCATCTTGCTGCAAATTGCAGGACTTCCTTCTTTTTAAAGTCTGACTAATATTCCATTGAGATTCTACACATTTTCTTTATCCATTCATCAGTCAATACACATTAGGTTGCTTCCTTGTCTTGGCTATTGAACAATGCTCCAATGAACATGGGAGTGCAGCTATCTCTTTGAGATGCTGATTTCTATTCCTTTGGGTATGTACCAAGAGGTGGGATTGTTGAATCATACGGTAGCTCTAATTTTTTTTTAAAGATTTTATTTATTTATTTGTCAGAGAGGGACAGAGAGAGAGAAAATTGAGAGAGAGAGAGAGCACAAGCAGGGGGAGCAGCAGAGGCAGAGGGAGAAGCAGGTTCCCTGCCAAGCAAGGAGCCCAGTGCAGGGCTCAATCCCAGGACCCTGGGATCACTACCTGAGCTGAAGGCAGACGCTTAACTGACTAAGCCACCCAGGCATCCCGGAAGCTCTAATTTTTTGTCTGGCTTTGATTCCAGAGTAATGTTGGCTTCATAAAATGGGTTTAGAAGTATTGTGCTTCTTTTTCTAGTTTTTGGAAGCATTTGAAGATTGGTATTAATTCTTTGAATGTTTGGTAGAATTCACCTGTGAAGACATCTGGTCCCATTTTCCTTTGTTTGGAGATGTCTGGTTACTGATTCAGCCTTCGTATTTATTATTGGTCTGTTCAAACTTTCTCTTTCTTCCTAATTCTGCCTCAGTAGGTTGTATGTTTCTAGGGCTTTAACCATTTCTTCTAGGTTGTCCAATTTACTGGCTTATAAGTGTTCCTAATTGTTTATCTTTTTTATTTCTCTGGCATCTGTTGTGATGTCTTCTCTTCATTTACAATTTTATTTGAGTACTCTCTCTTTTTTTCTTAGTTTTGCTAAGGGTTTTTTGATTTTGTTTCTCTTTTCAAAACACCAAACTCTTGGTTTCATTTATTTTTTTTTACTATTTTTCTATGCTCTATTTCATTTATTTCTGCACTGATCTTTATTCATTCTGCTAACTCTGGGCTCTGTTTTTTCTTTTTCTAGTACCTTGAGATATAAAGTTAGGTTGTTTATCTGAGATTTTTCTTTTTTAATGGAGGTGTTATTAGGTACCTCTTAGTACTGCTTTTGCAAAGTTTTGGTATGCTGTATTTCCATTTTCATTTGTCTTGAAATATCTTCTAATTTCCCTTTTAGTTTCTTCTTTGATCCAATGGTTGTTCAAGAATATGTTGTTTAATTTACATGTATTTGTGAATTTCCTCATTCTCTTCAGTTACTGATTTCTAGTTTCATTCCATTGTGGTCAGAAAAGATACCTGGGATGATTTTCATCTTGTTAAATTTGTTAAGACTTGTTTTGTGACCCATTATGTGATTTATCCTGGAGAATGTTCTGTGTGTGCTTGAGAAGAATGTATATGCTACATTGTTGGGTGTTCTGTATATGTCTGTTATGTACATTTGGTTTATACTGTTGTTCAAATCTGTCATTCCCTTATTGATTTTCTGTTTGGATTTTCTGTCCATTATTGAAAGTTGGGTATTGAAGTCCCCCACTGTTATTGTATGCCTATCTATTTCTCCCCTCAGATCAGTCAATGTTTGCTTTATATGTTTAGGAACTCTGATGTTGGGTGTGTATATATTTATAATTGTTACATCTTCCTGTTGCACTAATCCTGTTATCATTATATAATGACCTTCCCTATCTCTTCCTATCTCTTAAAGCAGTTCTTGACTTAAAGTCTATTTTATCTCATATAATTATAGTCACCCCTGCTCTCTTTTGATTACCATTTGCAAGGAGTATCTTTTTTTCTAGTCCTTCACTTTCAGCCCTTGTGTGTCCTTAAAGCTAAAGTGAGTCTCTTGTACACAGCATATAGTTGGAGCCTGTTGTTTTATCTATTCAATCTTTCTATGCCTTTTGATTGGTGAGTTTAATCCATTTACACTTAATTATTAATAGGTAAGGACTTACTATAGACATTTTGTTCATCATTTGCTGTCTCTTTTGTAGTTCTTTTGTTTCTCTCTTACTCTTTTGCTGTCTTCCGTTGTGATTTGATGATTTTTTGGTATTAAATGTTTTGACTCCTTTCTCTTTTTCTTTTGTGTATCTTCTTTAAGTATTTCCTTTGTGGCTACCATGAGGCTTGCATAAAACATTATAGTTACAACAGTCCATTTTAAGCTGACAACAACTTAATTTCAATCACATACAAAAACTCTATACTTTTACTCCCCCACACACATTTTATGTTATTGATGTCATAATTTGCATATTTTATATTGTGTACCCATTAACAGATCTTTGTAGTTATAGGTTATCCTTAATACTCTTCTAATTTTTATACTTGGGTTAAAAATGATTTATGTATAATCATTACAGTATTGCATTGTTCTTTGTCTATTTATTCACCTTTACCAGTAAGATGTATACTTTCATATACTTTTGTGTTGTTGTTTAGTGTCCTTTCATTTCAACTTGACAAATTCCCCTTAATGCTTCTTGTAAGACAGGTCTAGTGATAACAAACTCCCCCAATTTTTGTTTGTCTGGGAAAGTTTTAATCTCGCCTTCATTTTGGACAGTTTTGCCAGGTATAGTATTCTTGATTGGCAGATTTTTTTCTTTCAGCATTTTGAATATATCATTCCACTCTGCTAGCCTTCAAGGTTTCTGCTAAAAATTCTGCTGATAACCTTAATGGAGCTCTCCTGTATATGATGAGTTGCTTTTCTCTTGCTGTTTTCAAAATTTTCTCTTTGACTTTTGACAATTTTAATGTGCTTCAGTATAGACCTTCTTAGATTCAACCTACTTTGTATCTTTTGGACTTTATAAATCTGGATGTCCATTACTCTCCCTAGATTTGGGCAGTTTTCAGCTGTTATTTCTTTAAATAAGCTTTCTGTCCCCCTTCACTTTCTCTTCTCCTTCTGGAACTCCCATTATGTTATATTGGTTTTCTCGATGGTGTGCCATTAGTCCTATAGGCTTTCTTACCTCTTTCTTATTCCTCTTTCATTTTGATTCTCTGAGTAGACAGTTTCAAATATCCTGTCTTCAAGTTCACTGATTCTTTATTCTGCCTGACAAGTCTGCTACTGAGGTTCTCTACTGAATTTTTTAGTTCAGCCATTATATGCTTTAGCGCCAGAATTTGTTTGGATTTTTTTTTTTTTAATGGTTTCTCTTTGTTGAACTTCTCATTTTAATCATGGGTTATTTTTCTGCTTTTTCAATTGTCTATCTGTGTTCTCTCATAGTTCAATGAGATTCTTTAAGATGATGATTTCTAAGTTATTGTAAGGCAATTCATAGATCTCCATTTCTTTGGGGTCAGTTACTGGAGCCTTGTTTTCTACCTTTGGTGATGTCATGTTTCCCTGATTCTTTGTGATCCTTATAGCCTGTGTTGATGTGTGCACATTTGAAGAAGTAGTCATCCCTTCCAGTCTTTATGGACTGGCTTTGAGAGGAAAGACCTTCCCAGACAGCCTCCTAGAGATTCTAGAGCTATCTCAAACCAAACCTCAAACTATGGATATGTCTACTCCACTCCCACTCCCTCCTGGGGAGGTAATCTCAGGATTGTGTGCCTTCTCTCAATCACACAGAGCCATGCCAGGTGCTCAGAGTTACCTGTTCCTTTTCCCTAGGGCAGTACCCAGATATGCCAGGGCACTGGATGCAAGTTCTACTTCCTTCCCTCCCTTTCTGAAAGGTACGTCTTATGATTTTGTGCCTTCTCCCTAACGTACACAGCCTGCCAAAAGTCACCCAGCTCTTTTCCATACAGTAGGGCACCAAAATGCCAGGGCAGTGCATACAAGTGCCACTTCTGTCCCTCCCTGCTGAGGGAGGAATCTTGGAGTTGTGCACCTTCTCTTAATCCTCCCTGAGATTAAGAGAAGTTGCTGAGATCCTCCCTGACTGCTGAGATCTGCATGCCATATGGGGGAGTATGTGGGGCACCATCTGAGGGGGATTGTGAGATCCTCCCTGACTGCTGAGATCTGCATGCCATATGGGGGAATATGTGGGGCACCATCTGAGGGGGATTGTGGTTTGGGGATATATGCACTAGTTGCTATGAGCCTCTGCCCTTTTCTTGTTCTTAGCTGCTCTCAGATGATCCAACCATACCTATTTCCTCAGTGTTCTGGTGTGCCAAGATAAGCAGGGCTTTTGGACATAGCCCCAAAAGGCCAGGAAGCTGGACCCTCCCTTGTTCTTTTTCCCATGGGTGAAGTCATGGGCTGGGGGACTCTCTTTTGGCTCTGAGTCTTGTTGGTCTCAGGGAGGAGTGGCGCAAAGTGAAACTGCTCTTTTTACTCTTTTCAATATGTTGGTCTTTGGATTTTGTGGTCCACTGGGGTGCTGGTACCTTCAACTGAACTCCAGAGCTCTCACAAAGGTATTTTTGCCTGTAGATGATGGCCAAATCAGTGTTTCTGTGGGAGAGATAAGGGCTGGGACCGCTTATTCTGCCATCTTTCCGATATTGCTTCCCTTCTCCATCTACTGTTATAATGCTCTGCTCTAAGAACAAAACACACACTCCACCCACAGCCTACGAGGCCAGAGGAGTCTGGGCCTGCTCCCTCTCCACCTTCCGCAGCATCCAGCCTCCTCCTGGCTTACCCTACTCCAGCCACACATCTTCCATTAAATCCCTCAGGCAGCCAAGCTCCCCAACTCCTGGGGATTCCTGTTCCTTCTTCCTGGAAGATCTTTTCCTACATATTTGTTTTGCTGGCTCCCTCTCATCTTTTGGATTTCACTTTTGGATTTAAATCCCAGCTTCTGGGACAGGCTTTCCCTGTTTGCCCTATTTAAATGGCCCTCCAAACCCATCTGGGATTCTCTACCACATTACCCCATTCTTCCTTCAGTGCACTTGTCAGTCTGAAATAGTCTCATTTGTCCATTTGCTATTGTCTGTCTTCCCCAGTAGAATGTCAGCTCCAAGAGGGCAGACACTGTGTCTGTCTGGTTTACCACTATATTCCCTGCCCATTCCCTGAAAATTTCTTTTAAAGCAACATTTCAAATGTAACATAATGGTCAATGTTTAATGTGTCATACCTGACTTTACCCTTTCGTATTTGTGAATATGTAGTAGTTTCTGAGTATAAATAATACTGCAATTGACATCTTTGTGCATAATATTCTTTGTCTCTGCCTCTTGTGATTTTGTTAAGCAACAGCCTCAGAAGTAGAAATACTGGCTCCCTCAAACAGCGTGAATATTTTTAAGGCTCCTTTATACACATGACCACACTGTATTCCAGAAAGTCTGAGTTAAAGACCTAACATAGGTCCCACCACCCTGAATGTTAGGGCTAAGAGACAAGAGATGAGTCTTTAGACTAGCAGTGCCCATGAATCAGCTGGGGATCCAATCAAAATTCAGACTCTGATGTAGGAGGTCTGGAATGGGGCTCAAGATGCTACATTTCTAACAAACTCCCAGGAGAATTCCTCCAGACGCTCTCATTGTTATGCTCTCCTGCCTGCTTTTTCCTGCCAGTGTCTGGGTTCCGTACTGACCCAGCCCCTGGGCACCCATGCCTCTGGTCTAGCCCCCAGCCACCCACATCAGCAGCCCCAGCAGGAAAGCCTGTACTTGGTTTCACTCTCCTGCTTCCATTTGGTTCTCAATTCCAGGTTCCATGACACCTGGTGTTATGTGTGGTTCTTAGGGGTTTTGAGTTGGGTTTTCTACCAGTTGTGGGGTGAACTTATCCCTTCAGATCTCAGGATGCTCCACTGCCCTGGATGTGGCAGTAGACATCTGTGACTATTTTTCCTGCCTGCCCTTTTTTTCCTCATCTTATGCCAACAATATCTCTGTTTTTCCTTTGAAGACCTTGCCCCCTCAGCCCTTCCTAGTCTATATGATTTGAGGGGGATGTTAACTCTCTGTAATACCAGAATTAAAAGGTGAGCATATAACCTATATCTGGCCCATCAGTGGATTTCATCCTTTTGTTTCAGTAACTGGTTCAAGGCTGGACATGTGACCTGGGCCCAAGCAAACCCATGCCAGGACTTGTAACAGAACTTTTGTGAGTGAGAAGCTCTCTCCCTTTGGGGAGCTATGAGGGCTACTGCATGCAGCAAACTGACCAGACAGGGAGACCAACATGGAAAGCAGCGCTAAGGTAACTCCTGATAACATAATTTGAGCCCCCAGGTCAAGCCAGACCTGATGCTGATGTGATTTAGACTGGAGTGGGTTACAGTGGAGCTATGACCAAAGCCATCAAAGCAACACACTAGCTTGAGCACTGATGCTTTTGCATGTCAGTGTGTTCACCATAGACTATGGAAGGAAGAGGACTGCCGAAAGAGAACCCCCAAGAGTATGCATGCACACACACATCACACTCATGGTTCAGGCTAGAATAGTGTGGATTATGGTGGGGGTGGGGTGGGGAGGACTTGTAGTCAACAGAGAGGAGGTCTGCTCTAGTTGAATAGGAGGTTTTACCACATTATTGGCATCTTTATATGATACACAATTAGCTTTGAAACAAGAATAAAAATAAGAGACGCATTAGTCAGCTATAAAGTAGCTTAATGGGTGCATGAATCAAAACAGCATTTAAATATGGTACAGCAGCCTATTTCGAGTCTTTAAAAAGCCTTGTGCCATTTATCTCTCCCCATGGAGGAAATCCTCAGTGTTGCTGCTGTCTCTTTCTTGTGCATGAACAGGGACTTCAAATGCATCATCTCATGGGATCTGTGGAGGACAGGCGGCCGGGTCAAGGTCATATGGGCTGTTGGGGCACAGCAGACATGTAGACAAAGGTCTTCCTACCACAACCCTGGGTTTGACTCACCACCAGAGGCAGGTTTCCTGGGGAGCCACAGGGGCTGAAACCGCAGGGCCCTTAACTTGTATGACCCCCTCCTTAGATCTCACAAATAATTCTGGATTCTTTTTCTTAAAAAGTGCCACTCAAAAATATATAAGTTCTCCACAAGGCATGGATCAGCCCCAACCCCCAACCACACCCAAGGCTGTTTCCCTCCCTTCTCCCTCCTTTTTCAAGAACCCCAAACCCAGGGGCGGGTGGGCGTTGTCATAGACTTGAAATAGGTACTCAAAGGCTCTGCTTCCAGAATGTTTCTGCTCATCTTTATTTGCAGTTTCCTCCCCATTACTGATGATTTAGATACTTGTTATGCAAATGACATCTACAGAGACCCATTCTGTGAAATGCTTACAGGGCTCTTTTAAGGTCTTCTTCATCTTAAAAATAAAACCAAATCCTCCTGCTTTTCCCTGGGCCAGTGCTGGGGGTCCTAGTCTGTGGAAGGGAGAAGCCTCCCAGCCTTCCACACCGTGGCTCATAAGAGCAACCCCCATCTCTTGGCCTCAGGGAGCTCTGTCCCTTGCCTTCTAACCTGTCAAGGCTGGACAAGGGCTGGGTGCCACACTTGCCAGCTCCACTGCTTGGCCCTGACTCAGTTTCCACCCAGACATCTCCCTGCCCCTCAGGCCTTCTCAGACTTTCAAGAGCATCCCAGTCATCAGACTGAAGGGACACACCTGCTCTCCCCATCCCAGTGCAGAGGAGCCTCCAAAGCTGGCAGCACTAGACAAAAACGTGGGGGCTGTCCAGGGGGCTGGCACCCTGCCCAGAACCACCTTGGGCTTCTCACCTTCCTCCTGAGAGCGTGATTCTCAGCACCCCATACCCCTAATATGAAAGGGGATCCCCGTCTCTCCTGAAGTTACATGACCTGTGTTAATGATTTTGCAGAGATGCTTGAAAAGTAATGGTTCTAGGAATAATAACTATTATTATTTGATTTTACATTATTATTATTACTGTTGTTATAAAAACTAACATTTACTCAGCAGGTTCTACAGACCGGGCCCTTTCCAATCACTATACATGTATTGACTCATTTAATCCACATGATGTCCCAGAAGGCGGGCAGTACCTTTAATTCATTTAACTTTTCCACTCTCTGGGGCTCCTTTGTTTTAATTGCAAAAGGAACACAGGCTCACTGGAGCAAGCCAAATTGTCCGGAGGGGTGTAAGAGCACGTCCACGGTGTCCCCTGTGCCCACAGTCTCTCCCCTCCATCCCCGCTCCACCGCAGTCCCCTGGCATAACCAAGGAGAGCGGTCTTGGGTACACAGTCTGTGCTTATGCCAACATGTGCAAGCGCATATCGGAAGGCTCTCTTAGAATTATCCTCCCCGGGGCGCCTGGGTGGCTCAGATGGTTGGGCGTCTGCCTTCGGCTAGGGTATGATCCCAGTGTCCTGGGATCGAGTCCCGCATCGGGCTCCCTGCTAGGCGGGGAGCCTGCTTCTCCCTCTGCCTCTGCCTCTCTGTCTCTCTGACTCTCATGAATAAATAAATAAAACATTAAAAAAAAAAAAAAGAATTATCCTCCCCGTTCTGTGGAGGCTCAGAGAGGTTAAGTGACTCACCCAAGGTCACAAAGCAGGCACGCAGAGGAGCTGGAACTTAACTTGACCCCCAAATTTAACAGCAAAGCCTGTGACCTTCTCCACTAGCGAATATTGCCTCCCAAAGTCCTATCAGCTCTGAACAAAAGGAGTAATCACGATCATAACAATAGGAAATAGCAGTGCGCACTGAGTACTGATCACATACTGTTTCAGGTGCCTTATACATACTCATCTAGACTTCCCCAGAGCCTATCATTTGCACAGCCTCTTCCCCATTTCACAGATGAGGGAACTGAGGCATCATGAGGGGAAGCCACTGGCCCATACATCCATAAGTAGTGACAGAGCAGGGTGCAGACTCAAGGTCTCCGACTATAAAATCAGCCCAGGAAGGAAGTTGGGCATAGGAAAGGGCAGGGTTTGGCCCTGAGTCAGTGGGTAGGATGGCCAGACACTCAAGAGCAGAACCCGACATCTCTATGGACAGCGCTGCTTCCTGCGTCCCACAGCCAGCCAGTGGGGAAAGCCTGCAGTAAGAGCACTGTCTCCAGTCTGCTGGCGGCCGCCTCGGGGGGACTCCGCAGGCCGTGTGGGTGTGGGGCGGTGGACACAGAGACCCGACTCCGGACAGGAGTTCTAGAACACCCCCCACCGCCCCTCCCTGCTGTGTGACACTCGGCAAATCCTACTCACTCTGGGCCTCAAGCTACCCATCTGCAAAATGGGGATATGAAAAACCACAGAAGGAACGAGCAAAGAGGTTTTGGGAATAAAACGGGTATAAATAAAAAATAAGCAGATCTCCTTTTCTGGGCTTGACACAAGACGGGTGGTACACGAAATGTTTCTGAATGAAGACGGAGATAAATGAGTGACTGGCCGCCCCGTTCCCTCCCCTCGCATCACGGCAAACGCTTTAATGAGTCCAGATGGCATCTACTGCCCTTATTAAAAATCTCCAAAGAGCTTCCGTCTCCCAGGGAGAGGAGAGGGCAGCTCGAGCGCTCTGAATCAGGACACCGCCAGCAGAGAAGGGCCCAGCCGACCGACGAGGCCCCGGTCCACAGACGCGCGGTGCCCGGAAGCCACTGTGGAGACAGCAGGTGCTCAGGCCAGTGTGCGTAATCACACGGTCAGCCGCCTCGCTGCTCCAGCGGTAAGGAGCCCAGAGGTTTCCTTCTGTAAATGTTCAACTGTAAAAGGTATTTGTGGCAGAACAATCGATACAGCCCGGGTCAGGCGGAAGGCAGCGAGCTGGAACCTTAGAAACTGCCCAGTCGAAGCCGCCTGCCCTCTCTAACTGCTTCTGTTGTCCCCTTGGTGAGAATTATAAACTCTTTTGGACAAGATGGTTTGCAGAAAGGGAGCATGGATTTAGAATAAGAATTACATATCCAAATAGGCTCTATCAAACCCCAAGCAAGAGCTGTATCTTAGACAGTGCTGATTTCATCCCCCCATATCATCCTCCAGGGGCGTCCAGGGGCTTCTCTGCAGCAAACTCCCCTCTGGGTAGTCTTCAAGTAAAGCACCAGGGATGGGGCCTTGTCAGTGAGACATGCGATTCTGGAGGCTGTGTTCCCCTAAGGTATTTTTTCTCAGCCACCAAAATGAGCCCAGCCCAAAGCTACCTCTCCCACCTGTCTGAAAAATGACACTGGTTAGGTCTCAGGTGGTGGTGGGGAGCGGGGGAAGGGGAGACACCAGAGCATGCCCAGTGGAGACCCCCAGCCGGTGAGGAGTGCCTGGAGGCAATGCCCCTCGGTCTCGGCACCACTGCCCCAGGGCAGGGGAGCAGGTAGAGTCGGGCCCCCAAGGGAGGGAACATTCCCACCATAGGATGCAGAAATTGTGGCTTTCCATCACGAAAATTGTTAAATCGCTACAGCTATCTCGAGATGGAATGGTTGTGCCTGAAAAACAGAGCTCCCTGTCCCGGAGGTCTGCAAGAGTCTGGTGGGTGGAGAGGGTCCGCAGAATAGATGAGGGACTAGACTGTCTACCGGGGTCTCGTTGGCCACCAGGAGGTGTCAGGATGCAAAGATCTGATTGTTCTTCCCTGGTAGACCAAGTGCAGAAACCTCCTCCTAGCCGGCCAGTGCCGGGCAATTGAGCACGGACTGTGGGTTGTAGGTAAAATAATTCCGCATCACATGTGCTCTTGCTGATGGGTGCTCGCCGTCTCACACGAGACATGTGCAAAGCCCAGCTCCATGCCAGGTCCTGGAAAGGATGTCAGCAAAGCTCAGCATAGAGCCACCTGCTCAGGGCTCGGGGTACGCAAGGCTCCTGGACGGAGCAGAGGCGCAGTCAAGCATCCCAGGCTGAGGGATCAAGGAGGCAATCATAGAGGTTTCTGGGAAGAGACTTGAGTGCAGCCACCTACTGGAGAGAGCACAAAACATGTCTTCACTCCAGAATCCAGGGTGGGATATGCAGGCCCTAGCCCAGCTGTCTGCAGGCAGGGACACTCTCTCTGCATTTGCTCCTGCACAGGCCACGCTATAAAGAAGCTGCATCTGTGGGTAGGAAACACCCTTACTGTCCAGATGACATTTTGGGGAAAAAAAAAGTTTGCCACTTTCCTCTTCCCTCCTTCCCCAGCTGAGTCCTCCGAGGACAGCAAGGGTGTCAGCCTCCAGCCTGCCAAGGTGGGTGGGGGAGGGTGGTGGCTGGCGAGTGATTGCAACCACCGCCAGGAGGTGCTGGAGCAGGGCCGGCGCACAGTAGGTCTGTCTTCCATAGCAGTTGTTGAATGAAGGAGAGAGGAGAGAATAGCAATGCCGTGTGTGGGACTTAGAGCACTGAAAAAGACTGTCTGGGCAATAGGGAGCCACAGCAGGATCTTGAGCAGAGGAGGGACAGGATAAAAATGGAGTTCCAGAAAGAGCACATGAGCCATCTGGCAGTAGCGTGAAAAGGAGATACAACGGGGATGAAAATAACAACGATCAGAACGATGAGCACTCCCTGAGAGCAGGTGAGGGGCCCGGCATGTTCTGAGTGCTGTGTCTCAGTGACCACATTCTGTCCTCCCAGAGTAACTCTGAGGGGTGGGGACTGCCACTGTCCCCTTTGCACAGAGGCACCGTGACCTACCCGGGGTCACACTGCAAGTATGCAGCGCATCGACTCCTCACGACGGTGGTCTGCTCTGCGGCCTCCTGGCCCTGTGTCTCTGGGGCATTCCTCAGCACACCAGGCCTCAGGCTCCTCGTCTGAGAACTGGGAGTGAGAGATGCTCCTCTCTCGGTGTGGTTCTCTCTGATCCCAAAGACTATGTGTGACGTGCCCACTGCGGGGAGGCAGAGACCGCCCTTGGAGAAAGCCTCATATGCATTTTCAGGAAGAAGGAAAATAAAAACCTTTCAAACGATTTCCTTGAAAGGCCAGTTCTAACCCAACTGGCTGGCATTTTGATTTTCTCCCCCTAAGAAGAGTCTGGAAGGAATTATCCAGTGTTGACAAAATTTGGGAACCTTCCCAGGCCTTTAGGATTCCATCTCCATTTCAGTTCTGGATCAGTCACCTTGAAACAAAATCCAATATTCTCTTTGACTGGGCACCTTGTGGGCAATTTTTAATATGCTGCAGCAGTGAGTGAGGATGAGGGGCAGACACCCCGGCTCCATGTCCCCTCCCACTGGCATGGCCAAGCTGCCGACCCTCACCCGCCCCCAGAGACCCAACCCTGGACAGAGGGGTGCCTCGGGCCCTCCTCCTTCTCCTCCACGCGGGTCCCTGCGTCAGTCCCTGTGTCTCAGGTCCTGGGGACGGGACCAGAGCAGCCTCCCCCAGCTGCCCAGGAGGGACCTCCTGCTGGTGGGGGAGGGCAAACTCCCAGAAAGGGGGGGGCTTGCGGGTCCTCCTTGGGCTGGAGCCAGTCCATGGGGGCACTCCTGAGGGCTCTGAGGACAATCCCAGAAGACTTGTGCTATCAGCATGCTGCCCCTGCCAAATGCCTCACCCCTGCCCAACCCCAGGAAGGTTCTGCCTCCTGTTTCAACAAGAGGGTTTCCACCTCCAGTGAGAATCAATATGGGCCGAAAACCAAACATACGTAGCCAGCCTCAACTTCCCTCCAGTGGAGCCTGGCATATCCACTTGGATGTCTGATGGACATCTCAGACTCACCTGGCTGAAGCTGAATCCCCCACCACCTTCCCACAGGCTTTCCCATCTCAGCCGGGGACCCGTCTGCCTTTCCACGTGCTCTGGCCAAACACCTGGGTCAGTCTGTGTCCCCTCCTGGTCTCATGTACCCTCATCTCATCCACCAGCCAGTCCTGGTGGCTCCGCTCGCAGAATTGCCCAGAATGTGTTACTTCACCACCCCTCCCCCGCTGATCTGGTGGCCAAACCTCCACCAGCCCTGCTTTTCATGGTTGTGGTCCCCTGCTCTGCCGTCACCCCGGAGTCTGCTCCCCACACACTGCCAGATGGACCCCATAACTCAGACCATGTCAGGCTGCAGCTCTCATCATCTCCATACCTGCCATGGCCACCCCGGAGGCAAAGCCAGGACCTCCCAGGCCTTACTGAGGGGGCCGACCTCATTTCCTGCCACCACTCTCCCCACTGCCCAGCCACCCCCTCCAGCTGGCTGGCCTCCCCATCTTCTCTCACACACCAAGGCCATTCCTGCCTTTGCTCTTGCTGTCCCTCCTCCCGAACACTCTGCCCAAGGACCACATGGTCCCCTCACCTCCTTCAAGTCTTCGCTCAAATGTCACCTTCTCAGACAGGCGTTCCCTGACCTCCCCCTCTCACTACACTGACCCCTGGGTGGTCTCAGTCTGCCTGCGTGCAACGCATTCCCCCCAACCACCTGTGAGGCCACAATCCTGGCTCTGCCACTTACCAGCTGTGTGACTTTGGGCAAGGTACTTAACCTCTCTGTGCCTCCATTTTTCCATTTGTGAAATGTACTTTCACTCTGGGCCAAGGGTTTTGATCACTAGGCTCTAGTTATCTCTTCCCCCGCTCCCCTAATTGGGCAAGTCCCTTCCTCTAGATGTCATTTCCTATAGCTGCCAAATATAGAGCTTAGCCAATAAGTGGTCTGAGCCCCTGAGGTGGTTTTAAAACATGTCCACGGGGGCACCTGGGTGGCTCAGTCGGTTAAGCGTCTGCCTCCAGCTCAGGTCATGATGCCAGGGTCCTGGGATCGAGTCCCGCATCGGGCTCCCTGCTCAGCGGAGAGTCTGCTTCTCCCTCTCCCTCTGCCGCTTGTGCTCTCTCACTTGCTCACTCTCTCTCTCAAATGAATAAATAAAATCTTTAAAAAAATAATAAAAAAAAATAAAACATGTCCGCGAAATGTTTGGCACTCCTTTATTCAGAAGGTGGGGCTAAATCTGCCCTCCACTTTTTGGGGAGGACACAGGCTGGACTTAGTGACTTGTTTCTAATGAACAGAATGTGACAGAAGTGGTGACGGGTAGTTTCCGGTCATGACAGATGTTGCTGCCCCACCTTGCTCGCTCTGGGGAAGCCAGATGCCATCTTGTGAGGCCCTTCAGACAGCCTCTGGAGAGGCCAGAGTGAGGAGGACTGAGGCCTCCTGCCAACAACCACACGGATCCTCCCTCCCCAGGAGGATGCAGCTCCAGCCAACAGCCGAACAGCAGCCCCATGGAGACTCTCAGCTGGGCCATCCCAGACACCGTGAGCACAGTACATGTTTAAGGTTCTAAGCCTCTTGGTCTAGGTAATCTGCAATGTAGCATTTAGACCACAATACAACCCCTTCCCCTCGGACACTCAAGCCCCTGTCACAGCCCCCTCCTTGCATCCCCAGCCCCAGCCTGAGCCCTGCCATTTTGTAAGATCAGCTGGGGTAACTGGGAACCGTTAGTGGGCTCTCTGACCAGCCTGCAAAGCAGCAGGAAAGAAAAATGCTCAATACGGCTCTCAGCTCCTCATTCCAGAAGCAAGCCCCAAACAAGCACCAGGCCCCAGGATGGTGCCTGTGGGACAGGGTGCACCTCCCCGTGGAGCTGTGTGAGACCCTCAGACGTCCTGAAGGACCAGGAAGCACGAGGAGAATGAAGCCAAAGCAAAGTAGACAGACCTGGAAACCCAGGGCACCTGTCCTGCCTGAAATAGTGGAAGCGCATGGACTCATTTTTAAATGTGTCATATCACTGAGCTATCTCAAAAGTAGGGAAACAGTTGAAACAAAACCAAATCAACTGAGGAATGGCTAAAATATATATATATGGTCCATCCACACAATGGAGTATTATTCAGTCGTAAAAAAGAAAGAAGTGTTGCCATGCTCCAGCATGGATAAATCTGGAAAACACTGCGCTAAGTCAAAAAAGTCAGACACAAAAGGCCGCATAGTGTGTGATTCCATTTATGTGGAACATTCAGAACCAGCACATCTACGGACACAAAAAGCAGATTCGAGGTTGCCGGGGTCTGAGGAATGCGGGAGTGGAGAGTGAGTGCTAATGGGTGGGGCATTTCTTTTGGGGGTGATGAAAATGTTTTGGAGTTAGGTAGCCGGTGATGACTGCACAACTCTGCAAATCCACGGAAAACCACTCAGTCGTACACTCTGAATGGGTAGACACTATGGTTTGTGAGTTGTATCTCGGTAAGGCTGTTAAAGCTACAGCATGGAAATGTGCGGCCCCCGCCAAGGAGGGCCCGCCCAGCTGGGGTCCCAAGCCGACACACCTGCAGGGGTGCGAGGCGAGCCAGCAGCCCGGAAAACTGCTTTGCTCTATCTCCATGCTGATCAGAGGGAAAAACAAAAATCTCCCCTGAGAATTCATAATAGCAGAGATTCGATAGGCCAGGAACTGTGCAGAGCAGGGCCAGGAATAACACCAGAGGTGGGGCCCTTCCTCCCACAAACTTGACGGCTCAGGACAGAAACGGCTTTGTCTCCTTTGAGGACATTAACCCTGAAATGCCAGAAATGAGCCCAGCAGTTATGGCTGCAGAATACATCCACGTGGGTCCCTCACTCCCACGTACTCCCACCCCGCCCTGGGAAGCTGTCGGGCTTCTCTTCTGAATCTATTCCTGCGGGCCCTGGGTGAGGTGAGAGAGGCCCCTTGCTGGCGGTCTTTGAGCAGAGAAGGACGACACACTTCGAGGCGCCTGCCCTGTCTGTGCCATATGAGTCCCCTGCCAGCCCTTCTGCGGGTTGACCAGCTGTCAGTGTGCACGGCCAACCACACTGCCGATCATGCTGTTGGTCACTCTGCAGTCCACACGACCAACCACACAACTGGCCATGCTGTTGGCCACAGGGCCTCCCATCCAGAAAAGGCGGGGGCCTCCATGTACTGCACAGCTGCTCCTGGACAAAACCAGCCAGCTGACACCAGAGGGGACAGACACAACCCCCACCACGTGATAAGTGGGAGCCTGTGTCCTACTAGGCCTGAGGCTGGAGGAGAAAGCCACCACCACTTGGATGGTGGGCATGTCCCCTGGTGGTGCTGAAATGTCCATACTGTCGCACGTACCCTGCCTGGGTCGTGCGGCCCTGGGAACAGACATCGGATGCCAGCGATCTCTGAGATTCCCCAGGCTACCCGAGTCCTGGCCAGTCTCTCTCATGCATTCATTCATTTCTTCCTATCAGCAAGTATCCGAGTGCTGACCACGTGCCAGATGCTGGTGCTAGAAAGCCACCTGGTCCCTGCTCTTGGGGAACTTACATCCTGGGCATCAAAGTCAACAGGCAGACAAATACGCAAATGGTCATTTTAGATGCTGGGAAGTGCTACCAAGTGAAGCAGGGTGATGTGGTAGAGAGGATTCTGAGGATTTGGGTCAAACCCTAAAAGATGATTTTCAGAAGGTGACAGTTATGGAAAATGTGAGGTGAGTAAGTGACCCACATAGGTGTCAGGGGGATGGATCCCTGAGGTGGAGGTCTGGGTTTTCAGATGTGGAGCAGAGAAGATCCATGAGCCCCCAGGGAGAACAAATGGTCAGTAAACACACAAGGAGACACCCCACCTCCCCAGCCATCAGGGTCATGTCCATCCAGACATCACGCGAGATGCCGTTTGGGACCCACTAGACTGGTACAATAAAAAGTCTGGTCATTCCAAGTGTTGGCAGGGACTCTCATCACCATGCGTGGGTGGGTTTAAGTTGAAAAACCTCGTATCTTAAGACTAATTCCACTCCCAGGAACGTGCTGTGTAAACTGGGAGGTGTGTGCGAGAACGTTCAGAGTATTGTCATTCAAAAGGGCCTTGAAATGGAAACACCTCAGTGCCTATCAGTAGGAAAACAAACAAATCATGACAGTGGACTCTGCAGCAGTGAAAGTAAACTGACTATAGCTATGGGCAATAACCTGGATATAGCTCTGTTATTTAATCAGGAACAAGGAAAGAAAGTTCCGGAAGACAACACACAGTAAAATATCTTCAAAAAAATAAAGTTAAGAAAAGCCAAGCCAGGACTTCCAGCTTCTGCTTACAATGTAGAGTGTTAGAAAGAGCTCACCCTAAAAAGATAATGATGGCAAGCCAGGCGATAGGTTAATTCACAACTTTTCCTCGCTCATCAGAGAGCTCAGGCTGCAGGAAACCAATAAACTCAAAGTCCAAGAAAAGGGAGGTACCTCCAAAAAGAGAGTGGATGTGAGTTCTGGCTTACTTAAAATGTTGGGAAACAATCGCTGAAAAACTTCCACAGTGAATCGCGTTCACCAAACCTTAGAGCCAAGGAGCTCAGGGAGCAACAAGCAGGTAAATACAAAAGAAAAACAAAAACCTTGGCACATCATATTCAAACTTCCGGAAGATAAAGAAAGACAAACAAAAAGTACTGAAGGCCGTCAGAGTGAAAAAGACAACACTATAATAACTATAGAGGACCAAAGAAAGGAGTCACGGTAGATTTCTCATCAGAAAATCATGCAATCCAGAGGACAACCTAGAATCTACAATCAAATAATAAATATTTTAGGCTTTGCTGGTCACATATAGTTCCTATCACAGGTTTTTGTTTTTGTTTTCTTTTTCTTTTTTTTAAACTTTTAACACTGGGCCACAGGCTGGATTTTGCCCGTAGGCTGTAGTGTGCTGACCCCTGCTCTGGACAGACTGATCAAGAAAAAAAAGGAGAAACACATAACTTACAGTAAGGAGTACTAGGGACAACCCTATGCTAGTTGGATATCCTGGGGAATTCCTTAGAAGACACAAACTGTGCAACTTCACCCAAGAAGAAACAGATAGCATGAATAGTCCTATATCCTAATCTTAGCAAAGTCCATCAAACATGTATGGGAGAAATGACACCAATTCTACACAAAATCTTCTAGAATATTAAGGGAGGAATCACTTCCCACCCCATTTTATGAGGCTAACATTTGCCCTGATAACCAAACCAAACAAAGGCACTGCCACAAGGAAAACTACAGACCAGTATCCCTCGTGAACACAAGACACAAAAATCCTTAACAAAATCTAGTGAATAAAATTCAGCAAGAAGACTGGTTCAACATTTGAAAATTAATCATGATGTTTACAAACTAAAGGAAAAAATATGATTATATCTATAGATGCAGAAGAAAGCCTGGATAAAATTCAACATAGACTTGTGACAAAAACTCTCTACCAGCTAGCAATAGAAGGAAAATTCCTCAGCCTGACAAAGGGCATCTGCAAAAACCTACAGCTCACGTCCTCACATTCCCACTCTCCCACCCTTGTCTGAGCCAGCACTTCCTCAGTCCTGGACCTTGCAAGAGAACTTATCTTCTAGCATGTTCTGCCCTGGCTGTTTAAAGGGCTGGCACCCTCTCATTCTTTAGGTCTTGATTTAGAGAAGCCTTCCTGACCCTTGCCTTCCCTTGTCACACCCTGCCATACCCTGCTTTACCGAATGCTCTTGTTTCTTTGTGTACTTGAATGTCAGCTCCAGGAGGACAAGAGCCCCTGTGCTTCCTCACCAGCACTGTGCCACCTCAGCAATATTTGATTATGAATGTGCAACGTATGATCACAGCTGCAACTGCAGCTTGATTTCTTCCACAACCAGGGAGATCATTACATATGGGAGACAGCCCATTTCATGGGTAGACACATCCAAAAATAAAGGCTGAAATGTTACTGTAGCTGGGAGGACTCTCAAATGGGGAAAGTGAGGCTCAGAGAGGAAAGGGAGTTATCTAAGGTCACAGGACAGCAGAGATGACCTTAGTGCCAAATGTGGCTTCTACCACATCCTAATTGCTGGAAAGCGCTTCTGACCTGTCAGGAGACCCATCCTCTGAGGACCAGGCATGTTTAGGTCACTGGCTTAGATGCCAACTGCCTGGCCCACTTTTCTGGGCATATTTCTCTTTGTTCCTTGCCAGGACAGAACTGCTGCAGGGCACCTGCCCCAAGGTAAGCCCAGCCCCATCAGGAACATCTTCAGAGGAAATAATGGGCATTGGGCTTTGACATCATAACTCACTCTGGCTTGTAAACTTCTTCAGCCCCTTCGAAACATTCAGCAGGATTTAAAAGAGGTGTTCAGCAAATCTTGTTAGCACTAATGGGAGAGGGTTTATTGCTCTGTTCTCCTCATCCCAAGTGGCACAGAGGGGAATAAGCGTATCTTCTCTGGAAGGTTCTCCCAGCTGCATCAACCAGGCATGTGGCCATGAAGGGCTGCCAGCAACCAGGCCCCAAGCACCAAGCACCGAGCACCGGAGCCCATCTCAGCCTGGAAGGCAGGGCCCCAGCTAAACTCTTTCTGGAGAGGAAGTTCACACCGCAATACAACTTCGAGTCATTAGGATCTCTTTCGAGAATATGAGTTTTCTTCCATAAGAATATCACAATTTTGTCCTTACATGTAACTTTAAAAAGGACCTGTTTTCTTAAAATGTGAATTGTTGTTATCAAAGGATCAAGTTCCCTCTCCCTCCCTTCCCCGCTCTTGGAGAAAAGGAAACTCGCTTTCATGGAGGACTTACTTTGCCCTTGTCCCCTGGTCCCCTGGACAGGAGCTTGCAGACATGTACTCTAACCTGCTCCTGCCAGTGACCCTGATGGGTAGGGCTGGGAGAAACTGAGGCGCAGAGTGAGCTTAAACACTGTCCCCAGGCCCCAGCATGAGGCAGTGACATGGTCCAACTTTGACCTGAGTCTGCCGGACACAAAGCGTTCATGGAATTCAAACCACCGAAGTCAGCCCCATGGCCCAGCTTTAACACATCCTTGCCTTCTTAGAGCCGAGCACAGCTTGTGGGGCATAGCAATTCTCATACTGAGAAGCCACCAGCATGGTACAAGTGAGCCCGGACAGGAAGAGACAGACACACAGACACAGGTACTAATGAATTTGTCTGAGACCTGGATTAAGCCACACCTGAAGCCAGACCTTGTCCTGGAATTCTCAGTTCCAAGAACTGATACATTAATCTACTCCCCTCCCCACCTTTTAAAAAGTCTGTTGAGGTTGGTCTTTTTGTCACTTGCAACAGAGTTCTCACAGCTGCCCGTGTAGATCTAGCCCATGTGTCTTCTTTCTGGACTCTGGTTCCAGTTGAGAACATATAATCCACTTTCCCTTCACCCTCCTACATCCTGTTCTTTCTCCCTGAACCTTCTTTCTATCTTCCCACCTTTGCCCCCCAGGGATTCCTTTCCTTGTTTCTAATGTTAATGTTGGCTGTTCTGGGAGCAGGGCCTTGAATGCACCAAGCACATTCCTTGCCCAGGGCCTTTGCACCTGCTCTTCCCTTTGCCAGATTTTATGTGTCCTGCTCCCTTTCTTCACATCAGATTTGATCAAATATCATCTCATCAAGAAATCCACTCCTGGCCACTGGGTCCTAGAGAACCTCTCAATGCCAATAACTCCTATGCCCTTCCCAGCTTGTTTTCCTTCATTATGCTTAGCACTACCTGAAATGGCATCCTGTCTCCTTGTAGACTACCTGCCACCCACTGAAATGGCAGTGCCCTGATGGGGAGGCCAGGCCCATGCCATCCCCATTGGGCCCAGCACTGTGCCTGCCTCTAGATGGAAAGTCTATAAATATCCTAAAACTTGAGTTTGGAAGAGATCTTTTCTTAGACCATGAATTGTGATCAAGGAAGGAACAGTGAGAGAATTTGTATAAATACGATCATTACCAGAAATGAAAAGTCTGACAAAAATGGTGTTTACAACTGCTTAAAATACCCCACACCTGGAAAGAAGTCATTTGGGGGTGGGAAAAGCTGGGAAATTGGGCTCTTTTACATTTTAAAGACTTGCCTACTTTTCTTACTTTAAAAAAAGAACCGATAGCTGGGGTTGGAGGCTCCTGGCACTCTGAGAAGACCCACTTGTCAGCCCAGCTGGAATGTCTCAGGCATTTCCACGTATGGAGTAAGTGTCTGGAGAATGGATTGCCAATTCTCCCATGATCCAAGGATGTGGCAAAGCTGACCCCAAAAGTCACAGTGGTTGATCCCAGCAAGGAGGTGCTGGCCCCAGCACTCTGCACATGGTTGAGTGGTGTTTTCCCATCTATGGCGCAGTGGTTTGGGCACCCAGGAAGGGCTTAAACTCTTTGAGAGACCCAAGTTCCAATGGAAATTTAGGTTTTAACTGAATCCAGTCTTCCCCAGGATCTGCACCCAAACCTCAAAGGGGACATCTAACAGCTGAGAATAGAATCCAAATCCCCTGAAGGCATCAGATCAGGGGTAAACACATTCAGATGCTATAAAAATCTCCTATATCAAGATGCCCTGGACTTGCTGCCCCTTTAGTCTAAGTATAGAGCTTAGAAGAGTTTGGTTGGCAAATGGAGTATGCAGACAAGTTCCTTCATCCATCCTTCCTTCCTTCCATCTTTCCTTCCTTCCTTCCTTCCTTCCTTCTATCCATCCATCCATCCTCCTACCAACTATCCATATATCCACCTATATACATCTACCCATGCACTCATTTATCCATAACTTCCATCCATCTACCCATCCGTCCACCATCATTTATACACTCATCCATCCATCCACTGATCCACCCACCCTTCCATCCATTGCACAAATCCACACTGGGCATTTATTATGGGTGAGGCCCTATACTAAGCAGAGATGCATCAAGCCCCTCATGGAGTGTACAATCTACCCAAGTAGACAGAGCTGTAGACAGATCACTCCTGCAGCATGGGTGGTGTCATGAGACAGACAGATGCCGAGGGAACAGCAGGGCCACTGAGGGTGGTGAGGCCCATATACCCAGCATCTAGCCCAGCACAAACCCTCAGTAAATGCCTGACGAACAGATTTGTCTTACTGGTCTTGAATGTGTTCTGAATATGATTTCAATATGAAACATGAAATATAAATTTTTAAATTATGAATATATTTTGTTATCTCGTTCGTTGTCCATCCACCACCCTACCCCCTCCCACCATCAGAATGTAGCTTCCAGGAGAGCAGTAACTGCTCCTGTCTATGTTTATTGCTAAACTGCAGGACTCAGGGTGATGCTGGCAAATAGCAGGTATTCAATAAATACTTATATTTATTTATTTATTTTTAATTTTATTGTTATGTTAATCACCATATGTTACATCATTCGTTTTTGATGTAGTGTTCCATGATTCATTGTTTGTGCATAACACCCAGTGCTCCATGCAGAACGTGCCCTCTTTAATACCCATCACCAGGCTAACCCATCCTCCCACCCCCCTTCCCTCTAGAACCCTCAGTTTGTTTTTCAAAGTCCATCGTCTCTCATGGTTTGTCTCCCCCTCCGATTCCCCCCCTTCATTCTTCCCCTCCTGCTATCTTCTTCTTCTTCTTCTTTTTTTTTTTTTTAACATATATTGTATTACTTGTTTCAGAGATACAGATCTGTGATTCAACAATAAACACTTATATTTAAATAAACATCTTTTCTGATTCCTGGCCCTAACTTTGTGTCCTATTTTCAGCCATGCTCTTTGCCTTGGAGTATGTCAACCACTCTTGGTCTGCAGATCTGCCTCTCAGAGCTTTTGTAGGATCTGGAATTGGAATCCCTGTGGTTCTCCCTCTTTCCGTGCCTGGCCATGGGCATCTGCCAGCTCAGCTAATCAGAGCCCTGCCCTCCTAGTCACTCTGACTTGTTCAAAGGTAAGGTACTCTTTGAAGAAATGTTCATTTTCTAGCTCTTTCCATCCTTACAACAAAAACACTGTAAGGTAGGTGTGCTATTATTATCCTCATTTCACAAAAGGAAACTGAGGCCCAGAAAGGTTAAGTGACTTGCCTGACGTCACACAGCTCTAAAGTGGCATAGCCAGGACCTGAATCCTGCTGTTTGGCTCCAGAGTTGAAACACGAAACTACCGTGTCTTTTGAGCAAAGGCTAAAGCGACGTCAGTCCGCAGACTTGGGCTCCATCTGCTGACAGGTGTCCTTTCCTCACTGAAGCCTGGAGCTATCAGACTGACAAAGAAAGAGGCTCCAGAGGAAGAAGCCAACCAGAGGCAAACAGAAGTGAGAGAGGAAAAGTGCCCCTGGATCCATCAATGTCTGAAGGCGGTTTGCAATTTTAATTTTTATAGGCCCCAAATTCCTCTACTGGAATTTTAGTGGTCCTTAAGTCTGTTTGAGTTGGGTTTCTGTTCGGATTGACAAGCTAGATTGCTTCCACATGCTTCAAGCCGGGGACCCAAATTTGCGACCATCCTCTCGTGAGTTTAGACTTTGCGTGTTGGCTTCTTCCTTGTCTCTCACCTGCATCCCCAGCTCCTTCCATCTCTTAGCCCAGCCTGCCCAGGACTAAGGCCCACCCTGCAGCAGTCCCACCCCATCCCCGGGTAGGCTGAGGGGGCCCAAAATTACTAAGTGGGGATCCCTATAGTCCACCAGCTCCCCACACTGCAACCTTCCTGCCTGTGCCCCATGATACTGATCCCCTCTGTGCTAATGAACTTCTGCTTCAGTCTCCCCTACGGCCCTACAGCATACCCCTGGGTTTGGGGACACGTGTAGATACTGCCCTGGAGTGGACCCCATCCCCCACCCCCCAGATGCTGCCTAGAGTCCTGCTTTAAGCCAATGGGCCCACACCTGCTTCCCTCCCCAAACACTGTGGTCTGGAACCTTCTGAAGGTCTTGCTCCTCCCTTCCTCACGAGTCCTCCCACCTAGGTTTCAGTTCCAAGGCCACCTCCCCAGAAGACCGGCACCCAGACATCCTCTGCCGGATTCTGGCTGACTTTCCTCACGGTGCCTGCCCTGTTGGAAATGACGTTCTTAATTTGTGCATCAATGATCCTTTCACTCTCTCCAGCTGGAATGCCAGCCCCTGAGGACAGGAACCTATGTGCCCTGTTCACTGCCTTAGCCCAGCATCGGTAAGGTACACAGTCGGCGCTCAGTAAGTATCTGCTGAGTGAAGGAGTAGCCTGCTCTGAGCCTGCTGCAGCAGGAGGAGAGGCCGCCCTGGTTGGTGAGCATACCCCGAGGGCAGATGCACGTGGCCCAGCAGCCGGGTGCACGGGTTCTGACCCTCAGCCCCTTCCTGGGCCGCCCAGGGCTACCCGAGAGCCACATGAATGAACAGCAACAACCACCAGAAAGGCCCAGGTTCCCCAGAGCAAATCCCAGGCACCCGGCACCGAAAGCACCCCGGACGCCCAGCACAGAGCCACGCATACTGGGCCCTTCGACAGCCCTAACGGAGGGACCACTGTTGTTTCCACTTAGAGATGGGAGGTGGCATGGCTCACCAGGTTCACACAGCCAGGATGCTGTGCAGCCTGGCGGACGCCCTGGACTGGGAAAGGGTGGCGAAACAGCCCATAGAGGCTAGGTCGAGTGTCTCCTTCGGGTACCCTTAGTGGGATTTGACAGTTCTTCCTGTTGGAAGCATCCAAGCGACCCCGAGTCATCACACCACGAGCTGGTGGCTGGAGCATCAGAGAAGCCTGAGCCAAAACAGCTGAATGGTAAACCTGGAAAAGCCAGCTCTCTGGACGGCAACACCCACCATCCCAGGAGGTCGGGATACCAGGCAGTGGGGTTTCAAGCAGCGGGCTGACTCATGGCCCTGCCTGCGGCCCCCACCCAGCCCCCAAATGCCAGAGCCCAGGACACGAGCCAGGTTGTAGCTGCCCCACTCCCTCGGCAGGCAGCCCACCCGAGGACCTGGTCTTGTTCCTCTAAGTCAATTCCTGGGCTCCTCACCCTGCTGCAAACTCCCAACCCCTTTCATTGCAGTTCCCTTCCGCCCTGACTGCCCCCGAGAGCCAGTTCTGAAACTGCCCAGGAGGCGCAGAGCCCCGCCTACCCTGACACCACCTGAGCCAGCACCTGGGAACAGGTGCACACCTTGAACTCATGCAGTTTCCCAGACTCCCC
Source organism: Leptonychotes weddellii (assembly GCF_054177405.1). NCBI lineage: Eukaryota > Metazoa > Chordata > Mammalia > Carnivora > Phocidae > Leptonychotes > Leptonychotes weddellii. Next base: position 48,420,015 of record NC_138369.1, on the reverse strand, counting down.
ATCTCAGACCTCCAGTGCCTAGGCTGCATCTTCAGTCCCTGGACAGCCTGACTAGAACCAAGACACTCCTGGGCTGGGCCCTGAGGGAACGTTTCTGGGCCCTTCTCCACTGTGCCCCAGGGCTGAGCAGAGAATGTGGTCCAAGGAGCATCATCAGCAAACTGATACCCCTTCTCCCGGCACCCTGACATGACATCCCTGCTCTGTTTCACCCTGTTGCTATCTCCTCGGCCTCCTCATATATTAGCTCATTCAGTCTCCCTAACACTGGACCCCAAAACTTTCTAGAGCCAGGCATGTTCTGGGACCACCCTCCTCACATTCCCAAGGTTCTTCACGTCATCTGATTTGTTTTGCTTTGTGCGAGCCCCAGGGCACACCCACCGCTGTGTTTCCAGATGCTGTCTCCATCTGGACTTTTGAGCACATGTTCATTTACTGTCCTGAAGGTCCTGGTCCGCAGGGCAAGCTGTATACTCCAGAACGGCAGTCCTGGTGGTAAAAATCCAGAAACACTAGCATATCAGTGGATAGAGAGCAGCTTCCTCAAGCTCCTCAGGCGCCCCTCCCCTGGGGGCCCCAGGACCTCCCCATGATTCAGAATTAATCCCTGGAGCAGAGCCACAGCCAGGCCTTTGTGAATGGCCCGTGCTCTAGAATCCTTGTGAAATATCTTCAAAGCGCACTTGTATCCTGGGGTGCTCCCTGAGTTGCATTTATTCTGTAAACATTCCTTGAGCACCTGCCGTCTGGTAGGCCTGGGGTGAGAGGACCCTCTGATGTAGGCTCTGAGGCCTGATGGAAGACAGTGTTGAGGACACACACGCATAGATGGGCTGGTGTCCTGGATGCACGGCCAAGGGGGCACCCTCAGGGAGGCAGAGTCTGGGGGCTGGGAATCTCAGGGCAAGCCTGGACACCCATCACAATGCTGCACAACCGCCCCAGACACCTGACTCTCAGAGAGGCCCCTCTTCGTGGCTGCGTGGTTCTAGATGGGGCTGACTTGGTGACAGTCCATCCCACCCACAAACCCCAGGGCACACAGGCTCCAGAAGCCGCTTCGTCCCAAGGGCCAGAGACGAGAGCACAGCACTATCTTTCTTATTTCCAAGACAGTGCAAACATTCTTTAGCTCTTTTATTACATTTCTCCTTTTTTCTATTAAATCTCTGAGAATCTTGGACGCTGGGGACTAGAAGGTCCCTGAGGTCATTTGGCCTGATCCTCCCCGGATGCTTCAACATCCTTTTTGACTCACGGACTTTACAAAGTCAGTATTTTTGAGAACAAAAACTAACGGTGTGCTTCTGGGTGATAACCTTTAAGCTGCTGATCACTTTCACTCTTCCATGCAGGGGTGGGGACCGCCCCCCCCCCCGCCTCCCCCTGCCCTGCCCACGCAGCGCTGTTCACCCTGAAATGCAAGCTCCTGGCTTCCTGGCTGTCCCCGCCTGTGCTGGCTATGGGACCCTGTGTTCCAGCTCGGGGGGCTGCTCCAGCCTCACCTCCTGTGACAGCCCCATGAGCAGAGGCATGTCAGCAAAGTGCAGCCCCCTGGCTGGGCAGGCATGGCAGGGACAAACTCCCCACCCTCCTGCCCCCAAAGCCCCTTCAAAAGGGGTGGGAGCTGCAGAATTTTCCATGCCTCTGAAGGATGCCAGGAATCATTTCGTTTGCCTCTGGAGACAGCCCGCGTGCAGTTCATTACCTCAACGCCGGCTGTCAGGGTCCCCTTTCGATTGCAAATGCACACACACATTTCCATCCTTGCCCAAATGCTGTTAAATCCTCCCATTGCTCATCCCTATTAATTGCATCTGCCATAAAGAGGAGAGCAGCATCAGGAAGAAGTGGTGTGTGGTGCCCGCAACGCCTGCAAGCGGGTCTGTTTGCTTCGTAACACGCAACTTTGAGGACTATTGATGGCTTAAGGACGTCCCCATAATGGGCTAGACAGGGTCTAACTTTCATTCCAAGGATTAAAACAAAACAAAGCGAAACAAAACCATGCACAGGCAGGAGACCAATTGTCTGTAATAACCATCCACTTCTAACTGGCATGAAAGAGGCCTTTCAGGCAAACACAAGTCCTATAAACAAACTGCCAGCCGCCCCAAAGCCCAAGACCGTAATAATGATAATTATTATTACTGTTTTTATTATAACAGTAACTTGCATTTTAATAGTACTTTGTACTATAAACAAAATATGGGCTGGCTGCAGCCGAGAAACCCAGAGGCAGCTCACTCTTGGGGAGACAAGTGAACCCACAATTTGAAAACTGTGCAACAGATCTAAATATAGAGCAGAAAAGTTAAATCTTAACTCAGCCCAGGAGATCAGAGAGGGCTGCCTGAAAGAGGCAGCCTCTCTGTTGAGCCTGGACAGGAGAAGCAGACATTTTCCAGGGAGAAGAGCCAGAAGGGTTCCTGGGAGTGGGGAACAGAATGAGCAAAGGCTTGAAGGTGGGAACAGCACGTTGCATTTGGGGAACTTGGAGCTACTCAGTGTGGCTGGAGCTCAGAGTTCCAGGGGGTTCCGTCTGGTAAGGTGGGCCCAGAGCAGGCACTCAAGGGTCTTACAGGCTGTGTGGAAGAGTTTGGATTTTACTACAAGGCAATGGGAAGTCACAGAAAGATTTAATTTATTACGCTCTGCTCTGTGTATGTGTGTGTTTCACCTAAGGAGGACTTGTGTTTGCCTTCAGTCTCAAAGATATTGGGACGTGATCCCTTCCATGGCTTCTCCTACTCCTCCCTCAATTTCAGCTTCTGGAACTGCTGCATCAGATCACTGAGCCTGGCGTCCAAGTCCCTAACCTGGCTTTTCATAGATTTATTCTTAATTCTTCAAGAAACGTTCTTAGATAAAGAGATACCCGGGGCTGTGTTTTGGGTGAATTCCTCAGGACTCATTTCAAAGCTACTATTTTCTCTTTGATGATCTCCTGTGTTTGACCGTCTATGGAGACTTACAGCTCTCATTCCCATGATGAGTTTTTAATTTTTAGGATGACTAGCTGGTCCTTTTTCGTATCTATCCCTGTCTCTTCTGCTTTCTGTTTGGATTTCACAAGTGTTTGTTCTTTTCCTGGATGTTATTCCTCCTTTTTCTCTTAAAAGTCCTGCTATGGGTTGACTCCTCCAGAAAGACCCACTGAAGTCCTTGCCCCCAGAACCTCAACTGTGACCTTATTTGGAAACAGGGTGGTTGCCGATGTAATTGGTTAAAACAAGGTCATCTGGGTGGGCCCCCAACCCCATATAACCGGTATCTTTATCGGGGGAGATTTGGACAGAGACATGCACAGAAGGAAGATGACGTGCAGACACAGGAGGACGGCCATGTGAAGACACTGGCTGAGGCGGGAGCTGGTTCTCCCTCGGAGCCCTGAGAACGACCAACCCTTTGGACTCCCAGCCTCCAGAAGTGTGAGAGAACAAACTTCTGTGGCTCTCAGCCCCGCCTCACCCCGTCTGGGACACGTGGCTATGACAGCCGCAGGAAACGAACACAGACCCCAAACATCCCTCACTTCACAGACATCTCAAGGACCTTTCGTGTGGCTTTGCGGTGGCCTTGTGCGGTGTTAGTTTTGGAATTCTGGGGTGCAGACGCAGCTCCCCACCCTGCTCAGCCTCTCCTGGCCAGCAGAGTGTGCTGTCCCAAAGCAGCACCCTCCCCGTCCCATGAAGCCAGAGACAGGGCTAGAACCAGGTCTCACGCTGGCACCCAGGACCCCTGCTCCACAGTGACATCAACGGATTGCACCTGTGGCCAGCAGGCGGCTTGGCCCATCCCAGCCCTGCGGCCGCACCCTGCCTTCAGCCTCTGGCGGCCAGACAGACGCCCCTGTCCCTGCAGTGTGGTAAGAGCACCTATTTTCAACTCCTCCCATGAGCCAGCGGGGCCCATCCTGCCCAGGGCTCCCACAGTGGGTCTGGTGTCTGTCCCCCACTTGTCCTGGGCCAGCTCGGGTCCCGGCCACCCACCAGCTGCCTCTGTGGCATCTGAATCCAGAGTTCAGCAGATCCACAGCTGCAGGCCCATTGATGACCTTGAGTTTCTGAACCACGTCTGGTCCGTGGCAGCGTCTATCTTTGCTTGCAGAGCAGCTCTGCCCTTTCCATTTCTGGATATGCATTTAGGAGTGGGGGACAGGGTGCTGAAATCCACCGGTGAGCCCATACAAGGAGTGGGAAGACTAGGGTGCGGTTTTCAGAAGATTGCTCGGGCCACAGAGTGGAGGTGGCAGGGAAGGACAGCAGGGGCCAAGGCCACACACCTCAGGACAGGGTTGTGGAAGCATTTGAGAGATCTGGAAGAAGAACTGGCAGCCCTCTGTGATTCAGTGGGGAGGGAGAGGGCAGCAAGGAAAAGGCAGGTCAGGAGGGCTGACCCAGGCAGGTGGATTTATGGTAAGAGAGGGAGAAGAGAAGGCACGCAGGTTTGGGCAGGCCGGGGAGAGAATGCCAAGCTGAGGTGTCTAGAGCACCCTCAACAAGCTAAGAGGCAACACTTACGTCTGAGCTTGAACCCCATCTCTTTGGCAAGGCTTTCCCTGACCTCCTGTGCTAGACACTGTCCAACAGGCCCTGCCCTGTCCACCTGCTCCGCACCCAGGGCCTGACCACGTGACTCCACCAATGACCAACTGGTTTCCAGTCTGTATTAGCTCGGGCTGCCATAACAAGTACCACAGACCAGGGGCTTAAACAACAGACATGGATCATCTCATGGTTCTGGAGGCTGGCCATCTGAGGTCAAGGCGTCAGCAGGGCTGGTTTCCTCTGAGGCCTCTCTCCTTGGCTTACAGATGGCTGTCTTCTCCCTGAGTCCTCACATGGTCATTCCTCTGTGCTATTAGAGTTTTCATCTCTACTTTTCATAAGGCTACTAGTCAGACTGGATTAGGGCCCACAGATATGACCCCATTTTAACTGAGCCGCCTCAGCTTGGAAGAAGCAATGGCTCCCCGCCATTGCCAGGCCCCAGGTGTCCCTTGTCTGCTCTACCTACACGGCCACACCTCTGTAACCTATCCCCTCACTAACCTCTCTTCGCTTTCCCCTTGACTGTGTGGGCTCTTCCTTGCCCAGACCCTGAGTGATAACTGCCCACCCGCTTTCCATCCCTTGGCTCTAGGCTAATTTCTTAGTTTTTTTTTTTAAATGATTTTATTTATTTATTTGAGAGAGAGAATGAGAGAGAGAGAGCATGAGAGGGGGGAGGGTCAGAGGGAGAAGCAGACCCCCCGCCGAGCAGGGAGCCCGATGCGGGACTCGATCCCGGGACTCCAGGATCATGACCTGAGCCGAAGGCAGTCGCTTAACCAACTGAGCCACCCAGGCGCCCGGCTCTAGGCTAATTTCTGTAGGAATCTTATCATCCCCTGAAGCCTATCACAGACCTGCAGTCCCAAAGGAGTGGGGCCCTCCTAGAAATGCAAGGGCACACCCCTGTGGTGGACTGTATTTCCCAGAGATTGAGGGGTGGGGTCCACGCTCCCACCTTCCCAGCTGCCCTGACCAGTGGAAATCAGGACACTAACTTCCAAGTTGAGACATTCACAGGTGATAAAAGTGAACTGTGACCTCTACCTCACGCCTTATACAAGAATGACCTCTGAATGGGTCATGGGCTTAAGTGAAAACTGAATTTACAAAACTTTTGGGTTTTATGGACCTGGACCTAGAACCTCAACCAGAACTTGGCAAAGCGCTCTGAGACTTGACACCAAAAGCATGCCCCATGAGAGGGAGAGTCAGTGAGCTGGACCTCAGGAACATTTCACGTTTTTACCTCACATAAGACGCTCTGACGAGGGTGAAAACCAAGTACTGACTGGGAGGGATACCTGCGAATCACACACCCGACAAGGACTGGCATCTAGAACATTCACAACAGGACAAAATCAACCAATTCAACCGGAAGACGGGCATGAATGGACACTGCACCTCAGAAGCTATACAGATGGCAGATGAGCACGTGGATGTGAGCACCATCGCCAGCCCTTAGAGGAACGCGGACTGCCACCGCGGTGGGAAATCTGCACACATCTGGGGTAACAATGGCAATGAACAACATCTCCACACGGAACACTGGAAAGAGTGTGCTGGTAAGGCAGTGTGGCCAGTCTGGAAAAGAGGGTGGCAGTTCCTTTCAAAACTAAACATGCAACTACCCTACAAAGCAGCAACAAAAACCTATGTTCGCACAAAAACCTCTACACAGATGTTCATAGAAGCAGTCTTTGTAGCAGCCCCAAACCAGAAACAACCCAGCAGCCCTTCCGTGGCTGATGGTTAAACTGTGGTCCATCCATACCACAGAACATTACACGGTAGTAAAAAGGAATAATCTATTGAGACACACGACCACTCGGATGGATCCTAAAGTCATTATCCAGAGTCAAGAAAGTCAATCCCAAAAGGTTACATTCTGTATGAGTCCATTTACATACCATTCTTGAAATGACAACATTATAAAGATGGAGCATGGATGAGCAGTTGCCCAGGGTGAGGGAGGCAAGAAGGAGAGGAGAGTGATTATAATAAGGGCACCATGAGGGACCTTGTGGGGACGGAACTGTTCTGTATCTTGACTGTGGTGGTGGATATGATTGAACGGCCCATCTCTCTCCTTCTGTCTCTCTGTTCCCCTCTGTCTCCCTCTGTCTATTTTGAGATGCTTGCCCTTTGGACCCAGCTACCACACTGTAAGGAAGCTCACACCACATGGTGTGGGTGTCCCAGCCAACAGCCTCAGCTGGACCCCGAGATGACCAGCATCGTCAGCAAGACCCAAGAGTGACAAAGCCTCCAGATGACCCCAGCCTCAGGACCAAGTCACCCTGAGCTGTTGAGTCCTCCAGCTGGTGTCCCAGCTGTTGTGGAGCTGAGGCCATCCTGACCCACAGGGTCCGGGAAAGAGAACACAGGAATGTCATTGTTTTAAGGCACAAAGGCTTGGGAGCTTTGTTCCCCAGGCCAAGTTGGCGCCTTGGAATCAGGCCTGCTGTCCTTGAGGCCTTACACACTCTGCTCACCTGCACCATCCAGCCCTCACTTTGCTCCACCTCTGAGTGGACAGCTGTGGGGAGGGCCGTGTGAGCAGCCTAGCAGGTCTCCTTGCTTCCCTCCTAACTGGATGACTGTGCATTCCCAATCCCCTCACACACCACAGTGGAAAAGGTAAGCCTTAGGTGAACACTTTTCTTCTTTGTTTGTGCATCATTGTCCTGGCTAAGACTCCCTCTGGGAGGGAAGGAGGATACCACCTTGCCCATGCCCTTCACCCTCCCCACCCCACCCTGCAGCCTGTGGTCAGCTCTAGGCTGTACCTTGTGAGGGAGCAGGGGGTTGGACAACCCACTTTAGAAGAGCCAGAAAAGAGCAGCTGTGGGGGGAGTCCCAGGCAGGGGAGCAGGTGGTCCGTGAGCCCACAGGGCAGAGCTGACAGCCACAACCGGGGTTTGGATGGGGGTGACATAGGGCTGCGGGCCCAGCCCAGAACCAGGCAGAGACACGCAGGGGTCACCGAGGGGATCCTGAGGCCCACCCAGACCTGGAGTTGGAGGGCCCCCGGGGCCTGGGCATCTGTGGCTCCCAGGCTAGGATGGCAACAACTTCAAAGGCAGCCTCCTCTTGGTGCTATAGAGATTTGCTGGCCTCTCAGGGGGACCCTGAAGAAATCCTAATGGGTTTTCTTGGAGAAAGATCCAGGGGATGCAAATGAACCCATGTCTTCCTTCATTAGAATGGGAAATGCTTGCTCATTGCACACAAATGGGATTTTAAAAAATCAACTTTGCCAACCCACGCGGAGCGCCTACAGCAGCATGAAGGAGCCATGTTCCCCAAGGGCAGCCTCCTGTCAGGGCAGGGTGGGTGGTATGGGGCACTGGTGGGCAGCAGCCTCCTGTCAGGGCAGGGTGGGTGGTAAGGGGCACTGGTGGGTTGGATTATGCCTGCCCTGCCTGGGGCTGGGGGAAAGAGCTTTCTGTGCGAATCCTCCCGATTTCCTGTCTGGCAGACAGGAAGCAGCGTGCCTGGCCCTGTCTCCTGCACGGAGGGTGCCGGCTTCCACACAGGCCCTCCCAGCCCAGCAGTTAGGGCCAGGCCCTCCCCTCACACCGCCTTCAGGGCGAAGCTACAGACATGACTTAGGAACCTGCTTCCACCTTGGCCACAGGGCCCCTGGGGCCTCCAGTGTCACTGGCTAGAGAATGAGCAGGGCCCCCATGACAAAGCCACCCTAGTCAGTGGCATTATGACAAGTACCCAGACTGAGGCCCTGAGGTCATCATGACTGCGTGAGGTAGTCACCAGGTGGGGCCCCATCTTAAAGATAAGGAGACTGAGGTTCAGAGAAGTGACTCCTGATCTGGTGGGGATCTGTATGCCCCCTTTCCAGGTGGGCACACTGCAGTCCAAAGACAGCATGAAGAAGGTCAAAAGTCACACGGTCTCATGTGGAAGCAGTGGGAACTGATGTTTGCTGAAAGTATTTGGTGATTTGATGTCATATCAAGGCCATGAAGGTCCAGCTTCTAAGCTTAGGCGAGGCCCCTAGTGGCCCACCACCTTGCCCCAGCCTGCTGGGGCAGCCCCGCTCTCGCCGTTCACATGCCCAAGAGGGGCATCGGGAAAGTGCAGATGGCCCTGCCAGCCAGCTGCATGTATCACCCCTCACTGCAGGCCCGTTCCTCAAGCTTTAGCCCAAGGCTGGCTGTGAGGTTGGTAGGAGTGAGGCCCGGTCAGCAGAAAGGGGGACCCTGGGCTTGGAGGGCCCGAGCGACCTGCCCAAGATCATGGGACAGGGAGCAGAGCACAGTGGCTGCAGCCTGGTGTCCGGGGGCAGAGACGTCCCAGCCTCCCCGGCCTCTCTGCCGGGAGGGGTCTGCCCTGCGCCCTGGGAAGGGCTCCTCCTCTGCAAGCACATGCAGTCTGAAATGACAAAAGGGTGACTGCGGCCTGGAGGCAAATGGTGCAGAGAAGCCCCGAGCCCATCCAGGACGGCCGAGGGTCAAGTGGCCTGTTTTCTCCGATTCTAACAATTTGCACTCATTCCCCGCACAGAGAACCTCTGTAATTTACTCTTACCATCTGCAAGCTTATCCAGACACTAAAAGTTAATTTACTCTCTTGCTCCTTCTGCCTGTTATGGCCCATGTGGGGGCTTCTTCCCCCCCAAAAGCATAAGCCCTGCATCCTTGTGAAATTAAACATTTAAACAGCAATTCCAAGGTTCAAGCTGACTGATTACCATCTTCCTGGGGGCTCCATGCGGCTCACGACCAGGGCTGAACAATATGTGTGGCCTTGGTGGATACCCAGCCTGAGAAGCTGCCGACCAAGGCATGCGTGCCACAGGAAGGCGCTCAGACCAGAGTTGGAAGCAAATCCGGGACCTGCTGGAATGTTCTGTCGCCCCGGGGAGTCTTGTTCTCGATGCGCTGGGCAGCACGAGAAAACACCCATGTTCTGGTGGTGAGTGTGGCTCCGTGACCTTTAGAGCCGAGACCCTGCCAGAGCCACCTGACTCTCCATTCTGGCTCTGAGGCCGGCTGGCTGTGTCCATTTGTTCCCGTGTGACCCTGGGCAAATCACATCAACTGTCAGATGCTTAACTGACTGGCCCTGAGATCATCATGACTGCATGAGGTCGTCACCAGGTGGGGGCCCATCTTAAAAGATAAGGAGACTGAGGTTCAGAGAGGTGACTCCCGATCTGGTGGGGATCTGTATGCCCCCTTTCCAGGTGGGCACACTGCAGTCCAAAGACAGCATGAAGAAGGTCAAAGGTCACATGGTCTTATGTGGCAGCAGTGGGAACTGCTGGTGCCCCACCCCAAGGTGCCCCAAGAAGGGAAATTCTTACAGAGCTCTTTAAAAGAAGTATTATATTATTTTCCATCCCATAGAGACACTCCAGCTAACTGGTAGCCAAGTGCCACCCACAGGAGTCTTGCTTCAATGAACATCTGCTTTGTGTACAAAATAACATCCTTACTGTGTACAAAAGTCTGTGCTGGAACCTCACACCCATTAGGATGGCTACCACCAAACCAAACCAAACCAAACCAAACCAAACCCAGAAAATACCAAGGGTTGGCAATGACGTGGAGAAATTGGAAGCCATGTGCACTGCTGGTGGGAATGCAAAACGCTGCAGCTACTAAGAAAAAGAGTATGGTGGTTCCTCAAAGAATTAAAAATAGAACTACCCTGTGATCCAGCAACCCCACTTCTGTGTATTGACCGAAAAGAATCGAAAGCGGGGACTTGAAGAGATATTTGCACACCGATGTGTTTTGCAGCATTTCTCACAATAGCCAAGAGGCAGACACAACCCAATGTCCGTCAACATTTTTTTTTCCTAGTGATGAAGGGATACATAAAATGTGGAATACCCATACAACGGGATATTCTTCAGCCTTAAAGAAGAAGGGAATTCTGACACAGGCTAGACCATGGACAAGCCCTGAGGACACTGTGCTTAGTGAAAGAAGCCAGTCACAGAAAGACAGCTACTATACGATCCCACTTACCTGAGGTCCCCAGAGCAGTCACATTCCTAGAGACAGAAAGTCGAGGGGTGGCTGCTGGGGACTCCAGGGAGGGCAGTAGGAAGTCGGTGTTCGGTGGGGACAGCATTTCAGTTGGGGAAGAAGAGAAGCGTTCTGGAGCTGGATGGTGGGGCTGGATGCACAACAGGGTGCACGTACTTAACGCCGCTGAACCGGACACTTACACGTGGTTAAAACAGTAAATTTTATTGTATGTGTGTTTTGCCAGAAAACTCTGTGCTGGATACTTTCTAGGCAGGATATAAAAGGAGTCCTACTAATGGGAATGACCACTTATAGGCGTGTTCGTGGGTGTCAGGCAGCACTCTGAGCACGTTCTGTCCAATGACTCACTGCTTCCCTGCAGCACTCTATACGGTAGGTACTCTTACTCTGGCCATTCTACAGATGACTTCTCTGCTCAGCCCTGACGTGGAGCTGGGAGTCCACCCCCGCGAGGCTCATTTCCACAGACGGAATCAGCCAGCCTCCCCTGTGCTCCTGGGTGAGCTCTTTCAGCCACGGGGGCGGGGGGGGGGGGCGGGCGGCGGCCAGCAGGAGCAGAAGAAGGAGAGGCTGGGTGGGGTATGTGTCCCCTGCTCCCTCCCTATGCACACGGGCCCTGCTGGGTGGCCCTCTCTTGGAGCTACGGTGCTCACTGGATTCCATTAGCACCACACAGACCCGCGCGCACACCACTTGCACGCACGCACACACATACACACGTACATGGCTGGCTCCCCACTGCTGCTCATCTCCGGGTGCTGCATCAGCCCTGCTGGCTTCCTTGACGTCACTCATACCTCTGTAAACTGTCCCTTCAGTAAACCTCCCCGTGAGGGCACCTCAGTTTCCCCCACACCCCCGTACTCCTGTCTCTCTGCCAACAAGCATAAGACAGATTTCTAGTCGGGAAGCCCACAGATTGCAGGCTCCTGATCCCATCCCTGCGATGCCCACGCTCCAGGCCTGCCACAGGAGTGGGGTGTGAACAGAGTGTGTGGACACAGGAAGCACACAGGAGTAGAAGGATTAGCTGTCCCCAGAACGAACAGACCTCACCTCAGCCGCGGCAATGGAAATGTATTTGCCCTGCAAATTAGTAAGATGCACAGACATAACCTGGCAGGCTTAAAACCAAGTTTTAAGGGCCCCATTTGCTGGCAAATGGTAAGTGGGTAACAAAGGAGTCTGAGTGAACGGACAGCAGACCCTGCCCATTAGCAGGGGAACACTGGCCTGTCACATGGCCCAGATCCAAAGACAAAGCCTTCCTTCTTTTGTCCATCCTTCCTCTCAAGTTTACTAGCCACGTGCCGGCGCCCGTGCCAGCTTGCAGGGACCAGGGACGTGCCCGTGAGCGACAGGGACTCGGGGCGGGGGGGCGTGTCCGGGAGGCTTGGGCCTCCCCCAGCTCCAGTGCTCGGCTTTCCTGCCCTAGTTCCCCGGCCTGTGTCCAGGTCACACTGATGGTGGAACTGGGCCAAGAGTGTTCCAGCTCTGCCTCCCCCTGCCCATCTGTGAAACCCTTTCCAGGGTGGCCACTGTCCTGTCTTCCAAAGTGAGGAGCTGGCATTTTCCATCATAATAGGCCGCAGCGGTAAGTGCCTGCTGGTCAGGGAAGATTACAACCCCTAAGAAAGCTGGTGCGGAGCTGCAGAGTGTGGCTGCCACTCCAGCAGGTCCCCCCGCCTCCAGGCCGGACGGTGATAAGGACAGCCCTCAGCCCGCCGCTCAGGCCGCAGAGCTGCTGCAGGGCGCGCAGGGCCACTGAGTCGGCGAGGAATCGGGACGTCCAGTGAGCAGCTGTGCCCACTGGAGCTTGGAGCTGGGAAAGCCCGAAGACAGACAGCTGCTGGGCCATGGCTGCAGCGAGCTGTGCCATCTGCCGAGCCCTTGCACAACTCTTGTCGCGCTCCTGCTTCCCACCATCCCACGACGCGGGCGCTGTTCTTATCCGGGGTTTGCAGATGAGGAGCCTGAGTCTCCAGGCGGTGAGGTAACTCGCCCAGGCAGTTCGAAGCCAGTGCGGGGAGGCTGACGTCAAGCCTTGGTTTTCTGATCTCCAAAATGGGGCCCGTGAGGCTCGGCTTTGAGGAGCTTTGTGAGGCCCGAGTGGCATAAATAGGCGTGAAAACCTCTTAGCGCTGTGCCTGGCGTGTCGCAGGAGCTCAGCTCAGCAGGGGCAGCTCCCTGTCCCTCTCCCTGCTCTTTGGTGCCACACTATCTCTCGCGTCCAGCCGAGTCCCAAGCCCTGCTCTTCCCGGCACCCGGGAGGAACCAGGCCAACCTGTGTTTCCCAGGCCCGTCCCGAACAATAAGATCTAGCATAAAGGCAACGTATCGTCTATCTATCTCAAAATTGGACCCCCTGAAGCATGAAGGACCGACCACTCTGTGCCAGAAGTCCACCGCAGGTAGGATACGCCAGACTCGTTCAGCCACTCCGCCCATCCCAGAACCCCTGGACTGGAATATAAACACTCACTCGTGCCAAGACCATGAAACAGTCCACACGGCTTAAACGGGCCCAACATTCGTATAGGAGATGCCTCCTAGCTATCCTGTCCATCTGTCCATCCATTTGTCCACCTGTCCGTCCAACCATCCATCAGTTCAACAACTCACGTGCCAAGCACTGTTCTACGGCAACACGGACCAGCAATGAGCAAGACAGACAGGAACCCTCACCTTGTGGAAGGTGACGCGGCAGGGTGAGGTGGGGGCATTGTGCACAGCAGGTACAAGATGAGGACCCTCACACGCTCACACCACCCCCCTCCCCTCCCCCACCTCCTGATTTTCCTGGATTCCGCTATTATTTTTACATCATCCAGTTTTCAAACTCACATTCTGTTCATAACTGGATTTCATCATTACCCTGTGTTGAAATGGATTAAATGGTCACCACCCGCCCTTCATCACAGCTTCCCCGTCCCTGGATTCTTCATTCTGATTCATCTGCGAACTGAATGCATTTCCCGTGTTCATCTTTGAGACAGTCTGCCTGTTGCTTTTACACATAAACAACAGCAAGGCTGCGTATATGTTATTCTTGGGGGAACACACCCTCCCTCCCCCGCCCCCCAACTCAGAAACCTTGTGGACTTTTCTCCATTATCCCGAGATTTCTGCCCTTGTAGGTGATGCATGTTTTCTGCTTAGACACCTGGAGAAGTCCTTCTCTTGTCTGAACTTGGATATGTCTGATCAGATGTTTCCAGAACACAGAGGGCTTGTCGGACCTTCGCTTCTACAGTGCAGCTGATTGTTAGCCACTGCCCCCACTAGGAGCTAAACTGTGCTTCGGAGCATCACGGGCATTTCTTCCATACCGGCTGGCTCTCCGCTAATTGCTTTTATCTCTTCCCCTTGTTCTTTCCCAGCTGCACTTGCTCTGGTTATCTTAAGTCTTCCGCTTCTGACATTTTCTCCATTTCAGCAGTCTATCTTCTATTCCTCGCTGCTCCTAATTTATTTATTTGTCCTTAATAATCCTGCTTTGATCTTCAATTTTTTCCTTAGGTCCTTCAATCTCCCTTTTCATCTCACCCTGATTTTTTTTTTTAATCTTCTATTTTTTTTGAGCTCCTCAATTGCAGTTCTTATTAAGTTGCTTTATAGCATGAAGCAATTATGAGAAAATTTCATTTACGGTCCTTTTTTCAAAGTGAGATTCTTTTTTTTCTAACCTCACATTACAAAAATTTTTAAAGAGCGTGATTAGAAAATAGCTTTAGGTTGAACCATGTGAAATTGCTGACATGTGGCCATTTTCGACCTATAAAAATAGTAATTTCATGGTTCAACCTAATACCACGAACACCCAGTTAAATACTTACCTATGCGCTTTTTATTTTTGCTAAAAAATAAGTTACTAGGCTCATGACACTTCACTCCTAAAGATATCAGCAGGACTCTCCTAAGAAGAACCGTGCCCATGAATCTGTGTTGGGTTATTTATCTCTTCCATCCCTCCTTCCATCTTTCTCGCTTTGTTTTATCCTCGTATGTGTTTGCACGGCGTCTGTCATCTCACACATGCCTGGGCAGCTCGGTGCAGACGCTGGATTTGCTCCAATGTGGTGGGCGCAGACCCTCACTTTCTCTCTACGGGTCTGCTATTCTCTCCCAGGCACAGTGGAAGGGCTGAGAATCCGGGTCCCGCCCCCTCCTCCCATGCCTGGAAGGCTAGCACAGAGCTCAGGGAGACTGTGTGTCGTCCTCATTAGGACACCCAAGCTTTGCTCTGTCTGCAACAGGGGGTGAGAACCAAATTCCCAAGTCATCCTCCAGCCCAGTGCAGCAACCTTGAGTCATCCTGGCGCTGCCTGCAGAGGGCTGGAATAGCCAGCGAAGGGCATGCCGGAACTTTTTGCCCTTTGCATGAGTAATTCCTTCTGCCTGGACTCCTTCTTTCCTTCTCACCCTCCTCCTTCCCTGCCTCACCTTTTCTATCCTTTAGGGCTCAGCTGTCACCTCCTCCAGGAAGCCCTCTACGTCTCCCACAAACTGGGTTAGGGGATCTGCCTCTATATACCCACTGTCCTAAGGGTTTTCTCTGTCACCACCCTTATCACCTGAGATGTCACTGATGAATTATGCATCTGTCTTCTGTTAGGCTGCGGGTGTCTGAACGGCAGGAACTGGGTCATTTTCACCACACCCCCTCCATGCCTGGCATACTGCCTGACACATACTTCAAAATATGGTTCAAAGTAAATGAAAAAGCAGGTGGTGTCCAAAGAAACCTAGGCCACCAATAAATAATTATGCAAAGATACACATTGAATTTTAGTAAAATTAAGGAATTCTGTTCACCCTAACACCATAAACAGAAAGAAAGACAAACCCCAGAGTGGGTAAAGACATTCACCATACAGGTATCTCACAAAGGGCTTGCATCCATAATATATATATTTTAGAACCTCCTACAGCTCAATAACAAAAGACAACCCAATAAAAAAAATGAGCAAAAGACTGGGTCATCCATTTCATAAGGAGGAAGTTCTAATGGCTACGACAGCTGTGACAGGGTGCTCGAATCAAACCACAGTGAGATCCCACCACACACCCATCAGAGCGGCTAAGAGCCAAGAGGCCGACAACCCCAAATGTTGCTGAGACTGTGAAACAACGGAACCCTCGTTCTTTGCTGGCGGGAATGCAGAGAGCTAGCTGGAGAATGGTTTCTATGAAAGCCCTTGGCAATTCTGCCCCCAGTACGTACCCAGCAGATATGCACACGTGCGGCCACCAAAAGTCACGAAATACAGACGGGGGCGGTGAAAGTGGACCAGCTGCAATTATACCCAAAAATGTGTGCCTCTCACATAAAGTTGAGTGCAAGAAGCCAGACAAAGGACTAGATACTGTATGACTCCATGTCTGTAAAGTACAGAACCACGTAAAACTAATCTATGCTGATGCAAGTCAAAACAGTGGATGGGGTGGGGAGCCAATGGCCGGGAGGGGACCCCAGGGAGCATTCTGGGGCAGTGGAGAGGTTGTCAGTCTTCACCTCCGTGGTACCCACAAAAATCCAACAAGTGTGCAGCTAAGATGTGTGCCCTTTACTCTGCAAATATACCTTAATAAAACATTTTAAAATCATAGACACAATTTTTAAAAAATACTTTTGCATGCATTAGGTAATAATGCAAAACCAAGGTGAGGGTTAGACACAAGATCAAGGACGGTGTTCACCTGGGGAGGGGGAAGGCTGGGATGAGGAGGAGCACGTGGGGAGGTAAAACTCTCAATATTCCTGCCCTTTGCTGTGCACACCTCACCTCTCCCAGGAAGCCCTCCCTGACCGCCATTAACTGTCCCTGCCATCCCAGTCATTTTGTCACATCACCCCTGCATGCTCTGCTTTGCCTTTTTACTTACTTGTTGACTCCATTTATCTACAGCATAAGTACCCAGAGAGAACAGATTTTTCTCACGGCTATATTCCCAGTCTGGCACACAGTAGATGCTCAATAAATACATCTTGAATGAAGACTAAATCACCGTATAATATTAAGGACATCTTTCTCTGACTCATTAAACAGTTTGCCAAATAATGCAGCTTTAAAATTCAGGGTTTTAGAAGTATCTAGTAGTTTGGAACCTAGTGAGGTCTGGGTGGGTAGGTGGCCAGAACAGAGATATGAGCAAAATAAAGAGTGGATATTAACTAAGTTTGGAACAGCCACTCAAGGCTAAATGGAACAGGTCAGGCTGGAGAATAACTTGGGGGAAGAAATTCTTCCAGGTTTAGAGACCGCTTCCCAGCTTCCCATTGATGCAGGCAAACAAAAACACCAACTGTAGAGGGTGCAAGCGGCCCTTCAGGGTCTGGCCACCAGCATCTTCTCCCTGCCAAGTCCCCAGAACTCTTCTCAGACCCTAACCTCGTTGTTTACTCTCCCCGGCTGTCCCCTCTGCTCATTCCTTGTCCACCTGGTGCAATCCTATTCACCTGTAACAACCCAGGCTCGGGAACCCACTCAGGGATGCCTCCTTTCATCTCCCCCAGCCCAAGCCCCTCAAACACACCTGTGCCTAAGTCTCCGCACACATGCTTTCTTGCATGGGCTCATTTGTACATCTACCTTCCAGGTCAGCTCATGCCTGACCCACAGCCTGGGTTAGATAAGTAGCTTCGAGTGACGGAACAAATGAACAGTTTCCGAAAGGAAATGGGTGGCTGAGCTTTCCCCACTGTCAAACAGCGTGCTGATTCGAGGCGAGCCTCCGCCTGCCCCTGTTTTATCTGCCTTTCTCCCCACGTTGCCCACACAAACCCCAAACTGGTTTTCCAATTGCTCCATGTCCACCTCTTGGGGGAGGAGTGGCAGGACTTGCCCTCTGAGCCCTGACCGCCCTGCCCATCGAGTGCCCGGGGGCCGTCCCAGGAGGCAAAGGCCACATCTAAGTCAAGGCGGGGCAGCTGGACCAGGCCCACAGCAGGGCCACACCTGACCAGAAGGCGGCCGGGGGACAAGAATCATAACCAGACCAACCCTCTACGGAAACAGCGTGCGAATCACCCATGAACAGCAGCTTCCACGGACAGAGTGTACGACCCTGATCATCACCTACTCTCCTGCTGCCGGTGTCTCCAGGGTCACTTGTCCTCAGCAGCCGTGGCTGTTGTGTCTGGCTGGACCCAGATGAAATACTGGCGTTTGCTCAGGGGCCGGAGCACGTGCTGTCAGACAGCAGAGCCACACTCAGCAGGAGACAAGCTTGCCTACGAGGCATCCGGAACCTAGAGACCCTGCTTGCTGACTGGGCAGGTATGCGCCAGACGTGAAGGCAAACGGCGTCCACTGCTGTTCTCTGCCTTCCCACCCCTCTCCCTCCCTCCCCTTCTCTCCAGTGTGGTTAAAGGAGCACAGACTAAACATGCCTGCACTGTGATCCCCTGCGATGCATTCCTTTCTGGGTCCAGCGAGGCAGCCGGCCGCGATTCGCTGAGGCCCGTGGCATCATTCCCCAGGCCTCCGTGGTGGGGCCAGCCTCCCCGAGCCGGCTGGGCTGGGCCCTGTAGGCCAGTTCAGTTTGGGCGTCCCAGGGGGGGCAGCAGCTCTGGCAGCCCGGGTCCACCCTGACGCCCTCCCCTGCCCACTCTGGGCCCTGCCTGCAACTGCCCCCACCTCCCCAGCTCCTCGGGGGGCCACACGGAAGTGTCTCCAGGGGGTCTGTGTTGGGGAGCGGGTTCTCATTCCAGCAGCCTCGTGGCAGAGCCTTAAGTCCACGGCACCTCCTCCTAACAGCCCAGGGATGGTGGGCCTGTGCTGGACGCCGCTGTGTTTTCCCCATTGGGAATTTTCTTTGCTGCTTTCCAGATCCTCCACACTGGAGCCACTTGCTCCCCACACTCCCTAGGGCCACGGCTCCCATCCTCTTGCCATCTCTGGGCAAAGGAACGGAGCAGAGACGTCATCCAGGCTTCACCTAATATCCTGCAGCGGAAGCTCACTGAGCAATGTCCTGTGATGGCTTGTGACTTTGAGCAGGTCGCTTCACCCCTCTGAGCCTTGGATCCTCAGCCAGGGTGGGAGGCAGCACAGCCTGGCCAATGAGTATCCCCCTCAGCTGGGTTTCCAATCCTGGCTCCATCAAATGACAAGGATGTGATGTGGGTGGAGTGGCTTTACCTTCCCAGCCCTTATTTCTTCCATGAGTAAAATGGGGGTCTTACTAACATCTTCCAGCTGGGGGATCCAATGAAGCAGCATATGTGTCAAGTGCCTGGCACACAGTAGGTTCTCAATTAAGGGAAGTTGCTCTTGTCCCCAGGTGACATGCAAGGACCTCAGTTCTGTCCATCTAGTCTCCCACATGCTCATGGTGGGAGGTGTTGCGTGAAGCTGGTGGGTTCTGCACCTCCCTGTGCTGCTTGGGAAGAAGGGGAACCCCAACCCCCAAGCCTCCTGCCCCAACCCTGCAGAGGCTTCAAGGCCACCTGCTCCTTCCCTGGGATAATTGTGCTCAGCCCTAGGGAGCAGGAGCTAATCAGTGCCAAGGTAGATTAACCCCGGGAGCCCCAGCAACTACTCAGATGATTCCAATTTACGAGATGAAGCCTGCCCCTGAGAACTGCAAGCTGACCATGTCACAGTGTCCAGAGCCTGCTAACAGCCTCAGGCACCTCTGCTCTGACTTTGCCTAACAAGGAGAAGGCTGGGTGGCAGATCTCCAAGGGGCAGAGTGGATGTTCAGGGATCCTCAGGAATCAAGTGGGTGTGTTCTGCATATTTTCCATCCCAGTGGAGACCTTCCTGGGAGAAGAAGGTGCAGGAGACTGGCCCCAAGGCCCTTGAAACAAATGCCGCCCACGTGGAGGGCTTGGTCTGCTCTGGACTGAAATGGCAATTGCCTGGTTAATGAGGCAGGTCCGGGAGGTCTGGCGGGAGGGGAGCAGGCCGTGAATCTACAAACACAGTGGAACAGACAGCAGATACATCCCGCCTGGTAAGATTGACTCAACAAACATTGCCGCTCTGTTCCCAGGGCCCAGGAGGTTGGCCTGAGGCTGCAGACTGGGGACAAAAAGACAAGGGTCCCCTAGAATGTAGGCGCTTTGGGCGCTCTGCTCCCTGTGGGAGCACCGTGCCTGGCACATAGTAGGTATGCAGTACAGGTTTGGTGAATGACTGAGTGATCTCCACCCTCAGGAGCTCACAGTCTGAGGAAAAGACAGAAGAGCAGGAGAGCAGTGTACCTCCATTTGATCACTGCATGCTGGAAAAGCACAGCCTGGAGAAGTGAGGATCCAGCCCTTGCTTTCATGCCTGTGGTGACAGGGGCTTCACTACCTACTGGATAGCACTGACCAAGGAAAGTCTCCCCAGCAGTGAGCTCTTCATCTTTTTGTTCCTGAACCCATTATTTTCAATAACGTTCCACAAACTTACTGTGTTCCATGGAACACAGTAAGTGGAAACTAAGTGTTCGATAAAACTTACTGAATTAGGAAGGGAGGGAGGAGATATCCCTGCTGGTGGTCCCTACTCTGCACTCTGGTTCCCCACAGACCCACCTGTTCCCTGTCCCATGTCATCTCACAAAGACCCCAACTCTGGGTCAGGTAGCCATCCTCCGATTCCCTTTCAGGAATAGGGTCTTCAGTCATCTCCCCTGACAAGTCCCTCCCCACTGTAGGAGCCCCTGGGGCTGGTGGATGAGTCACTCTCCTTGGCTCTCCAAGGGCCCCCAAGAAGGACTAATCTCCTTAGTACATCCATGAGGGCCAGGCGGGGGTCCCAGTGCTCTCCCACCATTACAGCCCTGCTCAGTAGCCACTCTCAACTCCAATGGAGCTGCCCCCTTTAGGCTTTGCCCTTGAACTTCGCTCCTCCTGGAATGCCTTCTGCTCGGCCACATCCTCTCCCCTCCGGCTGCATGTTCCCATATCTCTCCATCTGGCCTGAGCACCTACCACACCCCACACGACCCTGGGCTGCTGGGAGTACCTGAGAGCATCTGGCAGGGCTGCATGCCCAACCCCTCTGAGAGGCCCTGAGGGATGGTTTTGAGCACGGGCTTTGGAATCAGGCAGTCCAGAACCTGAATGCCGCCTGAGACACATTTGTGTTGTGTGGACCTCAGGGACAGGTTCTTGAACCTCTCTGAGCCGCAGTTTTCTCATCTGTACAGTGGGGCTAATTGAACCTTCTTGCCAAGATTGTTGTAAAGATTAAATGAGATAATAGAACAGCCCTGCACACAAGAGGTTCTGATAAATAGTGGCTATGAACACTAACAGGAAAAATAACCGTATTATTCCACATGCCTCTAGCGAATTTTAACAAATACAAGTGAATCACACAGTTTGGGAGAGACCTCGGGGCAGCAGCTCAGGCAAACCAGTTTCTGGGGTGAAAAGGCCAGCAAGCCAGCGGTGTTCTAGACAGATCAGAACTAGACGGATCCTGGCGCCCACGTGCGGAACACAGAGGCAATGAGGAGCCCTGTTCATCAGCCCATTGGAGTCAGGGCCCGGGATTTACACAAACAGGCCGGGCACCCGCAGCTCCGCCCTGGTCTGCACAGTCAGCCCGTAGTCATGGCCCTCCTGGCCAAGGCCTCCGGGGGTGGTGGAAGCTGGCCTCCAGCTTCCACTTCCCAGAATGCTGGGAAGATGGTCAGGCTAAGCCCAGAGTCTTTAAGACACTGAGCCCCCCTCCCATGAGGATCCATTCCCAAGCCCTGGGAAAACCAAGCCTTCTCAAGCTGTGAAGCTCAGAAGCCGTCTCCCCATCCCCTTCCCTGCCCCCACCACTCAGGGCACTGCCAGGGCTTCAGGTGGCCCCCACACAGACGAACTTTTTTTTTTTTTAAAGATTTTATTTATTTATTTGACAGAGAGAGACACAGCGAGAGAGGGAACACAAGCAGGGGGAGTGGGAGAGGGAGAAGCAGGCTCCCCGCAGAGCAGGGAGCCCGATGCGGGACTCGATCCCAGGACCCCGGGATCATGACCTGAGCTGAAGGCAGTCGCTTAACCAACTGAGCCACCCAGGCG
>NC_138369.1:48346980-48397922 GCF_054177405.1 Leptonychotes weddellii | reverse complement strand
TTTTTTTTTTAAAGATTTTATTTATTTATTTGACAGAGAGAGACACAGCGAGAGAGGGAACACAAGCAGGGGGAGTGGGAGAGGGAGAAGCAGGCTCCCCGCAGAGCAGGGAGCCCGATGCGGGACTCGATCCCAGGACCCCGGGATCATGACCTGAGCTGAAGGCAGTCGCTTAACCAACTGAGCCACCCAGGCGCCCACAGACGAACTTTTTTATGTTGATGTACTAATTTTCACATTTCAGAAAAATACACAGCAGGCCCGTTGTACCCATGAGCTCGCAGTAATGCCTGCTTAGGACATTAGAACCCAGCACAGTCAACTAAAGGGCACTTCCATAAGAATCTGCATAGCCAGTGATGCTCCTATGACCGGGCCGCCGTCCTCCGTGGTCCTACTGCCCCTTCCCTAAGCCCCTCCCACCCAGGTCTTGCCTCCATGTCCCTGGAGTACCCGCCCTCTTCTCCCCCTGCTCCCAGGAGGAGCAGGTGCCCAGGCTTGGGAGCTGGCCAGTGCTGTCAAGAGACCTTCCAACTCAACACTCAAGGATCACCTCCTCTGTGAGGCCCTCCCACCCTGACCGGGAATTCCTCTTCTCTCTTCCTGGCCTCCTTCTGCTGGAACGGGTGGTAGAATTCCAACTCGGAGCTGGCCACCAGCCTGTCCCTGTCTCCCACTGCCTCTGGACCTGGATGGGTAGGCCTGTCCCTCGTCCACACCTGAATCTTCCACACACAGGTCTGGCATGGAGTGGGGGTCAGTAAATGTTTGTAGCAGGTGGGCAGGCAGACAGGAGGGAAGAGAGAGGAAATGTCCTCCCAAAACTGATGAACCAAAAAGCAAGACAAATGCCAAAGCGGTCCCATTGATAGCCCCCAGTCCTGACTAGAAATCAGAGGAAGGTCTCCACCAGACTACACACACACTTGTCCCACTGCAGGGCTAGGCTGCAAATCCAATGCCTTCCCGAATGACTGGCAAAATGCAACTCGCTAGAGGCGTTTCACAGGGGACATCTGACAGGCGCCCTCCCACAAGTACTAGGCAGCCTAGAGGTCACCAGCTTTCTGCCCCCAGGAGGGCAGCTGTGTGTGCTCACCTGAGACACAGCCCTGCTGAGCTAGCACCACTTGTGCTGTTCCTGGTGCCCAAGCATCCGGGTCTCTCTGTCGGCCATGTAGATGGTTCACTGAGTGTCCATACAGGCCTCTCCTCCAGCTTCTACATCGACAGGCTGAGGCAAGGAGGAGGCCTCATCTGGCCTGCCCAAGATGCCAGGGAGAGCACAGCCATCCCCACAGCAGCAACTCCTGGACCAGTGGCCAGGCCTGGGGCATTTCCATGTGTCCTCACGATGGCTCCACTACACAGGATTGCCCCTGCACGGGGCACCAGGTGAAGGGAAGGGCCTGGCCGGCTGAGAGGTGGTAGACTTCCTCCATGGAGTTCTTAGCAACCTCACTGCTATGTACAAGGAAACCGATGCTCCAGGACTTTAGAAAGCCAGGCTGTGGGCTGCAGGGCATATGAGGTCGGAGGCCCATCCACATCTGTGTCCCCAGGTCTCCACGGCCAGCTTCAGCAAACCCAGCAGGTGTTTACTGCCCCGAATACATCATTAATCCCATTGATCTAGTGGTTAGCAAATCAATCAAAGAGGTCAAGGCCACAGCAATCCCCCTATTTTATTTGGCCCTCTCCATAGCTGCCTCTACCAACCCACAACATAGAAGGCATTTCAAGAAAACCACAGAATGCCAAGTCCCGTGGGGCGGTAAAGACTGAGAAGTTGTATCTCAATAAAGGTGTTCTAAAAAGTCAACCGTCCAGCCCCCAACAAGGTCAGGAATATCTCCTATGGCATTCCTGAGAGATGGCCATGAGATGCTTCTTGAATACCGCTAGGGATGAGCAGCTCACCCTTGTTCTTTTTTGAGAAAAAGCTTTACTGAAGTAAAATTCAGATATCATATAATTCACCCATTTAAAATGTACACATCAGTGGCATTCAGTATATTCAGAGTTGTGCCACCACTGCCAAAATTTTAGAACACTTTCATCATCTCAAAAAGAAACCCTCTGGGGCGCCTGGGTGGCTCAGTTGGTTAAGCACCTGCCTTCGGCTCGGGTCATGGTCCCAGGGTCTTGGGGTTGAGCCCCATGTCGGGCTCCCTGCTAAGCGGGAGCCTACCTCTCCCTTTCCCTCTGCTTCTCCTCCCAGCTTGTGCTCTCTCTCTCTCTCAAATAAATAAATAAAATCTTTTTTTTTTTTTAAAGAAAGAAACCCTCTATCCCTCCCCTTTCTCATACCCCAGCCCCTGGTAAACACCAGTCTATAGATATATGTCTTCTGAATTCCATATAAATGGGATCATAGGTGGACTTTTGTGTCTGGCTTTCACTTGGTATCATGTTTTCTAGGTCCATCCATGTAGTGGCATGTGCTAGCACTCCATTCCTTTCCAAGGCTGAGTAATATTCCATGGTATGGATAGGCCACGTTTTTTCTATCCATTCATCTGTCACTCATCATGGACACCTGAGTTGTTTCCATGTGTTGACTACTGTGAATAATATTGGTGTGAACATTTGTGTACAAGTTTTCATGTGGACATAGGTTTTCATTTCTCTTGGGTCTATACCTAGGTGAAATTACTGGGTCATATGGTAACTCTGTTCAACTGCTTGAGGAACTGCCAGGCTGTGCTCCAGAGTGGTGGCACCATTTTATACATGCCCACCAGCGGTGAGGGAGGGTTCTGATTTCTCCACATCCTCACCAACACTTGTTACTGCCTGTCTTTTTCATTAAAGCCCTTCAATTGGGTGTGAGGTGGTATCTCATTGTGGTTTTGATCTGCATTTCCCTGATGCTAAAGGATGTCAGACATCTTCTCTGGTGCTTATTGGCTATTTTTGTATCCTATTTAGAGAAATGTCTATTCAAGTCTTTAGCCCATTTTAAAAATGGGTTGTCTTTTTGTTGTTGCTTTGCTCACTTTTTAGTTAGGTTACTTTTTTTTTTTTTTTAAAGATTTTATTTATTTATTTGAGAGAGAGAGAATGAGAGAGAGAGAGCACGAGAGGGAAGAGAGCAGAGGGAGAAGCAGACCCCCCGCTGAGCAGGGAGCCCGATGTGGGACTCGATCCCGGGACTCCAGGATCATGACCTGAGCCGAAGGCAGTCGCTTAACCAACTGAGCCACCCAGGCGCCCTAGTTAGGTTACTTTTTATTATTGAATTATAAGAGCTCTTTATATAGGCACAAGTCTCTTATATGTGATTTCTGAATATTTTCTTCCCTTCTGTGTGTTGTCTCATGTTCTTGATAGTGTTCGTCAAAGCACAGAAGTTTTTTATATTGATGGAGTTCAATTAAATTTATCTACATTTTCTTTAGTTGCTCATGCTTTTGATATCATATATGACTCTTTTGCCAAATCCAAGGTCACACAGATCTATCCCATGTGTTTTTTTGTAAGAGTTTTACCACTTCTAGCTCTCACATTTAGGTCTCGGATCATTTTGAGGAAGTCTTTGTTTATGGTGTGAGGTAGGGTTCCAACTTTATTCTTTAGCATGTGGATATCCAGTTGTCCCAGGACCATCTGTTGGAAAGACTGTCTTTTCTCCCACTGAATGATCTCAGCACCCTGTGGAAAACAGTTGACCACAGATCTATGCATTTGTTTCTGGACTCTCAATTCCATTCCGTTGACCTATGTGTCTATCCTTATGCCAGTACCATATAGTCTAAATTACCATTGCTTTGTGGTAAGTTTTTTTTTTTTAATAAATATTTTATTTATTTGACAGAGAGAGAGAGTAAGAGAGCACAAGCAGGGGGAGCAGCAGAGGGAGAGGGAGAAGCAAGCTCCCCGCTGAGCAGGGAGCCTGGGGCAGAGCTTGATCCCGGGACCTGGGATCATGACCTGAGCCAAAGGCAGATGCTTAACCACTTGAGCCACCCAGGCACCGCTGTAGTAAGTTTTGAAATTGGGAAGTGGGGGTCCTCTTCCTGTGCTTCTTTTTCAGGATTGTTGTGACTATCCTGGGTCCCTTGCAATTCCACGTGAATTATAGGGTCTGCTTGTTACCCTCACTCTTGCTCAACATGAACGTGCAGGAAGGATTTTACCCAGGGCTCCTTTAAAACTTCATGTCCTTCACTTTGAGTCAAGTTTTCAGCCATAAAAGATCATATTAAACCTGATCAAATCTAATCAATTGGCACACTGGGTAATTACCAGACTGCAAATTAAAGTGACTGATGCCCTGCGAACCTGCCTGGCATAACCAGGTCCCCTGTGTGGGACTGGACACTGTTGTAAGAGATGGCTGGATGGAAAACAAGCAGATGCCCAGGCTGTCTCAGGAATGGCCATCACCCCCCTCCCCACCCCCAGGTACCCAAACCAGGGACCAGCACCATCACAGACTTCTGCACTCCCAAGCCTTGTCAATGCTACCTCCCCCCAAAACCTCATATAAGACCATCCCTCCATCCAGAGCCCAGACCCCACCAGCCCTCCCCAGGGCTTCCTCCTGCTGCAATGTCCTCCCCTCCCTCCACGTCTACCCAGCTCAGTCCACACTGTCACTCCCCACAGCCGGTGTGGGGACGATCCAGGCCCCTTACCCAGGCTGTTTGACCCCTCCCGCCTTTGCTGTTTTGGTTCCTCTGCTCCAGTGTCCCCTTCCCTACCACCAAACAGCCCCAAATCCCTGATCGGACAAACACCTCTCTCTGAGATTGTTTTTCCTTCATTCTGGATTTCCTCCCCACTGTATTACATACTTGAAAGTCTTTCTGTACACATTCAACAAATATTTATGGAGTGCCTGACTCAGGCAAAGGAAGTACTGGGGGGGGGACACAGTGGTGAAAAGTGTTGCCACCTTCACAGTAACGACATTCTAGCAGGGAAGACAGCTAACAAGTAGACACGTGAATCCAAGGAGTGGAACCACTGGGACACAGAGCAGCCATGAATGTACCTTGAGTAGGAAATGGCAAACACCTTCCCCAGCATTACGAATTTCCACCGCCCCTGCTGAAGCATGGAGTTCCTGTGGCTCTACATTCCTCACCAACACTTGGCATTATCAGTCAGCATCCTTCATTGTGTATTTCCTTGATTACAGACGAGGTCAAGTACCTTGTTGGTTGTTTATTATGCACTTGCATATCTCATTTTGCAAAGCGCCACTCTCCCCTGGCCCCAGGTAAGTTTGACTGAGTTCTGCTCCGTGCCCCTAAGTCAAGACACGAACCTTCCTCGGAGGATCCATCATGCATATCCCACCTCACTCTCTACCGCCCACACCACATTTGCCATGGGCTCTTCTTCAGCTCTGTGCACCCTGTTTGCTGCAGCAAACTTCGGTGGTGACTTTTGGCCATGACACCCCATTGCCGAGTTTGGGGAACTTCTCTCCTTGTCAGCCTTCCCTTCTCTAAGGCACAAATGAGAAACTCGCTCTCAGAGCCCCCACCGCAGTTCAAGTGCAGCATGGGGCCTCACTCTGCCAGTCGGGCACCCCTGTGTAGGAACTGGGCCAGAAGCCTGCAAGGTGAGGAATCCATCCCGGCAAGAGGACAGACCACGGCAGGGGAGACAACTGGCGCTCGGGGCATGGTGGCACAGCTGGAGCCCGGCGGGGCAGGGGCCCCAGGGAGCAGACTGCAGTCTTGTTTGGGTGCTGTTCCTGACTGTGCAGCTAGTTTCTCTGGGCCTCCTGGCTGGCACAGAGCACCCGACAATATCCTTCAATAACTGACTTCCCTGCTTAAACTTGCAAGAACAGATTCTGTCCTTTGTAACTGAGCTCTGAGACTAAAGCGGGGTTCAAATAAACACTGGTTGAATGAGTGGGTGAGTGGCTGAATCAACGGATGGGTATCTCACTACACCGTGAGCCCCAGTGCCTGGCACAGAGTAGACCTAGGACACGCTTGAGGGCTGGCAGAATGAATGCGGGAGAGTCTACGGAACGTTCGGAGCAGCTGACGTCGGGGATGCTACCCAAGGGCTGGGAGGAGGCGAGGTGCAGATGGTGGGGGCTCAGCTCCTCGTTCACCGTCTGGCAATGGAAGAGAAGGTGACTCCTGACTCGCTCGTCACTTTCACTTGCACCTACATGGCGGGCAGCACCGCCTTTGTTCCCGAGACACAGTCCTCAGGAAAGGCTCCCACGGCCCATGAGACAGCAACATGGAGAAAGATGAAAGAAAAGCCCTCAACCTGGGGAATGAAAGAGATTCCAACATCAACCAGGGCCATGGTGCAGAAGGGCCGGCTCGCAGACGTGCCCGGAGGCCCGAGCACGTCACGCACTGCTGCGCGGTGAAGTCAACAAGGACACCCATTAAGTTAGCAAAAACCATCAGCTCACCACCACAATAGCCACCCAGGGCCTGCGCTCCGGACACACACACAGTGACAACGATCCCACCGGGCAACTCGAGGTAATTGTGCTCATCCTCAGGCTCCCTTGGAAGAGCGAAGGGCAGCAAACAGCAAGACTTTTATTTTAAAATGATTTTGAGCCCAAATGGTTTCCAAGTCTAAGGAGCAGGCGGAGTATTTTGCATGTGTGAGGGCATTAATAAATGCCTCTTTGAAGCTGGGGGCGGGGAGAGGCAAAGCTACATAGATAATAAGAAGCTGAGATACTATGAAACATTCTCAGCAGCATCGATACAGGGCTGTGTCGACAGCTCAGAAAAGGCTCAGACACCGCCCTGTGTCGTACCCTCAGTATGGCTGGGCCAACAGTTTGGCATGGTCAGTTCACTTCAATTGTCTCCACAAATGCATGAGGCTCGGAGCTCAGAGGGGGCCCTGGACGGCCAATGTCACACAGCTGGGCCAAGCGTGGGCCCGTTTCCATGTGGGCTTCACCACGTTTCTCAACCTCACCTGTGATTTCTGGCCCAGGGCACTCAAGGCAGAACCCACTTGTGAGCTCACAGAACAGGCCCCATCAAGGCTCCAGAATAAACTGGTCCCCCAAACCAAGGTGCTGTTTTCTTACTGATTCCTAAATGTCCCCGAGGCTGGGTCCAGGGGACAGTGAGTCCGAGTGGTGGAGTCACGGCCCTGGAGCTGGGCCAATTTTGAGAGATCTGTCCAGTATCTACTGGAAATACATTTCAGTGGGCATTCCTTCGGACATTCTAGGAATCTATCCAAAGCACATAATCATTGCACAAAGATGCAAAAAAATATTGGCAGTTACCAGCTGCTCACCAGCAGAAGATGAAATAGACAACAATATCATACACGTGACATGGGGAATGCTGTGGCCCCTAAAATGCTGCTATGGTATGACCTCTCCCTAACAGGAGTCCTACATGCCACCAGCCCCTGTGAGCTCCATGAGAACCACGAGGTCAAATATGCTCTGCGGATGCCCCCCATCGGGAACAGAAGGCCCTCGAAAGGAGTCACTGGAGCAAGTTTTATGAGGGGCTCAGGTTAGGGGAGCCAACTGGAGATGCTGAAGCTCCCAGGGCTGGCACAAGTGGGGAGCTACTAAACCCCTAGTCCTAAGAGACGGTGGGGGTCATTTATAGAGCCTGAAAGGTTGGCAGGGGGAGGCCCTCTCAATGGGGGTTGTGGCTGTGGACAGAGGGACGCAGCCATGGCCTACCGCCTGACCCAGCAGAATGAGTACTCCAGCCTCCTCTCTTCCTGCCCGCTGATCTCGTGTCCCCACCACCCTGTGGGCACGAGCCAGTGACAGGGCGTCCTTCCAGGGCCCAGAGCATGGTGGAGGGGAGCAAGCAGAGTGGGTCCAGGTGGATGCATGTATCTCTTCCTCTCAGAGACTCAAAACATGTGTTCATTAGCATGTCCCACATACACATTTGGCTTCATTTCCTCCAGCCTCTTCCCAAAGCATCTGACCTTTTCTCCTGGGGCCTTTGGGTCACCTTGACCTAGAACAGTTGGTGTCAGATGAAGCACATCATTAAGTCGGCAAAGTGAACAGACTACAAAACTTCACTGACGCCGGTATGAGCTCACTCAGTGTGGTGACAAAGTATTCGCCCAGGGGAAATCTGGCTCAGGAGGAAGTGCTCCCACATAATGGACAACGAATCTTCATTTTGTTCTTAGTGACTTTCTTTATTTTTCCATTCAAACCTGAGGGAATGTGACTCAGGTCCGTTGGCAGGTTGGTTGGCTTTGTGTCACAGTTCAGTGATTTTCAGAAACTTTACTGAGTGGTGCAACCACCTGCATAAATTGGTTTTAAGACACTTTCTTGCTCCAGTAAGACTCCTCATACCTAATTACATACAGCCCATCCTATTCTCATCACCAGTCCCTGGAAACCACTAATCTACTTCTGTCTCTACAGATTTGCCTATTCTGGCCTTGCTGAGGATGGAGTCCTGAGGTACAGTGGTCTTGCGTGATGGGCTGCTCTCACTGAGCATAACATTTTCAAAGTTCATCCATGACATAGGTTGTATCAGAAAGCAGTCCATTCCTTTTTCAAGGCTGAGTTGTGTTCCATGGTATAGACGTACCACATTCCATCTATACATTTACACCACTTTCCAGAGCATTTCCCCCAGAAGCCACCCAGAGGAACCCCAAGGCCCAGAAAGAGGGCAGGAGAGGGGAGAGCAGGGGCACCTCCACACCCGTCCAAGCAGTGTTGGACATTCATAACACCTGTTTCCAAGTTCACCAGCAAGAGGAAGCTGACAGTCAGCAGACTCAAGAATGGATCATTCAACATACAGTCATGGCACCCACTTTGTCCAGGTTCAGGAATCCCTCCCTGGAGTTGCTCACAGTGATGTCAGCCCTCCCGGGCCCCCCAGGGACTTCCCCAAACAGGAAAACTGCCTGGTGACCTCAAGATGGCATGGCCAGGTGGCCTTTGAGGAAATGCACCCCCCCCCAACCTAGCCCCATCCTGGTGGGAAGGAACATTAAGTAGACACACCAAACATAATGCTGCCTCATTAATATTCATTACCACCTCACCAACTGCCCGCCTGCCCCGCGGGTCCTGGGGGAACCAGTGGAGGACTTGAAAAATGGGCTCATTAAGATGTTAAATAATTCAACAGCAAGCAGACGCTGCCAAATGCTCGGCAGGCTTTCTGCTTGGGCAGCAGCACCAACACTTGCCCACAGACCGACCACCGCTGCCGGACCCTCCCGGCCTGGGGGACTGTCCACGCCCGTCATGGGGCAGCAAGAGAGGGCTGGCACCCTTAACAAGGAGGGAGATGGACTTTCTTTGTCCAAAGATTAGCATGAGTTTCAGCAAGGCCCCTGGAGCTGCTCATAGCTTATTTCAATAATGCTGAGGTCGCCCAAAACAGCTGGGAAACTTGACTTTGGGATGCAAATGTGTTTGTGGACGAGAGAACCAGGCCAGCTGGGGCCTTGGGCAAACTGGCCCTTCCAAAGGGACAGCGCTGCTGAGCTCCCACGCCATGTCCTTCAATCTCAAACCTGGAAAACATCGCGGAGGAGAAAGGTGCTTCTCACCAGCATCTGGGCGACCAAAGAGGAGCATGCCCTTATACTGACCCATTGAAGCAAATGACTAATAATCAAGCCTAGTTTCTGGCCTAGAGCAAGGCACAGCCTTAAAGCAAAAGCGGACTTACTCCTTTGGTTTACGGTATTACCTCCGGAGTTCCCTGAAAAGCAGCAGTGCCTGAAAATATTCCGCGGCGCCTGTCAACCCTTGCAGAGAACCGCCTCCTCCCCAGGTGTGGAGGGCAATGTCCATCTGGATGCCCACGTCCTGGGACGTACGGCTCCCTCAGCCTCATTAACAGTCTGGCCAAACCACTCCTCACATCTCCCTTCATCTAGATCCGCATGGATGGGATTTTGCTGCCAAACTCCTGTTACTATTAATAGCTACCAGCTATGGGAATGCTCCACAGGCATTTACTTCACTTATTTCTCAGAACAACGTCGTGGGCTGCCTCCTCTGCTCTTCAGGAGGGAAGGGAAGGAGCAGAGAGAGGCAGTGATGAGTCTGAGGGAAGCAGGGAGGCCAGTGACTAGGGAAGCCAGCACGAGCCCAGAGTGTCTGGCTCTGAGGTCATGTTCATAACCATGGCCTCAGGGTCGGCCACTGGAATGACCCTGTGTGGTCAACACCACAGGAAGGCCCCAGACCAAGAGACCAACTAAGATGGTGAGACATGGGCCGGGTGCTTCTGCCTGAGCACTGCCCCATGCCCTATGGGCAGAGGCAAGGCCTTCCCAACCTGGTCAAGGTGGGGGGGTCACCTCGTGCCTGACTGGAAGTGGCCTCTGGGGGTAAACACGGTATCCCATGCTTGCCTGCTTTCTGGCCCACTGCCTCTCTGCAAGCCCACCTGGCTCAACCAGAAGGATGACACTGTTCCTACGGCTGGGGGAGGGGCCAGAGAAAGGACAAAAAAAGGCCAGAGACTCAGGACACAGACCCCTCCCTCACACCTCACAGCACCTCTGGGAGGCACGTGGGGAAGCTTCCGGGCAAGCCTGAGTGGAAGGTCCACCCTTGTAATAAGCAATAGAGCTGCTATTCCCACCCGGCAGCCCAAGCTGGCCACCGGGCACCCCATGCCCCTAATTCGCTCACAAAACTCGGGCTCCCGGAGCCCCTGGGGACAGAGGCCGGAGCGGGTCGGTGGCCCCCCTGAGCCCTGCACGGTACTGCCATGGCTGAAGCCAGGGAGGCATATGGCTTAGGGACTGAATCAGAGGGGCCAGGCCTCCTCCGCACCAGCATCTGCCAAAAGACGAGGATGTTCCACCTTCAGTTAGCGATCTGGAAAATGAAACTCGGCACCCACGGTGACCAGATTAATTTTAAAGGACCCCAGGTACACGCAGCTGCCTGGCCTCGCAATTTAGTGTGCCCCAGAGATGACTGAGTTTCCTCAGCCAGGCCCAGATCCTACCCAGGAACAGGAACCCCAGGAGCAGAGGAGTGGAAGGGAGAGGGAGCAGCCTGCCCAGCCCCACACCCCTGCAACCCCAGAGGGGTTTCTTTCTTTTGTTTTATTGTGGTTAAAAGATACCCAACATGAAATTTGACATTTTATGCACACAGTTTAGTGGTATTAAGGACACTCATGTTGTGCAACCATCCCCACCATCCATCCAGGGAACTTTCTCATCTTCCCAAACTGAAACTCTCCCCATTAAACACAAACTCCCTGTTCCGGTCCCTCAGCCTCCGGCACCCACCATCCTACTTTCTCTCTCTATGGATTTGACTCCTCTCGGGACCTCCTCACCCTTTGGGATTACTTATTCCACTGAGCACCACGTCCTCAAGGTCCATCCACGCTGTAGCCTGCGTCAGAATTCCCTTCCTCTTGAATCCTGAATAACATTCCGTTGCGTGGACAGAGCACATTTTGCCGATCCGTTCATCCATTGATGGACACTCGGGTTGCTCCCACTTTTTGCCTGTTGTGAATAATGCTGCTACGAACGTGGGGGTGCATGTATCTGTTCGAATCCCTGCTTTCGATTACTTGGGGGTACAAACCCAGAGGTGGGGCTGCCGGATCACACGGTGAGTCTATGTTCAACTTTCTGAGGAATCGCCATGCCGCTTTCCCCAGCAGCTGCGCCAAATTGCACCCCCACCAGCAGGGCACAAGGGTTTCCGTTTCTCCACAGCCTCGCCAACCAGAGAAGAGTTTCTCAAAGCTAACCCCAGGGGACGCTATGAGCTGTGACAAGCCATGGAAAAGCATTCCAAGACCAACCAGGTTTGGGAACTGGTGAGCATGTGTCTTTCCCACAGGGCTCCTCAGAACTATTAATATGCCAGTGAACTCAGGGACCAGACAAGGGACGAGATAAGCAGAGCTGCTCCAAACTCTGCTTTCTTGAGAGCTGTCAGGGATGGCCGGTCTCCAGGCTACAGAACCACACCAGAGAAAAGTCCCGAAACACAGAGTCAGCATTCAGAAACGGCTGTAGCCATTTTCCAATGTCCTGACATCCAGTGTGGGATCTTGTATTTGACCAAAGTATCGATTGCAATGGATTGGTAATAACAAAACAAGGCATCTTTTTTCAGAGAGAGAGGTTGAGAACTGTCATTCTAGAAGACGCTGTTATAGAGATTGGGGCAGGGGTAGGGGAAGGTGCAACCCCCCCCCCACCACCCCCACCCCAGGCCCCTTGGCTTTTTTCCTGCGTGTGCTGTGGTGCACTCTTCTATCTGGCTCTCCATACTTTGCAAATAATTCCCCAGAATGTTATCTCTTAATAGAAAAATGAATGCTTCACTGCATAACTGACCTCTTCTGGGTTAGAGACATGGGCTGCAGGAGGAAATCATAGAAGGACAGAAGCTCAGGTTGAGGAGCGACCCTAAAGGCTCAAGTGCTTCCGGGAAGATGAAAACTCTCCAGCCTCATAGCGAAGCGGTGCCCAGCCTCTGCTTTCCTGACTGCCCGGAAGGGAAGCTCACCACCTCCTGGGACAGCCTCCTCCAGCGCGTGAGTGAAAAGCTTTTCCTTCGCACTAAGCCAGACCTTCCCCATGCACGGGGACTGCTGGTGGCCCAATCCCTTGGGGCTGGCAGGCCTTCTGCCTCAGAGAGAAGCTGGGGAGGGACCAGAGAGATGGGCCAGCCTGAGTCCAGTGTCCCTATGGAAGGATGTGCAAACCGGCCTCCCACTGTGTCCACCCCTGCCCTGCCTACCAGTCCTGCCAGATCTGAGAATCCAAGCTTCTGCCTACTAGAGATATGCTGGGGCACCAGGGAGACCATGGCTCTCTGCAAAAGGAAGTCAAAACAAAGGCATTAGAGGGAAGAGGAAAAGCTTATTAATTTTTGGGCCCCATTCCAGATTTGACACCTGGCCCATTTCAGCATTTTCTGAACTGACAGACTCAGGCAGAAGGAAGGAAGGAAGGGGGACATCTTGTGCCCTAGAAATTTACTGCCCAGAGCCACCTACTAAGGCATGCTGATTTAGAATCACAGGACATTAATTAGCTTCGGACGAGAATGGGAGGTCAGCAAAATGCAGGGATTCAGAGCCAGGCTCTGTAGCGGGATGGTTGGGGCTGAGTCCTCACTCGGCCACATAGCCACTGAGCAACTGTGAGTGAGTTACTTAACCTCTCTGAACCTCCAGTTCTTTATCTGAGAAATGGAGACAATAAGGATGCTGACCCCCTGAGGCCGTGGGGAAACTCAAGTGGGGAAAGATGATGCAATCCAGGACTGGCCTGGAGAGAGAGCAGGATAGGGGGACCATTAGAACTAGCATGCCCAGCTCCCCACCCTGGCTGGGAGTTGCCTCAACAACCCAGTCCAGGCAGAGGGAGGGAGAAAACAGAGGCCTGCCCCAAGCCCCTCAAGGTGTAGCCAGAAGAAGGATGCTCACCACATCTAGTTAGGAGGCTCCAAGGGGATCAGCAGAAAGGCCTATAACGGGAATTATTTCTGTGCTGGGGGGGGGCGGGGGTCAATGCCAGAACCACAGGTCTTCACCCGCGCTAGGCCCCGGGCTCAGCCACAGCGAGGACTGCCTGCTGTCTAGGGTGCAGTGGGGAAAAGGGGGCTGGACAAAACACGCCTCAGGACTACCATGCCTCAAACTGCTTTTCATGTAGACTCCCAAAGTGTTTATAAAGCACCGTTTACTTACTCTCCGACACTGAATTAGGTAAATATTATAGCAGATTTCTGCAACGCCTACCAAAGTATTTGGAGATCAACTCAACGTTTGGAATCACACAATTATCTTAGGCCACCATCCGCTGAGAAGGGCGTGGGACAGGAACGCGGACTGCCGGCAGGATAGATTCACGTGTTCCTCCTCGGGGGGCAGCCCCACGGGAGCCAACACTTCTATGAATAATTCCATCAGCAAAGCGTCCAGGCTCCCTGCAAGGGATGCGGCCAGCACAAGAGCCACTGTGCTCAGCAAAGCCCAAGCATGGGGGCCCATCAGGTGTTTAGAGTCTCAGCCTGTCCAGATGCAATTTACCAAGCAGGAGACATTGGACCATAAGCAATGCTGCCCAGTGACAGAGGGCAGAATCTGCCTTTGTTCTCAGGGCAACAGCTAGAAAGTTAACCAAAGGTCAAATTGTCACGTAGGAGAAAGGGTTTTGCAACCCACTGTTCACACCTATGACCTCTGGTTAACACCTTTCCATAGAAGTTAATGCATTTTATGACGACCAGGATTTCTATTACCCCAAAGGGATATTAATGTCCCTTTTATCCCCGAACCAAGTAGACTTTGCTTATGGCCAATTAGTTTTATAGCCCTCACAATACCTTTGATCGTGGGGATCTACTGTAACTTTACATCAGGTAACATTAAGTGTCTGTGTTTAACACACCAAGCAGTATTTCACCAGAAGCATTCTCCTCTAAATGAATGACATGAAGAGTCATCACTAGATATGATTTTATTAGATTTCATTATGATTTGGGCCCATTTTTCTCTCTTGGAAACATATGGACAGTGTTAACATGAAGGTTCATCATAAACAGGACTGAATATGCATATCCTCACTTGGCAGGTGGTAAGTGCCAGAAACACTTCCAGTCACACATTCAACAAATATTTATTAGGCCGCTAACGTGTTAGACACAGGCTGGGAGACAGAAAATAAAACAAGGCCCTTGCCATGAAGACACTCAAATTAAATGGAGACACATAAATAGGTGGGTTCTGAGGAACCTGACCAAGGTATGTCCACAGGGCAATGAAAGCAAGGAAGAGAGAGAAATTAACTGCCTGGTAGAGAGAGGAGCAATTTAGCTTGGGTTTTGAGAATGAATAGCAGTTCTCTATAAGAAAGGGCATTCTAATAAGATGCAACAGCATGGCAAAAGAATGGAGGTAGGAAACAGAATCAAAAGCAAGAAAAGGTTTGGTGATCAAGTGCAGAGGGTGCAAGAAGAATCCAGAAAGGCTATTTGATTCATTAATTCACCAGTTTTTAATTAGACAGACAATACAGCTTAGGAACTAAAAACATGGATTCTAAAACCAGTCTGCCTGGGTCTGAATCCCACGTCTGCCATTTAGCACCTGTGTGACCCGGTGGCTCTCAGCATACTCTCCTGTCTGTGGAGGTGATGAGCCTGTGCTCTCTCCCAGCCATTCCATCATCAGACCTGCCACCTGCCTGCACCCCTGCCCAGAGGCCTCCCCACCTTGCCTCGCCCCTCACTGCCTTCCCACCTGGCTCAGGAACATGGGGCTGCCTCCCACCAGAGGGACTGAGGCCGTGGGGAGGAGGCGTGGACCGGGAGGTGCAGAGCAGGGTGGGCCAGCTGGACCCGCTCCACAGCGAGGATGGGGAGCAGCAGGTGGGGGTGGGGTGGCCAGTGGAAAGCACCTAGTGTTGCTGTCCTCACACCTGAGCTTTTCCACCCAGCTAGCTGGGCACCTGGCCCATTTTCTTGGCCTCTCTGGGCCTCAGCTAACCCCTCTATCATGCGACAGCGGTGGGACTGAGGGGCTTGTACGTGGGTCTCAGCCCAATCAGACCAGCCCATCTGGTGTAGCAAACATTTTATGCCCCTCCTTTAATATCCTGAAATGAAAATCACAGCTGACATAGCATGCCCGCCAAATAACTTTTAAGAAACCAATACAGCGCCCTAACCGTACTATAAAGTAGAAATCAAAGGAAAAGGATTTATGACAAAAATAATACATGTTTTAAGATGTCAGCGCAACTTGTCGGGGCCTAAGATGACCCCGCTGTGGGATAAGGCAAGGAAGTGACGTCCACCCCTACTCCTGGCACTACAGAGGCGGTCGGCAACGGGCAGGTGTCAGATGGAGCCTCCGACACCACTCAGGGCACGGCCAAGGTGATGTGATTTTTCTGAAATCATGAACAGCTCTCACTCAAGATCAAAACAAAAGAAAGTACAACTTCTCACCATTTAGAGACCAGCTGTGCTCCTGGGAAAGTCAGCACTGAGGTGGAAATCAGGGTCCAGGCTCAGGGGATAAAGGGCAGAGTTTCCCTTCATGAAGGTCTGATGGGATGTTCAAAAGTCATGAGGCATACAGGAGAATTCTCCACTCTGGGGCCCGCCCCACACACTGCTGTAGGTCCAGCGTGTCCACCCCCCTGAATGCCAATCACCCCCAGCCCCTGGACAGGCAATCACCCAGCCAGCACCTCCATGATGGGGACACACAGGGACAAGTCTCGCCCCTGTAGCAGGAGTCGGGTAACAGAGCTCATGGCCACCCCAAGGCTGCTGCCCTCCCCCAGTGCCCTAGGAACAGGAAGGGGTTGGTGAGGGATGAAGTGAGAGGCAGGCCCGTTGCCAATGTGCACAAACTCTCACTGTTCTCCCAACCTCTGCACACTGCCCCATTGAGCAACCTGTTCCCACAATCCCTCCTGGGGAACCTCGGCACCTGCCGTTTGCCAGGACGATCTACACCCAGCGTCACCACCATCAGCCTCAGCCAGGAGACCAGCCAGACCCTGAGAGACGGGGCTTGCAAAATGGTGTGTGCAGGGTCCTCAGTTTCTCCTCTGTTCACTTCCAGCCAGAACCCTGATCTCAAACCCAGGACTGAGAGAGCCAGAGTCCCTGCAGCCGTGAGGGGGACCTTGTTCGTGGGCATCCAAGCCGCCCTGCTTGGCCCCAGCTCTCAGAGCTGGATTTCCGGATCTAATTACACTAAGGTTGCCCTGCCAGGGTCCTGGGGTGGGGGAGATTGAAGGCGAGAACCCCTGGGGCTAGGCTCAGTGGCACCAATGTTTAACAAGAACAGGGTCCCTGAAGGGAGGAGGGGAGGAGGCTCTCAAACATCAGTGCCCAGTGCAGTGGTTCCTAAAATAATTAAAGAATTATGTATGAGCGACCCAGCCATCCTACTTCTAGGTATTTATTTATCTGAATCGAAAGCAGGGACTTGAAGAGATATTTGTACATCCACGTTCACAGCACCATTGTTCACAAGAGCCAAGAGGTAGGAGCAACCTACGTGTCCATCTGTAGATGGATGGATAAACAAAGTGTGGTCTATACGTACGATGGAACAGTATTCAGCCTTAAAAAGGAAGGACATTCCAGTGTGTGCTCCAATGTGGATGAACTTGCGGACACTACACTAAGTGAAAAAAGCCAGTCCCAACAGTTCAGTGTATGATTCCACTCACATGAGGTCCCTAGAGTCGTCAAACTCACAGAGACAGAAAATAGGATGGTGGCTGCCAGGGGCTGGGGGAGGGGACTGGGGAGTTCGTGTTTAATGAGGACAGAATCTCAGTTTGGGAAGATGAAAAAGTTCTGGAGACGGGTGGTGGGGATGGTTGTACAACAGTGCAACGTGCTTAGTGCCCCTGAACTGGACACTTAAAAATGGTTCAAATGGCCCAGCCTCTACCCTATTCCAGCTCCACATAGTACTGCCCCCCCAAAAGCTTCCTTTCCTTCCATTTTCCTGACTTTTCTCTCAGCCTCTTACTAAAATCCTCACAGATTCGCCCAGAGAAGCCTGCTGTCTTATTTTCTAGTTCTTGTTTTAAAGAATCCTTGTCCTCTCCCTAAGAAACCAAGCCAAGAGGCACGCAACTCCCCAGGGAAGAGCGTGGGCTCTGAGGCATACCCCTTGGGTTCAAATCCCAGCTCCACTGCTTACAAGCTGTGTAGCCTTGGGCAAGGCACTTGACCTTTGTGCCTGCCCTGTCAAAGGGGAGTCATTCTAGTACCTAGCAACCCACACAGGGTGGCCGGGAGGGTTACGTGAGGTAAAGCGCGCCGAGTGTTCCGAACAGAGGCTGGCTCCAGGCGAGGGCTATTTACGCGTCTGCTGTTATTATTACTGACAACATGAAACGGACGCTCCCTGACCATTACT
Organism: Leptonychotes weddellii; assembly: GCF_054177405.1. Classification (NCBI taxonomy): domain Eukaryota; kingdom Metazoa; phylum Chordata; class Mammalia; order Carnivora; family Phocidae; genus Leptonychotes; species Leptonychotes weddellii. Next base: position 48,380,055 of record NC_138369.1, on the reverse strand, counting down.
TCTGGGATCTTTAAAAAAATACCAGCTTCCTCTAGCTCTGGAATACTAGGTTTGTCTTAATTTGATGCTTCAAAACTTTGGCACGGATCGTGTCTGTGTGCCCGTGTGTGGTGTGTGTCCCTGGGTCTCTGTGTGTGTCCCTGCGTCTGTGCACATGTTTGCATGTGATCTTTCTACAAACCAGATGGCAGGTCTCTCCCCAGGGAAGATGTCTCTGGGACAAGATGGTCACCAGCACCCCTGTCTGCCCTTTTGTACGGAGCCCACGCTCCCTCCCAGCTCCTGCCCTCGACGCCCCAGATGCGGTGCACACTCAACATGGCAGGCACTATCAGACTCTGGGCCTTTGCTTGTGCTGTTCTTTAACGAGGACCCTTTTCTCAGTTCCCCCCGGAAGATCCTGGTTTGCTCTCCCAGAACCACCACCTCCAGAGCGCCTGTGGGCCTCCCCAGTCCTGCTCTGCCCACACCTTCCCGGCTCTGGGGCACTTCTTACACATCCCTCCTCTGAGAATCCTTCCCACAGGCCCTCCTCAGAGGACAGGTGCGCCCCCTGCCCTCCACACCACCCTACAGCGCTGTGAGGCTCCCCGGAGAGACCCTGCGCCCAGGGTGGGGTGTGGGTGACCCAGCCGGGGCCTGGCAGAGTCGTCCCTGTCTTCTGCCTCCCTTGGGCAGTCACAACTTCACGTGCCTCCTGCACCACGCGCCCCCTCCACATGGGCACCCGGGGTGTAGCTCTCCAAGAGGAAGCCCACAGACCTTCTCTTCCCTTCAGGAGCCCCGTCCCATCCTCCCTTCTGGGCAGCACACTGAATTTCCTCTAAATTGACTTCCCCCTCCTTGTCATCTTGTCCTAGTGCTGGTGACACTAATACATTCTTGCAGCTAGACTAGAGGGATTACTGCGGCACCCCCAAACCATCCCTTCCAGGGGCTGGTCTGGCTCAGATAAAAAAAAAAAGAGAGAGAAAACAACTCCCAGTTGGTGCCTCGGCGATGGCGAGGGGACAGAGAAATTGCCCAGTGGGCGCCCAGGACCCAAACCACACACGGTAAAACCCGCTTCTCCTTCCTTCCCCTCCCCTGCACCTCACAACTCTTGTTGTGCTTGATTAAAGACAGAAAATATTAGCGTTCCTTAATTCTTTTCTGGCATTTACAGCTAATGAGAAATGTATCCTATTATTCCACTCCTTGCGGTTTCTCACCCCATGAAAGCTAATAAATCCCTCTCGCTTTCCCCAACCATTGCACACGGTGTTTATTTTGAAATGTGATTTGAGTTTGCCGGCAGTCAGCTACAAGATGTGGATTATTGCTGAGGCGCTGGGAAAAGATGCGGGTAGAAGGGGCTTCGTGTGTGGATTGGGGGCTCTGAGACCACAGGCCTGGGGCCAGGCTCCGGGGATCCGACGAGCTATACAGACTGTATGTGTGTGCATTTGATTTTTTTGAGAGTAAGATCCATCAGGTTCCTCTGTGGGATCTGAGAGCCAGAGAAGGATTCAGAGGGATGCCCCCATTAGAAGTAGTAGGGCTGGGCTGCCCCTCTCCCTCAAGAAGAGGGGGTCTGGTGGGTGGCTTGGTTGGCACTACCCACCCCCCGGACCTGGCTTTCTAGGGAGGTCCCAGGGCCCAGCTCCCACATCCTGCTGCGGCCTGAGAGTTATACACCTGTCCTCAGTTGGTGTCATGGTTATGTGATCTGCTGCACTTCAGGGTGCGGGTCCTGCGAAGACCTTAAGGCACCTGCCTCCAGGGCCTCAGAGGTGGGGAGAGACCAGATCCACCAAAACACCCCTATTCACAGTAGGGTCTGTGCACCCCACACCATCCCCCGACAACAAAACCCCCAGGTGACACAGCCCCAGAGGACTCTCTCTGGGTACACGTCCCCTGCTCTTACATCTCCAGAGTCAACCAGGATTCCAAGCTAGTCACAGGGTTGCTGGGGGTGGGGTGAATGGGGCTGGTTGCTGAACCAGATAGAGGTGTGAAAATATGAGAGGAGGAGGGGATTCCCTCCAGAAGTGCCCTCCTGAGGAGGGAGGCTGTGCTGTCCGCCGTCACTGAGGCCAGCCCCTCACCTAAGGCTTAGAGAGCCTGCTCGTCCCTGCCCGTGGACAATCATCCAGGACCCCAGGTGGCCTGCGCAACCGAGGACCGAGCTCCTTGTCATGGTGACAACTGTCTGAGCAGGTTATTCTTATGTCTGTGAAATGTCTTAGTCCCTGCCGCTACGTGCTTAATGCAGAGTGCTAGTTATTTGCAGGTATGGGGCAGTAACCTCGAGGGGTAGGGGCAGGGAGGGACGCGTGCACATCCTAGGACAACCCTGGTGAGTCTGGTCTTTCTGTCCTGTTCTCACACTGCCTCTCCCTTCTCTCTGATGCGACTGGCGCATCTGAGACAGCGGGCTGGGACGCAAGGAGCAGGGGCTCCATAGGCAGAAAGGCCTGGGTCTAGGCCTGGCCCTGCCACTGTCATCGGCCTGACCCCCTGAATTCAGGACCGACCCCCTGGACTCAGACTGACCCCCTGAACTCAAACTGACCTCCTAAACTCAGACTGACCCCCTGAACTCAGACTGAACCCCCGAATTCAGGACCAACTGCCTGGACTTAGGCTGACCTCCTAAACTCAGACTGACCCCCTGAACTCAGACTGAACCCCCGAATTCAGGACCAACCGCCTGGACTTAGGCTGACCTCCTGAACTCAGGACTGATTCCCTAGCCTCAGGCTGACATCCTGAACTCAGGACCAACCCTCTGGACTCAGACTTACCTCCTGAACTCAGAATTGACTCTCTGAACTCAGGACTGACCTCGTGAACTCAGGAAACTCCTAGAAGCTTCTGCCTAACTGTCAATCTTACCTTTTAGAAACTAAGGAACTGCTGGAACAGAAAAAGAAACATTTGAGGAAGCCGCCTGTGCAGATGAATCAGGAAGTGCAGGAAAGTGCCTCCCTCTCATTATAATGTTAAAATCCCTCTCTGAATATTCATCCCAAGCCCTAATGAAAGAAGCCTGCTTTCTCTTGTGTGGGGAGTCCTGGCTTAGGAAATCATCCCATGATCTCCTTATTTGTACAAATAAAGTGACCATGCTAGGCCACTCCACCTGGTGTGGTCTCTGTCTGCAGGGACCCACTTTGGACCCATAACACTGCCTTCTAGATGGGGGGCCCTCAGCAAGAGATACAATTTCTTTATGCCTTTGCTTCCTGCAAAACGAGGTGAATGGGTCTCCCCCTCAAGGACCTGGGGAGGGTGGACGTGACCCTGCACAGAGAGCCCTGCACCAGGCTGGGCACCGCCAACATTCACTCACTGCTGTTCTATGGCTCCCGCTGCAGAGTTCAAGGGCGAGAGACCTCACTGCAAGCTCGCACCCAAAGAGCAGGGACACAAGCCCTTCAGAGGGGTCGGGGGCGGTTCAGCAGGTCAGTGTCTAGATCTGCAGCAGGGTGCCATGAAGACTGATGTCTCAGCACCCCCGGCCCCCAGGGCTGCGTCCTTTATAGTCTGGCCGTGCCGGACCGGAAACCCCTCTGACGACCCCCACCATCCAGCTTTCCAAATGAAACTTGGCTGCTCCCTCTGCTCAGCTGACATTTCCAGGGGCTGGGTGGGCCCTCTGCCAGTGGGGGGGGGCGTGGAACTACGGTTCCAGATGGTCCTGAGGGTACCCCAAACTTGCCCTCCCTCCTCACATCACCCAGGCAGTCTGGAGAGATTTCAGAAAAGAAGAAAGCTAGTGCCTTATATTAATTCACTCCACCCTCACATCAACCTGAGCTGTGGCCCTATGCAGTGGGTCCCACACTTACCCCCATTTGTCAGATGAGAAAACCAAGGTCGCAGAATGGGTGCTGCCAGGATCGGTACCCAGGCCGACTGGCTCCAGACCCAGGTTCTAAATAACCACAGTACACTTAGTCCGGAGAAGAGCCTGGTGGAGAAAGTGGACGAGATGGGCAGGGAAGCCAGGCCTCCCAAGGCCCAGGCAAACACACTTCAAGCCTCCACTTCTCTGTGCTGTGGACATGCGGCCCTGCTTGCACACACTGCAGTGATGGGAGGCTCACTACCGTACAATAGGCCCTCGCCCCATCATCAGGCACTTTCAAATTGCAGAACCTTTTCCCATTGAGCTGATAGCCCCCTGCCAACCCACCTTTTCAAGGAGAGAACACATCTTTTCCTGTGCCGTGACCACCCTGCAGAGATGCAGACCTATGGAGGTATCAGCTCCACGCTGGGCCTGGGCTGGGAGTAGAGAGAGATACAGTGGAAGGGGTAGAGTTGCTGCCATCAGCCCCCTGGGCTGGCTCTCTGTATCTGGGGCCTCTGGCCTCTGTTGGAGGCAGCCCAAGCTGCCCCCAGTCCTTGAATATCCTGGGGTGAGAGTCTGTGTTGTAGACACGACAAAATGCTCCCCGTCCAGGTTTTGAAGGTTGATTTGCTTGTCTGAGGCTAAGGGCCTGGTCTGGAGAGCCCTGGGTTGGCCACAGGCTGCCCTATGCCTTGCTAACAATTCCTGATGCTCCTGCCCAAGGAGTTACTTCCCGATGGTGGAGGGATGTCTCGCTGTGCTGCCCTAGAAGCTGGGTCCAGGGGTGGGGCGGCCTCAGGGGAGGCCCTAGCCCTGTCCCAGAGCATGTCTGCTGTCCTCTGATTTATACATCCTGGTTCCATACATTTGGAGAGAGTGTTCTACTGATACACATTTTAAAATATAAAAGGTCTAGAAACCGCTTCCATGAAAGATCCACCTGTGTGGGAAGGATAGCACTGAGTCAAGGGTCATCCAGAACAGAGTCCCTGGGCTGACGATGACTGCCGCATGGAGGATGGTGTCAGCACCCCTCACCCTTGTGGGGCTCTGGCCCCAGCCCCCCATCCAGACGACCGAGTACTGCTGGCTTTCCTTCCAGTGTCAGGACTCATGGACCAAATGCAAAACGTTCCCCGTTCTGAATTTTTCTTCCAACAATCTTTGTTTACCCCTTGGGCCATTTGCCGCCAATCATCTGCAAGTGAGTGCACCCAGATGACAAAATCATGGACCGGGGAACACGAACATTAGGGGGCGCTCTGGAACAGCCGCGGGGCCTGGCTCACCCTAAACACAGCCTTGGACTGCGCGCACATCACAGTAGTTTTCCTGTGGCAAAACGGCTCCAAGGCTGTGGGCGAGAACACGATGGAAGCACAGAGGATTTCATATTAGCAGAGCTGCATTTGGGCCACAGCTTTGCCCTTGGAGATGTGTGTGCTTGGGAAAGTCGCTGCGCTCTGGGTCTTTTCCCTCATGTGTAACGTGGGGTTGGTACCTGCCCAGAAAGCGCTCTGTGGAAATCTGATCAAAGACAGCACCTCCTCTGGTTTCTGGGCAGATGTTTCTAACCCCAGCTCAGCTTTTAAGAGGAGACCGGGAGCTCCACACCGGCCCCCAGCAGCAGAGGCCGCCCTGTCATTGCTTGGCCAGGCCCCAGACTCTTCCTTAGTACCCCCCCCAGACCTGCCATGAGGAGTGCTGAGCTGTGGCCCTGGGCACCCTGGGCACCACTGAGCTGAGTGTCCACATGCAGACTGGACAATGGTGGCTTGCAATCAGGTGAGCCCACGTCAATCCTGGCTCCCATTATACCCTGAGCGGCCAAACCAGCCAGACCCTTCTGCACCAACACCTGCTCATCTGGAAAACCAGGTACCGACTTCCTCAGGAGTTGAGGGGACAGGCATTGCCCACAACCTGCTCGCCTCTCCTGGGCCTTTTAAGACACAATTAGGAGCCTATCACGCCTCCATGCAACCACTATGCATACACATGCCTCTCTCTCTCTCTCTCTCTCTCTCTCGCATACACACACACAAACACACTCTCACACACACACAAACTAAGCTGCAAGAGCCTCTGAGATCTTCAACAGATCAGAGGCAGCTGTGGAATAGCACTTTTAAACATGAAAGCAATGCGAAGTTTCCATTTGGGAAGATGAAAAAGTTCTAGATGGTGGAGATGGTGTGAATGCCACTGAACTGTGTGCTTTAAAAATGGTCAACTTCATGTTATGTATATTTTACCACAATAATATACATAATAATGTGTGTGTACACATATACATAAATGTATTTTTTTTTAATATAACTACCCACATGGGGCAAAGAGATAGGCCCTGTGTGACAGCAGGGACAGTGCCACATTCACCTTGGCAGCCCCAGGCCCAGCTAGAGCTGGGCACTTGGGCACCCGAGAAATATCTCTAGAAGAAAAGAAGTGTGAGGAGGTGCTGGGTTGGAGTTGGGTTCCAGTTCAAATGACCTGGGTCATTTACTCGGCCTTTCTGGAGCCCCAGACTGTAAGATGTGGGAGACAGGCTAGTCCTGGCAAAGGTGATCACCAGGATACTCGCTGACCTTTTACAGAATGCATCTTGGCTGTCGAACTGCATATGATCCGCACTATACCGACAGGCAAGATGGGCGCCCAGGGATGCCCCTCTGGCTCAGGGATGTCACACAGCCAACAGGGCAAGCGGATTCCTTGGCTGCACGATGTAGGCCTTCACCACACCCAGCCATCCCAGTGCATGTCCCTGTGTCAATTCACCTGCACGGTATTTTCAGGGGGGCGGGGGCTCGCCGGCTGCACTCTCCACTCACCCTCAGTGAGCTACATGAGCATAATCACTTGGTGACAACCCTTCACCCCACTCCTGATGGGCGCTCCTGCTTCTTCAATAAGCAGCTCATTTTAAAAACGTAGTATTTTGCTTCTGTTGAGCTGTTCATGGGCTTTACTCACCAAGACTGGACTGAAGTTTCATCTTAGGTGGGTGCCAGGTTTTAACACCCACGCCTGAGGTAGAAATCATCCACAGGCAAAGAACCCTTGAAAGTTCCTCAAATGACCTGCTGGGGGTGGGAGTGGGTGCTGAATCCCAGCAGCGATGTGGATGGCGAAAATCTGAACGTGTCCCATCCGCCTGCATGGTTGACTCCTTCCGGGTAAGTCAGGTCTCAAAACCGTCCTGCACAGAAGCTTGGAGCTAGTCCCAAGGCCGTGAGGAGCTCAAGAGAAACCACAGGGAAGGGCCCTGAGCGTAGGCCTGGGCACAGAGAGGTGCTCAAAATGTTTCCTGACTTGCATCTTCACCTCGCGGGGCCAGGCCCTTCACCACACTTCCTCTGTGGCCGCCTCTCCCTGCCTGCCCAGTGGCACGCCCTTGCGGGCCCCGCTGCCCAGCGGAACTCACAGCTCCTGGGGCAGGGGACTCATGACCACCGTGGCATGCCAGCTTTGAGGAAGAAAGGGATTCAGCTGCCTCTGAGCCAGCGCCGCATGTCCACCCAAGGCCGCCAGCCAGCCAACAACCGGACGGAGGGCCATCTGGACATCTGGAGCCCGCTGGGGCCCCCTCAGCCACAGACCGCCCGCCCCTGTCCAAGGCCAGATAAGAGTCTCTTTGAGAGGGAGCTTCCGACAGACCCTTCTGGAGCAATACCTTCCTCCTGTGGGTGGTTCTCGGCTCCAGATGGCTGGAAGGAGGGGTGGCTGGCCTGGCGCCCACCCTTGTCTCTCTGCCGCTCACAGAAGCACCCGCAGCCGTTGGGAGCTGAAGTCAAGCAGATGTGCTCAGCAGGGAGATGGCTGGGGACCGAAATCTGGTCAAACATCCCCCCCTTCAGAACCTCCCCACTTCCCCAGTTCCCCACTTCCCGAGCGCTGGCCCCTGAGGACCCAAGACAAGTTCTAAGGACAGGTCTGACCATCACGGGCCGATGCACTTCCCGCAGAGGTGCCGTCTTCACGGCCTGGGATTAACCAATGTGGGTGGTCCCCTCACCTCCACCCCCCCCACCCCCCCCGGTCTCCCTCCTAGAATTGTCTGGATTTGCATCTGTTCTCCGGGCATTCTATTTCCGGGCAGGCAGATTGGCAGAGTGGGAAGTAGCCAAGGGCCCTGGATTCCCCTTCTGCTGCCTCTCCAGCCTCACTGTCCCTCTGGGCCAGAGTTTCCCTGTCTGCCCATGACGCCTCACAGGCCACACGTGGAGATGAGGAGAATTCAGTGACGTGTTATGTCCTTCCGTTTGCTCCGCACACATCTGTGCTGCGTCTGCTCTGTGCCAGGCACTGTTCCAGGTGCTGGAGATACCGTGGTGAGCCAGGTAGGGGGTGGCCCCACTTCGTGACCAGAGCTGGAGACTGGCCCCCGGCCTGCCTGACTCTACAACAGGCGGTTGCTTTCTAAAAAAGCAGCTGATTTAAAAAAAAAAAAAAAAAAAGCAAGCAGCTGATAATTAAATACAACGCTGTCTATTTCTTTAACACTCAGAAATAGCTCTTCTGCAAAAGTGCAGAAAAAGGTGAAACTGCAACAGTTAGACACAACATCCCAGGGATCATCAGGACGTGTAACTCGCCTGATCATCTGCACGCCGGGCCCTGGGCTTGGCATGCAGCGGTGCTGAATAAATGTCTGCTGAGTAGATGAATGCGGAGGTCCACTGTGTCAGAATAACGTAACCCCAAAGACTGGACAGCTAGCCTACTGACCTCAGCAAATGTGTGACCCAGGCCACTACTAGCAATTGTGAGCTGCCAGCTTGGACATTTGACACGATCTGTGTTTCCAGTCTCAGACATGCGATCGACCAGAGACAAAGGACTGTCTCGGGGTGAGCAAGGCACTTTGAGGAAGACTTCCATCTTTGACGCTCTGCCAGCTGGAAATCCCAGCTTCACACACTACCGAAGTACCCTAAGAACCTCAGTGGGGGCATACTCCAGAGTCCAGAGTCTTGGGGAGCATGGTGTATCAGCTATCTGTTGCAAAGATGATGCTCCCGACAAAATGCTCCAAAACTTAGTGGCTTAAAACAGCCACCATTTGTCATCTTTCACGAGTCTACAGGTTGGCTGCATGTCTTGGGCTGGGCTTGGCTCATCTTGTCACAGGTCTGTGGTCAGCCAGTGGCTCAGTGGAGGTTGGCCAGCCCAGGATGGCTGAGGTTCGATGACTCAGAGTCAAACTCATGGAGAAAGCAATCAGGATGGTGGGTGCCAGGGACTGGGGAGCACAAATGCGGAGTTACTGTTTAACAGATTCGGAGGTTTAGTTTTGCAAGATGAGAAAGTTCTGGAGACGGAGGGTGGTGATGGCTGCACAATGTGAGCATACCTAGTGCCACTGGACTATATACTTAAAAATGGTTAAGATGGTGGGGGCGCCTGGGGGGCTCAGTCGGTTAAGCGTCTGCCTTCGGCTCAGGTCATGATCCCAGGATCCTGGGATCGAGCCCCATGTCGGGCTCCCTGCTCAGCGGGGAGCCTGCTTCTCCCTTTCCCTCTGCTCCCCCGCTCCTGCTCTATCTCAAATAAATAAACAAATAAGATCTTTAATAAAAAAATTGTTAAGATGGTAAACTTTATGTTATGTGCATTTTGTCACAGTTAAAAAGAAAAAAAACAAAGACCAAACAGAGATAGTAGTGCAGAGGAAGTACAGATCCTCAAAGATCGTGATGGAGGTTCTCAGAAGCCCCTTATTACAGAGCCTTTAATCGACTTTAAAGTCCTCAGCCTGGACATCCTGCCATGTGGGAGTCAGGCCCTGGGGGCCATCAGTGCACTAATTCAGAGACGCCCACTCCCAGCGTGGTCAGCCCAAGTGCAGCCACAGGCCACACTCCCTGAGCGAATTCCATGTGTGCCCAGCTCTCTGCACCTCCAGTCAAGTCCAGAGGCGTTGCTAGTTGGCATGAGGTACTTTCAGGAACAAGGTCTCACAGATAGAGCCAGCGGCTTGCTCATCAGCATGGCTGCAGTGGGAATGGGTCCTCGCTGGCCCTGTGATGGCATTCCCACCAGAATCCTGAGACGCCCTCCCCTCCCCCATATGAAAGAATATGAACAGCCAGCAAGAAGCCGGTGTCCTTGAGGGGGGTACCCAGCTGGGTCCCCACACAGACCTGGCTCTGACAGTGGGTGAATGGGGAGGATTCTCACGGTTCTGCTGACCCAGGCGGGGGCCTGACTGGCAAATCCTACCCCTGGAACACTGACCTGCTTGCCTTGGGTGAGCCTTTCTGGAAAGTGGGTTCCAAACACCCAAAAGGATCTCCTTGAGCTTCCAGAGGGGGCCGTACTGCTCTTGGTGCCTGCTTGGGGGCAGAATCTGGTCAAACATCCCCCCCTTCAGAACCTGCTAGTGAAGTCTGCAGGGGGAGGCTGTTAATTCATCCACAGCCACCGTGATCTCCAAAATTGACTAAAAATTCCCTAACTGGCTTTGTCCGGGGCCCCCACGCCTCCCAGACGCCCCCAGGATGCTCTGGGACTCCATTCCATTCCCTCAGATAACATGACCTCCCGGCCACTTGTCCCCGTCACTTTTTCCCCTGGCCCCAGCTCCTCCTCTGGACCTCCCACACCTAGTCCTCACCCTCTGTCCCGGGTTAGCCCAAGGCACACGCCTGGGCCCTGGGATGAAGGTCTAGGCTCCTGTGGCCTCACCACCCTTGGGGGCCCCCGGAAGCCGCGGGTCACTCTCCGGCTGGCCACCCCTGCTTCACCTGATGCAGGGCTCACCTCGTCTCTGCCCTCACTCTGTGAAGAGAGCACTGGGCCCACTTCTTTTCTTTAACTGAAAGCTGGGCCAGATACTTCTCTCCAATAATTTTCACTACATGAGCTCTTGCCCAGCAGTTAGGGGTGTCAAAACCACTTACAGTCTTCATTCCATCACATTAGCAGGCTTCTCAGTTCTGTGTCAAGTGCAAATTTGATAATGAGCTTCCGTGGTCTCCATTTGGATCTCCCAGGAGAGGCTTTAGGGCCAGGAGGGGGCGGGTTCTGGGGGCTTCCTCTGGGCTGGCTCAGCCACCTCCAGAGCCACACAAGGCTTAGTCCCAGCCTTCCCACAGAGGCATGGCCAACATGACAGCCTGGCAGGTGCCCTGAGAAAGGCCCCTGCAGGGGCTAGCCTCCGGGCCCCAGGTGCTCTCACTGACCCTGTGCTCTTAACAGTCCTTCCCAGCGTCCCACCTGATGTCAAGGCCCAGCTCATGACAGTGTGGGTTCCAATGTCCTAATGCCCCAGGTCGGGAATCAGTCCCCTGTGGAGTCACCAGGGTTGGGTGGATCCCCCTCTCCCATCTGCCTTTCAGAAGTTCAGGAAGGGAATGTTTTGGACTGAGAAACTGGTGCTCTTTCCAAACCCCCCACCATGTCTCCATGGCCACTGGAAAGTCAGAGTCTGCACCTAGTGCGGGAGCAAACCGGGCTTCTCCCACTGAAGTTCTTAACGATGGCTCTCACCATATCACTGAGTGCTGGACAAAGTTCTCAAGGGCCTTCTGGCTCACCTCCCCTGCCTCCCACCCTCTACTCCCACCTGTGCCCAGACCCTAGGCAATCAGGCTCCCGTGTTCATCCCACCCCCAAATCCGCTCCTGACTCCCCTGTGGAATAACCTCCTCTCTCTCTGCTGGGCTCCTTTCCACCCTTCAAGACCCGTCCTTACTGTCCCCTTCTCCAGGAAGCCTTTCCTGACGTCTCAAACCACACATTGTGTCCTGCTTTCTCAGATGCTTTTTGACCCTGGTAATGATGACAGCCAACATTCACTGAGTGATCAGTACATTCCAGGCATTGTTCTGAGCACCTTACTCATAGGGCTTTAATCTTCTCCATGACTCTATGGATACTTTTATACTCTCTATATAATACATGTGAAACTGAAGCAAAGAGAGGTTAAGTAACTTGCCTGAGGTCACACAGCTGGTCAGTACGGAGCTGGGTTGGACCTGGGTGCTCAGGCCCCAGCATCTGTACCTCTGAGCCCTCTCTTCCCTGAGTAAGGGCTCCACCCCTGCCCCACACTGTGGGCAGCTGTCTCGCTCATCACTGAAATCACCTGATGGGTTCCAACATCACCTCCTGGAGGGTAGGACTTCAACGCCTGGTTGTAAGGAAGGAAGGGCATGTCCTTGGGTGAATTTCCTTATGGCTTCATCACAATTTCATTTAACGAGTTTATTTCTATTCCTCGGTCATTGCCGTCAGCTTACTCTTGCTTCTTTCAGTTGACTACAAGAGCCAGTGTGGAACAGTGAAGAAGGGTCAGCCAGCTCTGGGTTCGAGTCTCCACTCTTGCTGTGTGGCCCTAGGCAGCTTACTCCATCTGTCTGGGCCTCATTTTCCTCTTCTGAACACTGGGGTGGAAGAGCCGAGGTCCCAGGGGAGGCGAGGCCGGGATGAGGTGGTGCGCAGGCGCAGACCCCGACGCAGAGGAAGCAGCCACCCTGCCACTGCCTTCGTTCTCTCGGGTCAGGACAGAGACTCCTGGTCAGGACAGGTTTCCAGCGCAGCTTTGGCCCCAAAAACCCTTACGACAGCTCACCTCTCTGGGGCCGTCTCTCAATCTGTCCAGTGAAGTCCCTTCGGCCTCCTGCATGTGGGAGGTTCGGAGATTTTGTTTTGATGGGTAGCATCCTGGTTACTAGTTACAGCAGCTCCACATTGCCCCAGACAACGTACAGATAGGCATTTCCTTCTTGGCCTTTCTAGGGCTTGTCACCAGCTTTCAGGGCACGGAGCCAACAGCAAAAGGTCTGCAGATTCCAGGAAGACAAGCCAGGTCCTCGGGTTTGGAGCAACCATGGAGGGGATGCCCCCCTTGCCAGCCACCATCATGGCCTCTTGGGTCTCCTGCCCTCCACCGTCATGCCCCTTGGTCTCTTTCCCACGCAGCGTCCAGGGTAGTATAGATCCAGATCAGGTCTCACGTTTCCATGGCTCCCCTTCTCTGGGGTAAAAGCCAGAGAGCCCTACAGAGCCCCATGTGGACTCTCCTTTCCTTGACCTCTGTGTCCTCACCTCCACTTTCCTCCCCTTGCTTACTCTCAGCCAACCAGCCTCCTCACCATTCCTCCAACATTCCTCCAGCCTCAGGGCCTTTGCACTGGCTGTGCCCTCTGCCTGGCTCTCGCTCTTCCCAGAGATGCACACAGCTCACGCCTCACTTCCTCTGGCCTTTGCTGCTCACTCTACCCAAAATTCCAACAACTTCCCATCCACCCCCAGCTGTCCTTGCCCATGCTTTCTTTTTCTCCTAATCACATTTCCTCTTGAACACACTAAATATTGTCCATATTTATCTCAATTATCAGTTTCTCTCCATTGAAACGTGAGCCCATGAGGGCAGGGCTTTTCTTGTTTTGTACACTGCTGTAACTACTCAACAACTGAATAATGCATGGCACATGTAATGCTTAATAAATATTTCTTGAATGAACAAATTAACGATGTTTGCTGAAAAAAACCTAAGCACTCAGGAATATTTTAAATGTTGCTGTGATTCGCGGCAAGCAAAATGCAGAGGAGAACCTCGAGTAGCTGTCACAGACATCACTCAGGACTGAAATCACAGTGTTTACACACCAGCATCCGAAAGAGTGAAATACACCAGCTCATAGCTGGAGCATGGTTAAGGAAGACAAAGGTCCTGATAAGGGCCGCAAATGATTCCTGAGTCAAGAGGCAAGGAGGCCCCACCAAGGAAGTTGGAGCAACAACTCCTGTACCTCATGCCAGAATTAGAGGCCAGGCAGGAGATCCAACAAAGGCATCCCTTCACTGCTGAGCGCTGAGACCACAAAGCCCAAAACCTGAGGTCAGAAATGGGAAATGGAAAACCATCCCGACACACACAGTAACACGCACTAGACTGAGGCCCCCTGATGCCTCCCATCACCGGGGATGGGAGCTTAATAAGTACAGCAACAGTAGCAAACCCAGTGCTCGCTACAGACCAGATGCCATTTTAAGTGCTTTGTAAATATCAATTCACTTAACTAATTCACTTCCCAGCGTCCCACCTGATGTCCCAAGCCTGTGGGGTAGGGACCATTATTATCCCCCATTTTACAGATGTGGATGCTGAGGCACAGAGAGATTTCGTATCTTGCCAAAAGGCACAGGAGCGAACATCAGAAGACCATAAGTAGCAGAGCCAGGATTCGAACCCAGGATATCAGACTCCACAGAGAGTGCAAAGCTGCTCAGGGAAGGGGCAAGATACCCACAAGGCCACTGATTGCTCCCCGGAAGTAATCACCTCACTCCTGAACAGCGTAAGATACACATCTACCGAGCTGAGCTCGGCTGGTGGCGGCTGGGCGCAGCGACACTGAGGAGGCTGTTGGAAGTGCCTGCACCAAGGTCGAATGAAGCCTCAGCAATACTTTATGAACGCATTTCAATGCTGCCGTAGAGAAAACTAAATTCAACTCCATTTTCATAAAAGTTCCACCCATCAAAATATTAGATAAGCAACAGTCCCTTTGGTTTCTAAAATGCAAAATGGAAGCACACACAGGGCGATAAATGTAATGACACTCTTAAGCAACTCTATTTTTGAAGTAGCAATAGCCTCATTTTCTGGGTAGCGTACTGTGTGTGGGGGAAGCGCAGACTCTCTGAACAATGCCGCATGACCAGAGCTAGAGGGGAGGGCACCAATGGCCAGGATGGCCAACACCATGGCTTCCCAAGCATGGGAATGATCATGTCCCATGGCTCTGGTCCCCAGAGCCCCCCCTGGAAATGGAAAACCATCTCGACACACAGAGTAACACACTGGACTGAGGCTCCCTGATGCCTCCCATCGCCGGGCGACCCAAGGGTCCGAGCTCCGGCTGACACAGGACGGTGGCCCACCTCTCGGCTTCTCGTCTGAGGAGAGGGGCTTTGTGTGACAGCGATCACCCGTGTGTGCTTACCTCCTGGTCCAGCTTCGTGGGTCCTGTCTGTGTCTTTCCTAGCCATTGGCTCATCTGCCCATGTTAGAGTACACCATGGCCAGGTGTATCCGCACCTGCTCTGTGGCGGGCTGGTGGACCCTGGCCGCAGGGGCTAGTGGCCGAGTCTGGAGGGACGAGTGGACAGGGACTCCCCAGCAGTGCCCTGGGGGTGTGGTGGACCCCTGCCCCACCTCCTAAGCCGCCTCTCCTCCTGGCTCCGTGGCACCTGGAGCGATGCTGAGCAGAGGCGGTCCAAATCGCTCTGAATAAAGGTGTCAGCGAGACATCATTGCAGAGAAAGAGGACAGGAGGTGGGATTCAGCAGCCGCAAACCCCCGGCTGGAGACTGGGAGGGAGGACAAGCTCAAGCCCCACACACTGACAGGCTGCAGAGTGTGAGCCAAGCACAAACTTTGGCAGTAAATCCTTTAAACGACACACGTCCGCTGGCGGCTCCCATGTACCTTCCTCCCTCCTCCCCACAGCTCAGGGAGAGGTTCTACTAGTGCGCACTGACCCTGCACGAGACGGGCAGCAGAGCCCGCACCCTGGGATGCGCTCCGTGACCCCACGCACCCCACACTGGAGACAAGGAACCCCAGGCCCAGGGCTGCTCCGCCTTCTCAGGCTGCAGGTTAACCCCCTGTGCACCCGCAGCCCCACGGCAGGCCTGTCACAAGTCCACACGGCCTTCTTTAGGTCACCCAACATCCCGACAAAGCTCCGCATGGCACGAGTCACGTCCACAGAGCCCTCTCCCTGGCTCGCTCTCGACTATCCAGAACCAGCAGTGAAACTGTCCCAGATGGCGGACCTGCTCTCAGAGACGTCTAGAAGGGCCATTCCAAACCTCCACTCTGGGCAGCTCTAGAGGCTGCCTTCATTTTTATTAAAGACTAGTCTTCTGGTCACAAGGAAAAAACCAGAAGCCAGTCATTTTCTTTCCAAAACAGTTGGGTTTACCCCACAGCAGGCAGGCGGAGATGCCTGGCCCAAGGGAGGGAGAGGTCACGGCATTGGTGCCACAGGCTGGGTCCTGAGGATGGTCTGTGGTGGGCGACAGAGGCCTGTCCTTGCCCATCCGGGGACAAGGGTGTGTAGTCGCGGAGAGGGGCTGGGTCGCCCTGGCCCAGGGCCTGCGCCAGTATTTGAAAGGAAGAAGGCATGCCTGAATGTGAGTGCCCCCAGCACCTCACGGGCTCAGCCTGTGGATGCCTCAAGGCCAAAACTTCAACCAACACAGGCCAAAGTCCACACAAGGGGTCACGGGGCTCGAGGAGGCAAACGGTAAGAAAGGGCTCTTCTTGGTGATTGAAAAAACTCCGCAATGTGTTCATGATTGATTTGCTCCCCAAAATGGGGTACCTGCTTTCCAACTAGCTTCAAAATCATAAGCCAGTGGTTCCCAGTTAGAGACAACTTCCAACCCAACGCAGGGGGCACTGACCACTGTCTGCAGACATTCTTTTCTCACTATTTATATATTTTTAATAAAAAGGATATACATGAAAGTGTACAACGTGTTGATCCAGCATACAGATGCACAGTGAAATGATGACTATAGTCCAGCGGATTAACATGCCCCCCACCCCCACAGCTGCCATCTGTGGGTGAAGCCCATGAAATCCCCCCTCGGTGTATTTCCAGCGTCCAGTGTGTACGGCGTCACTAAGGATAGTCATCATTCCTCTACCTTAGATCTCTAGGGTCGTTCATCCCACATCGCTGCACCTTTGACCATCTGGAGACATTTCTTACTGTCAAGACTGAGGAGGGGGCACCACTGGCGTCCATGGGGTCAAGGCCAGGGAAGTCGCCCCACATCCTACAATGTACCAGATGGATCCCACAACAACGAATTATGTGGTGCAGAACGTTCAGGGAGCCCAAGCTGAGAACCTCTGTCCTAAACAGGTGGACCCTGAGCTGAAGCTGCCTCAAAAAAAAATAAGAGTAGACCTTTACAATACCATACATAATGTGTCTTTCATGGGGACAGAGCTTCTGCCTGGGAAGATGGAAAAGTTCTGGACATGGATGGTGGTGTCACAGTTGTGACAGTGTGAATGTACCTAATGCTATGGCTAAGATGGTCCATTTTTAAAAAAAGATTTATTTATTTGAGAGAGAGAGCGGGGTTGCGGCGGGAAGGGACAGAGGGAGAGAGAATCTTAAGCAGGTTCCACGATGAGCACAGAGCCCAATGCAGGACTCAAATCTCACGATCCCGAGATCATGACCTGAGCCGAAACCAAGAGTCGGACGCTTAACCAACTGAGCCACTCAGGTGCCCCAAAACGGTACATTTTATGTTATGCATACTTCACCACAATAAAAAAGCCTACAATTGATGTTATTTACTTATATAATTATATATTACATATTATTACATAATTATAATTATGCAATAATGTCTGTGCTCACCATAGAACCCATGACTTCCAACTCACCCTCATCCCCTCCGGAGGGCAGAGCAACCTGAAGCCGAGGGTGTGCAGTGACTTGTCCACTGTCCACAGTGGGAACACCTGGGCAGGGCTCTGGACGCGGGCATTTGCCAGTTGCTCGGGGAAAGGCCTGTATTTCCGGGGCTCTGTTCTCAACTGAACTGACCTCCCCAAGCCCAATGCAGCCTTCAGGATAGTTGGTTCAGCCAACAGCCATTGGGCACCAGCTCTGGGCCAGGCCCTGGGGAGGCAGAAGGAAGGAGACATACAGACACCCCTCCCTCAGGGAGCCAGGCCAAGGTGAGGGGACAGAACACGAACCAGAAACAGAACCCATAGGGACACACTGTAAGGCACGTCAGATGGTAAGTGCCATGAAGAGAAGCAAAGCGCACCGAGGTGGCAGACGACCCTGGGGCGAGAGCACCTACTGAGAAGGCGTCGTCCTGGTACAGAGCTGCAGGAGGCCCTGCAGGAGGCCAGGGAGCCCCACCCCGCCCCCAACACAGCCCTTCCCTCAGCCTGAGAGCAGGCACTCTGCAGGATCCCAGCCAACCTGCTGTGTGTTCACAAGCAAGTTCCTTAACCTCTCTGTGCTCTGTGCTCAGCTGTTTATAAAATGGAGAATAAAACCTACCGCTCACTGTTGTGAGGATTAAATGGGAGGTGCGTAACTACTTATCACCCTGCTGGTACACACAGGGTTCATGGAATGCAGTGTTGAGTCATCTAATAATGACAAGAATGACAATGTCATCCTCTCGAAGAGGTACAACCCCACCCCAACCCCCCACAGCTGGGGACTCAGGACTAACGTCCCCAAAAGTGTGATTTCTTTTATTTGTACACAAGCTGTCCATGAGGAGTTTCCCCCTGTGAGTGCCTAAGACTGACAGACGGACATTACCTTCTGGCAAGGCCGGGTATTTCCAAGGACCACCCGCACCCGTTTCTCAGACCGTACTAATGCTGCGGTCTCATGTGCAGGGGGTACTTGGTCCCACTCTGCTTTATGTAGCTTCCTAGCTGATCACACACATTAGCCTTGCCTCCACAAAAGACCAAACACAGGCCAGCACTTGCTGATTTTCCCTCCAATTCCCCAGCCCAATGGGACCCAAGAAAATTCAGAGACCCGGGCACATGTTCCTTGTTTGTGCCTGCTTGAGAACATCACTTTCTGCTCTCCATGCCATCCACATGGTCTGAGAAGGCTGGGGAGACTGGAAGGGGCCTTGGGGGTGAGGTGGGGAATACACTAGGGTCTGTGAAGTTCTCAGAACCCGTACAACCCCTTAAAGGGGTCAAACTCTAGAACCTTAGGAGTGCAAAACGGTACAGCCACTTTGGAAGAGAGCTTGGCAGTTTCTTACAAAACTAAAATTACTCTCACCGTATGATCCAGCAATCAGGCTCCTTGGTATTTACCCCAAGAAGTTGAAAACTTCCGTCTAAACAAAAACCTGCATGTGGATGTTTATGGCAGCTTTATTCATAGTTGCCAAAACTTGGAAGCAGTCAAGATGTCCTTCAGTGGGGGAATGGATACATAAACTGTGGCACATCCAGACAGCGGAATATTAGCACTAAAAAGAAATGAGCTACTGAGCCATGAGAAGACCTGGGGGAACCTTAAATGCATATTGCTAAGTGAAAGAAGCTGGTCTGAAAAGTCCAACTGTATGATCCTCTGGAAGGAGTAAGAAGATTAGTGGTTGCCAGGGACTAAGGGGAGGCAAGGATGAAGAGGCGGAGCACAGGGGATGTTTAGGGCAGTCAAAACACTCTGTATGATACTGTTATGGTGGATCCATGTCATCATACGTGTCCGGCCCCACAGAACGTATAACACTAAGAGTGAACACTCATGCAATCTGTGGACTTCTGTTACTGATGATGGAGCCACCTGACTCGTCCACTATAAGGCCTGTGCTGTGCCAATATCAGATGTTCATGCTGGGGGGGGACCGCACGGGGCCGGGAGGCACGAGTCCAACACCCTGTATGGACAGCTCCATTTTCCTGTAAACCTAAAATGTTCTCAATAAATAAAGTCCTTTTTTTTTTTTTTTTAAATCTAGAACCCAGAGAAGATGACAGAGGCAGGGGCCTCCAGCCAGTGAGCAGCATGACCAGTAGGGAAAGTGAAGTTTCTCACACTCCCCTCCCCTACACCCTGGATTGCCCCACCCCCCCCACCCCCCCATGCGCATAGTTGCCACACCAACTATCCACTCAGTCACTCAAGCCAGAAACCTAGGGAGCCTTCCATGATTCCAAACATCACGCCCCCTCCCCAGCCCATCTGTGGGTCTTGTGGGCTTTGCCTCCTAACGGCCCTCAAATCTGGGCTTCTGACCACCCCTCCCCCACCTCCCTAGCCCGACCGAGCCCCATCATCTCTCTCCTGGGCCACCACTGTGGTCCCCGCCCTGTGTCCCTGTGGTCTGTTTCCTACCCTGACCAGGGAGGTCTTCTAAAATGATACCTTGGACCTTATCATCCCACAGCAACCAGAGCAAAACCCCAACTGCCCTGGGCCCTGCCGACCTCTCCCCTGCACCTGCACTACCCTCCGCCATGCAGGCACTGGCATGTGATGTTTTCCACTAGGACAGGACCTGGCACACAGCAGGTGCTCAGTCAATACTGTTGGATATACCAAGGAATAAACGACCCCGCAATGTGCTGATAGACGTTATCATCTGCATTCTGTAAATGGGGAATCAGGAAAGTGTGGATCCCTGGGGTTGGAGGCATGCTCATGAATGGAGTGTTTAAGCCACAACGGCTTACTAAGCGTTTGTGAACTTGATGACCACAGAAGACCCATTACACCACTCTGCTGCCATTCAAAACTCACCGCTTTGGAACCATCTCTTCCTGTCCAACCCCCACCCCCACCCCACCTCTGCTCTGCCCCTCCTGTGGGAAGCCTCCCTGCCTCACTTCACCTGCTGTCATCCTCTGATTACTGGTAGATGCCGAAGGGGCCAGCAGACACCACTGTCCAGCTGAGACCACCCAAGAGACCGGTCAATGGGACCCGGCTGCTGTGGTGCTCAGCGGGAGAAGTTTCTGCATATACGATTATTAATGACTTTATTTATATACCAATATTTAGTACTGCTTGCAATTAAGCAGATCTGCTTTCAAAATATGACTAATTAGAACAGTCGTGCTGGCAGGGAGACTTCTGCGAGGAACGCACAGCGTTCAAGCAAAAGTTGCCCCCGCCCGCAGCAAAACCAGGTGCCGGGTCTCAGGAAGGAAGGCGGGAGGAAATGGGAGGGGAGGGGGAGGAGGAGGGCAGAGGGAAGGCAAGGTGCAGTCCTCAACCCAGGAGCCTTCATTTGTATGATGCTAGTTAACTACGTTCTCTGGCCTGACATTTTCTGCTACTTGGAAGCCAACCAGAAAGGTATGGGCTGCCTAATTCCCTGGGCTGACATTTTGCAGGGAGCCAGAGGAGGGGAACCTGTTCAGTGATGCGGAAACCCACAGGGTATGTACAACTTGGCATTAATCACCCATGGGCCCCTGTCCCCACAACACCCTCGCTGACTTACACCCATTAAGGGGCACGACTTTCTGGTTTTTCCCTGAGGGACCATTTTTGGTCAAAACAGGTACATCTGGGTTACCTGGGTGGCTCAGTTGGTTGAGCGTCTGCCTTCGGCTCCGGTCATGATCCCGGGGTCCTGGGATTGAGCCCTGCTTGTTGTGGAGCCTGCTTCTCCCTCTGCCCCTCCCCCTGCTTATGCTTTCTTTCTCTCTCTCTCTCTCAAATAAAAATAAAAAAAAAAAATCTTTTTTTTTTTTAAAGATTTTATTTATTTATTTGAGAGAGCGAGAATGAGAGAGAGAGAGAGAGAGTACATGAGAGGGGGGAGGGTTAGAAGGAGAAGCAGGCTCCTCGCCGAGCAGGGAGCCCGATGCGGGACTCGATCCAGGGACTCCAGGATCATGACCTGAGCTGAAGGCAGTCGCTTAACCAACTGAGCCACCCAGGCGCCCCAAAAATAAAAAAAAAATCTTAAAAAAGAACAAAAACAGGTACATCTGGCAAAGGGGGCCAAAAGCTCAAGTTCTAAAGATTGCCTCAGTCTTGGTGTCCCAAACAGACTGAAAACTAGTGTCCCTCAGGGGCGCCCACATCTAACTCTGCCCACCTCACTCACAGCTGCCTCTTACCTGATGTCCAGCTCAGGTCCCTATTCTGTGCTAGACCTTGACCCTGACCCCAAGGTCCTCCAGGTGGGTAACATGGGCATAGAAACGGACAGCCATCCTTCCCGGTGACCCTGGGGACAAGGCCTGATGGGGAGGCCTCCTAGAGGAGGAGACTCAAAGCTGAGGGGAAGTGGGGTCTCTGGGCTGAGCAAGCACATGGCAGCATGAAGCCACGTGGTGGGTGCTAAGAGCCTCCAGAGTGGCAGGCCCTGGTCCCCAGGGGCTGGCTGCCAAGAGCAGTGGGGCATCCACAGACCCCCCCCCCACACCTCTCACCCCTCACTTCCATTGTTCTCTGCTCAAGGTCACCCACTAGAGGCCCTCCCAAACCAGGCCACCTAAAACTGCACCCCATCACCCTCCACCTCCTTGCCCTGCTTAGTTTTTCTGTCTAGTGCCCCCCTCTGTGGGACATTCCAATCCACACTGACCTGCTTCTCTTCTTTGTGCCTGTCCCCCCAACTAGAATATAAGTTCTCCAGGACAGGGGACCCAGGCAACAGCGCCAAGCCCGGTACCCAGCTGGCACCCCCCAAACATGGGCTGAGTGAATAGTGAGGAATAGAGTGGAAAAGCCATCTGCAGCCCACAGGGGCGTGACTGCAAAGCCCCTGGCAGGGCCGGAGGAAGGCGGTGGCCTTGGCGGTGGGAACCATGCTATCCGGATACTGGGCTGGTCACCCTGCAGCCAGAGCTCCTCCCGTGCAAGTGAGGGGGCCCTGCTCAGTGTCCAAGCAAAGCTGGAAATCTCACGCTTCACGAGAGATCTCCTGATCTGTAAACGCTGGCAACTAATTCAGGTTTTAAAAATATATCTCTGTCGTCTGGGCGTAGTCCGAGGAGCCTGATTTGCCCACTCAGAGGAAGAGAACACGGGAGGGGTTTTCTGAGCCGAAGGGATGCCCTCTGTTTTGCACATGGAAAGAGCAGCCTGACCAGGTAGAGTGGACACTTGGTGGCCACCAAGGTCCCCCTTTGGCACGGGGCCAGATCCCGCACCTGAGCCCCTTTCTGCAAGCCGCCTTGGACCAAGGTTATGACTCCCTTCCCCAGGGACAACCACATCCACTGTCTGGTCCATGCAGAGTGGCAGAGGACCCGTCTCTTTGTCTCGATGAGGGACATCTTGGCAGGGTTGTGTCAGCCCCAGAGCTCTCACTGGCCATCGGTTGAGGGAGGCCTCTGTTGGGATTATGCCATGGCCCAACATCGCCCCAGCCCTCCCTGCTCTCTGTAACCTCCTTTACTGTGGCGACATGTGACTGTGCTTCTGTCCCCTGGGCTGCTGGGGTGGAGCTGGGGCAGGGGCAGAGACCCGGGACATGCGGCCCCAGGAAGGCTGACAGAGCCAAAGCCTTACCCCAAAGATCCAAGGTGAATCTCCCCAGGGCAACACACCCGTGAATTCATGGCAGGCAGCTCTGTCTCCTTGGTAACCCACGGTGTTCCACACTCCAAGCCTTTAAGTGTAACCCCGGTCATTCCAGGGGTCCAGCCAGGAGCCAATGTAAAAGGGCCCCATGCTGGGGCTTTATGGGTCTGTAAAATATCCACCCTGTTTTTTCTTAGGCACATTTCATAAACCAGTGCATTTTATACCTGGGGGAATCAGCAGCTCCTATGACTACATGAAGCCGTTCTTGCACGTGCTGCTGTAAACTCGGGTGACAGGATAAGGATCTTTGCCTGTGGCCATAAAACCAGGTCTGGAACAGGCCAGCCCCTCAATGTGTGGATGTCGGGGGCAATGAGCACCCACACCTGCCCCCATCTGCTCGGGTAGCCTGGGTCGGTCCCAGACATGGACCGTGACACCAGTCATAGCAGTAATAAGAACAGCCGGCGTGTGCTGACCACACCCTACATGCCAGGGTCTCTGTGCTCATGCTCGGCATGCCTTTGCGCTCGACGATCTTCTGAAGCACGGTCATCACCCCCATTGCACAGATGCGGAAACTGAGGCACGGAGGAGTTAAGTGCAGCAAGGTCACACGGCTGGCCTTGGACCCCAGGCCGTCTGGCTACAGGGAACAGCTTGTACTGTTGAACCCCTAAGGCACTGTCCTGGAAACAAATCCCAGCCTGCCTGGTGGTGGTCGACCTGCCCGGGCGGTCCTTACATAAGCAGGTAGCAGCAGGCCTCCCTGGGCGCCAGCAGGGCACCAGGTCCTCCTGACTCTCAGCAGCCCACTGGGTCCTCCTCCAAGCCCACAGGGTGGGGCCGTTTACCCCCACTGAGCAGCAGGCAGAAGGGGAGGCGGGGGCACCTCAAAGACGGCTTTGAAGGCGGGAGGGGCGGGAGGCGCCGAGAAACGCCAAGTTGGGGGACGATGCCCGGCGTGGGCGTGGAGACACAGCCCTGCTGTCGGAGCACGGCCTGTCTGGAGAACAACCTCACCCTGCTTGGGGTACTGCACTCCCTATGACCAGTAGCTGCACCCGAAGTGGTGACTCTTCACGCGGGCCCCGAGGGGACACGCAGGAGGACGCCGAACCATGAGCGTGACCTGCCGTGGATGCAGCCCAGCATCCATCCCCGAGGGAGTGGCTGGTGCATCATGGTGGACGCCCCACTCCCCGCCCCCAGAAGGTTCTGGTCAGGGAGAAGCAACGCGCCAGGTGCACATCAGCCTTGACACGCACGTTGAAAACACAGAACTGAGTGACACAAGAAAGATGAGATGCCTCAGCATGGGTTTCTTGCAGCAGGGGCCATGTCAACCGAGGGGTGCTCTCAGGGGAAGCTTGTCAGGGGGCGAGGCAGGGCGGGGGCTCTAGGAGGGGCTGTCCCCGCCTGACCCGCGGGGCCTGGAAGAGTAAACTCACCGGAGACGTCCTGCCTCGAGGCGAGCCATCGCTGTATGGCCCGCAGGGGTCACGGGTGCCTGTGTGGGTGCGGCCCCCCTTGGCTGAGGGCCTTTCTCCATGGAAGGCCCGCCCCGGTGGCAGCCCCTGAGAGTGAGGGGACAGGGCCCTGGAAGAGCACAAGAGGACAGCCGCCACGCCAGGGGGAGGGAACGGTCGGACGTGGAATGGGGGGAGAAATGAATGGATGGAGCTGGACAGAGGCCTTGGCTGGACGGCAATGATAAATGCACCCCTCCTGCCGAGTGTGATTAACTCGCCCTCCTCACGGGAGGTCAGGCACAGAGCGGGGAGGGCTGTGGCCGCAGTGCGCACAGGGGGGACGCCTGCACACTGCAGATGCAGATGGGGGCACTGCGTCGGAGACACTCCCAACCACCAAACGGTACGCCTGAGTCTGGAGCGGCCAGGGCCCATTGGAAGCTGGGTTAATAACGAGAGTGGTGGAGGGACGTTCATCACTGTCAGCCCTGAGCGCAGCACTAGGCAGGGACGGGCGTGAGGCCACCAGGCCTGGGCCGTCCTTGGCAGCTGCCCCAGGTGCAGAGAGAGGAGCTCCATTGGTGGGGGGACAAGGCCGGGCTTGGGAGCAGGTGCAGGGCCCCTCAGCTGGGCCTCCAAACAAGGGCGGTGAGAAGGGGAGAGAATGCCTGCCGTGTGCCATCGGTCACTCGGTGAGTCTTTCCTGAGGGCCTACTGTGTGCAGCAGGTGGGGCTTCAGGAATGAGCAAACACACAAAATCCTGCCCCCGTGAAGCCAGCATCCTCTGCGGGGAGGCAGGTAAGAAGCAAATACATCCAGAGCATGATGCGCAGGGGATCCGTGCCAAGAAGGAAAACGGGGGAGGAAGGATCGGCGGGGAAGAGCCAGAGTCTCAGAGCCAGAGTCCCAGTGCTGAGGGAAGTGGACCCCCAAAAGGGAGTGAGGGAGCGGGCCACGCGTCTCTCTGGGTAAGAGCCAGGACACAGAGGATCGTGCAGCTGCCCTGCAACCACTCCCATCCCCACCTCCTCCCATTCCCCTGCCTCAGTTTCCTCATCTCCTAAAACACAGACAGTACCACTTTGCTCAGTAGTTCTGTGAGAGCTGAGTTCCTCTCTCTGAAAGCCTCTAGCTTATCACTACATAACCCAGAAACTCCACTCCTGGGCAAACACCCTAAAGACTTACAAGTATGGTCTCGAATGTTCGGAGCGGCACTATTCACAATAACCAAAAGGTGGAAACAACTCACGCGTCCATCAACACGTGAGTGGATAAACCAAATGTGGTCTATCCATACACTGGAATGTTCCTCAGCCTTAAAGAGGAAGGGAATTCTGACGCAGGCGCCAATATGGATGAACCTTGAGGACATTATGCTCAGTGAAAGAAGCCAGTCACAGAAAGATAATGCTGTAGGATCTCACTTATAGGAGGTCCTGAGAGCGGCCCAGTTCCCAGAGACAGCAGAATGGTGGCTGTCAAGGGGGGAGGAATGGGGAGCTAGTGATGAATGGCGACTGGGTTTTGGTTCTGCAAGACGAGAAGAGTTCTGGGAGATGGCTGGTGGGGCTGGAGGCACAGCCCTGTGCGGGCACTTAATGCCACTGAATCGGACACCTAAAAATGGTTATAATGGCAAATTTTATGTCATGTGTATTTGCTACAACTTCTATTTTTATTTTTTTAAAAGATTTTATTTATTAGAGAGAGTGCGTGCACACGCACAAGCAGGAAGGAGGGGCAGGAAGAGGGAGAGGGAGAAGTAGGCTCCCTGCTGAACAAGGAGCCCGATGCAGGACTTGATCCCAGCACCCCAGGACCATAACCTGAGCCAAAGGCAGACTCTCAACTGACTGAGCCCCCCAGGGGCCGCCCCTTGCCACAACTTTTTAAAAATAAAATAACACTCTTCTGGACCAAAAAAAGTACCCGGTACACAGTCAATGTTCAAGTGAGGCCTGGTTCCTACCAGCACTACCCCTGACCTCCTCAGGACAGAGAGACAAGAACACAAGGCTTGGCACACATTAGCTGGTGATTCTGGCCAAGTTCTCAGCCCCACTGAGTGTGGGTGTGGATGAGGAGGTCCTTCTAGCCAGCCCTTCTCTGAAGTCAGTCCTTGTCCCTGAGCCTGTCGACCCAGGGTACCAGCATGCAAAATCCAGCACGACTGGGCTTTGCGCAGGATCACAGAGATCAAAAGATATGCTGGAGTGGATATAAATAGCCCCAAAGCTCCGGCTTCGCTGTTGAGCTGGCAGAGCAGGGGGACCCCAGTAAGCCTGGCTCCAAAATCCCCTTCCCGGAGCAGCCCTCCACAGACCCTGGTAGCTGACTCAGTAGGCCCCCAGGTTCAGGCTCTGGGCCCCAACCCCCACCTCACTGCCTGTCACAATTCCTCTTTTTCAAACTCAGACTGGTTTTTCAATCCAAGTAGGCCCCTCCCCTGCCTGTGAGAGCATCTGGTTTGCTGGGTAAGGATGCAGGGGTGGGGGGTGTGGAGGGGAAGCAGCGAGGCACACCTGGAACACAGGGGAAAGGGCAGGGCTGGGGGCAAACAGTAAAACTCCACCCCACCTTGCCCACCTTACCCCATCTGGGACTCAGTCTTGCTTTCACCCTGACTCTTACAATGATTCTCAGTCGTCTCAGCATCAGCCTGCAGATACTGATCAGCGCCCCCAACACAAGCGGCAGACACATTTTGTGATGGGCACACCTCCGCCCTCCCTCCACCTCCCGCACACCGGCAGGCATCCCCCTGAGGGCTGACTCCAGCATCCCGGGCTGCAGGCTGGCACTTAGGAGGCTCGGCAAGTGCTGGTTAAGTGAATGAATAAATGAATAAATTAATGACTAATTCAACACATGTGGGAAGAAAGGAAGGAAGAGAGAGACGGAGAGTCCCAGACATGTGGTTGCCTACACATCTCTCAGTCTCTGCCTCTCCCTGGGTGTTCCTCTGTCCCTCTGTCTCTGTTTCTACACCCCCACCACAATCCATCAAGGTCTGTCTGTTTGTCTGTCTCCCAGCAGGCGGCTGAGAGCAAATGGACCAAAGGGCTCTGAGCTGCCACTGGGGTGCCCCTCCTCCTCCCAGAAGGTCTATCCACCTGTCCATCTTCCCATTTTCTTTTTTTAATATATTTTTTTAAGATTGTATTTATTTATTTTGAGAGAGAGTGTATGCAAGCAGGGGGAGGGGCAGAGGGAGAGAATCTCAAGCAGACTCCCTACTGAGTGCAGAGCCAATGAGGGGCTCGAACTCACAACCCTAAGACCATGACCTGAGCTGAAATCAAGAATCAGATGCTTAACCTACTGAGCTACCCAGGCACCCCCCTTCCCACTTTCCAAAAGGCCAGCTTCTTCCCCTTCTTCTTGGCTGGAGCAGCAACCATCCAGCTAACCCACAGACTCTTCCCCTGAGAGAACCCTGCCGGCCCCCATCACTTCCCCTGGGTGTCAGAGTCCAGGGGGCCTGAGTCAGCCAATCCTCTGCCTCTGTGACTCATACTGTATGAAGTAACTGGCCCTCATTCGCTGAATAAGATTAAATTTAGCAACAATCCTAACACTAGGGTCCCCAGGGGGCCCACCTCCATTCCCAATGACTCAAACTCTGAGGCTTCAGGCTCCCAGAGATGTGGTCAAACATCTTCAAATCACAGCTGTAAAACCACCTTCACCGTAAGCTTAGGACTGACTAAGAGGGGCCAAAACCAAATGTATGAACACGGGCTTAAACACATGGTTTTAGTCTCTCATGTACTAGCCTGGAGGTAGGCAGTAAAGGGGCAGTCCAGTTGTCAGGGGCCTAGGCTCCCTCTAGCTCACTGCATCCCTGTGGTGCAGCCCTTGTCCTCACAATCCACAAATGGCTGCCTGTGCACCAGCCACCACATTCTCATTCCAGCCAACAGGAAGGGGCAAGAGGCAAAAGACCCATCCTTTCTTTAAAAGACATATCCTGGAAGCTGCGCACCACACTTATGGCCAGAATGGGGCCACAGGGCCATCTCTAAGTACCAGGGAGGCTAAGAAATGCAGCCTGTATTCCCCCAAAATTTCCAAAATAATAATGACTGTGGACTGCTACAGAGTGTGCCTTCCTACAGCCAGTCTGGACTTACTGGCCTTGTGCCACGGGGACAGCACTGTTCCCTATTCTTATGCCCCCTTTCCGGATGAGGAGCCTCGTCCCGGCTGCTCAGGACAGAGCCGGTCTCCAAAGCCAGACTTGTGCGCACCCACCACCTTGGCAATTTTTGTCTATCAAGCTGCACTTGGCAAACAGGGTCTGAGAAGTGACAGTGTCCAATACTGACCCCACGGCCCTTGACCTCCTCCCTGTGCAACCGAGACCACGTCTAGACCACTGCCTGAGACGGTGTCTCAACTGTGGAAGATACCTGAGGACCCAGCATGGGTCTCACTACAGCAGCTCCACCTGGGGTGTGGCCAGGCTGAGCTGAGCCCACAGGCCCCAGAGGCCCAGACCCCAGCTGGGGAATTTTCCATTAGACCTGGGGGCACAGGCTGGCCACCAGCTCATGTGTTGGGGAGGAAGTGGTTTGTTTTGATCAAATTAAAGCAAAGGAGAACCACTCGGGGAGAAAAATTGTGAGCTTCAGCTGAAGCTGTCACCTTGAGAAGAAAAAGAAAGCCAGCCCCCTCCTAGAGGGACATAGGTAAAACCCAGGACGGGGAGTCCCTGAAGGGCAGTGTGGGAGGAAGTACCGAGACTGTCTGGGGCTCCCTGTCCCTCCTAACCCCCTCCCTCACCTCCCCAGCCCAGCAGTCTCTCCAGAAGGCTCTCCTCACTGCCCCCTGCACAGGGGAGAGGCCAGGGGGCACCTGCCTCCCTACCAGGCTGTGAGGTCGCCATCCTGTGCCCCCCGAACCTGTCCCCCTCCCTGGCACGCGTCTGCACACACAAGGCTCTATAACCACTTAGTGGATTGGACCTGAAGTTCCAGTTCAGTGGAGAGATTAAAGACACTACATTTTACAATAAAAGCAGTTCTTGCCGAGAAGAGGAGCTGACTTCCTGGCGAAATAAAAGCTGCTGTTCCCATCCCTCTGGGCTCCTCCTGCTAGGAGGGACAGGACTTTTGGCATCTGGTAAAGGGAAATCTGGGAAGATGGTGACAAATCAGCTTCCCCCACCCCACCCCCATGCTGTGCTGTGCCCCCCCGGGGGCCAGAGTCTGCATGTTTCTTAAACAAGAGGGCCATGCTCTTCCTGCTGGGCCACTGGCCTCCAGATCCATCCATGTCCTCGCCTCCTGGTCTGCAGCTTTCAAGTTTCTGGGTAGACAAAGGGACCAGGCTTGCTGAGTCCTATCCACGAGGGAGGAGACTTTGCATGCCATGTCCAGGCCATGGCTAGCAGGCCCACCCGCTCCAGAGGCCACAGAAACACAGGGGAGGCCAGCTCCCATCCCTGCCACTACCCTGCCACGGGCAGAGCCCAAGATCTTGGCCAGCGGTGGGCCTCACGACCACTGGACACAGAGCAGAATGGAAAGAGCACCACTCTGGGAGTCACAGCTCACGTTGGGCCCCCCTGTGCCACCCCAAGCAAGGTGCTTCACTTCTCTGGGCTCAGTTTCCTCATCTCTAAAGTGGAGCTGTGCAGATAAAAAGGGGATCAGCTGGGGCCGCCTGGGTGGCTCAGTCGGTTAAGCGCCCGACTTGATTTCGGCTCAAGTCATGAGCTCAGGATCGTGAGATTGAGCCCTGCATCGGGCTCTGCCTCAGTGGGGGGTCCGCTTGGGATTCTCTCTCCCTCTCCCTCTGCCCTTCCCCCCTATTCTCTCTCTCTCTCTCTAATAAAAGGGGGAGGGGAGGAATCAGCTAGCACACAGCAGGTGCTCAATAAATGCTTATTTCAGCCAATCTCATGGTGGAGATCTCCAGTGCCAGGAAAATACCTGCCTCGAGGAGAAAAGCGGTAGAAACTCAGCCACTAGACATTTTAATGAGTTTGAACACACATCCACACAGTAAATGGAGGCACTATACTGATAATATGCATATCACCAGAGTCCACCAAAATGACATTGAGGGATGATGTTAAATAATCAAGGGAAATAGAAGTCCCACTGTTTTCTTCCTGTACCTCAAAGGATCGTGGATTTTGCCCCCAGGGGTGTGGACTCTTCATTCTGGAGACCCTGGACTCGTCCACATAACAATCATGGATTTATCTAAAATGTCTGATTTTAAATATAAACAGTTTGCTGGGAGGGCACCCAAAGGCGAGCCGGACCTGGCTTCTGCTTGCCACAGAGTGAGAAGAAGCAGGCACCCCGGCGTGGCACGGTCGTGGGAAGTCAGATGGGGGGCTCCTGGAGGACCTAGGCCTGCAAGAAGAAACCTAAAGAGAGGACGGATTCCAAAGTGTATAAAATCATGAAGAGTT
Source organism: Leptonychotes weddellii (assembly GCF_054177405.1). NCBI lineage: Eukaryota > Metazoa > Chordata > Mammalia > Carnivora > Phocidae > Leptonychotes > Leptonychotes weddellii. The sequence goes on along the minus strand of NC_138369.1, from coordinate 48,349,277 downwards.
CTGAGAGGGGAGCTGGTCCATAAAGGACATGTGGGCTTTCTGGAGGCAGGCATGGAGATGTGGGAAGGGCATGCCAGGCAGAGGGAACAGCATGGGCAAAGGCACGAAGGTGGGACAACAGCACATGTCTGCAGCAGGTGCCAGTACAGAGGACATGCAGCCTCCAGGCCACCCCACCTGGGGTGGGTTTCCGGGCAAGTGAAATAGCTGCGTGTGGTGAGAGGAACAGGCCCGGGAAGGAGTGGAAAGGAGAGGGAGAGGGTGCTCACCTCCTGCGTGCTCCCTGAGTGGGAGCTCAGGGCTCGGCACCCTCTGGAGCATCCTCTCCCCGGAGTTGGGCCAGGCCCATGTGTGACGGCCCTTCCCCCGGGAGTCCCCTGAGGTCCCCGGCAGGATGAGACCGCGTCTGTGGGAAGCCCCACCGGCCCCCCACAGACGACAGGTCCCGTTGCAGAAGTGCCATGCTCCCAAGGCTTGTGATGCCGGGGGAGACGGCAGGGACGAGAACGCTGTGCTCTTGATGACTGCAGTTATCCAAAACTCGTTAGCGACAATGATTTCCTCCAGACCCCCTTTCTCCTCTCTGGATGTTTTGGCTGCTTCGCCGTATGGCTGGAGTTAAAAATACAGCTCAGAGTGAGGGGGTGCTGGCAAGAGTGGGCAAGCATTCCCCCCACTGGGTGGGGGACTGTCGCCTGCTCGGGTCCCCTGACCCCGTCGCTGGCCGGGTGGCAGAGCTGGGGACATCCCAGGCTCAGCGGAGCCGGTCTCCGAATGAACTGTAGAATGAGAAGGCCCTCAGGACATACAGCCACTTGCTAAGTTATCCGACACAGACAGGTCACCACGACAGGGCGGAGAGAGAGAGGCACAGTGTGGGCCCCGCCTGCCAGCAGGCTGCAACACAAACTTGTGCCAACCTTAGTTAGGGCAGGGGAGTGACAATGTGGCCTGAGCAAACCCGAGGCGGCAGATGAAGGACAGTGGCAGACCCCTGCTCCTCCTCCCCTTGAGACCAGCAGGAGGTGGCACAAGTGGCCTCCCCGGACTCCGACGAAGCCTCGTGGCTCCCACCAGACTTTTCGGAACACTGGCGCTGGGACCCCCGGGCCTCCAAGGGAGAGGCCTGCCTCCCCGAGCCCGCCGTGCTGAAGCAGCCACGTGCGCTCACTCGGGTCAGCGGCTCCAGCTGAGCCCGGCCTTCCAGACTTGTCCACAAGTTCCCAGATAGGTACTCAAAGTCATCCGGACCCGCCGGACCCGCTCATCCGGGACGTGAATACCACTGCATAACTTCCACCGGCAAAGAGAACAGAAGATGCCACCAGTGAAGCCCAGCCCAAGCCCTGACCTGTGGAGTCTCAGAAGAGTGAGCTGTTACACAGCCACAGGGGACCAGAGCTTACAGACTGACTGGTAGATGGATTGAGTCCATCCGTCCGTCCGTCTGTCCATCCATTCTTCCTTCCTTCCTTCCACACATTCATTAAAACCCACCCTGAGGCAGGGCCTCTTATAGGCACCCCAGAGACAAAGAATTCATTCTCCCTGTCCCCATGGGCGCTTCTTGGCTGGATCCTCAGTGCCCACCCAGCGTGTCTGGGTCCATCGCGTGTCCATCGCGTGTCCCCGTCTCCCTGTTTGGCAGCTTTCTCCCCTGGGGCCTGTCACTTCTAGGCTCCCCTCAACGTACTCTTGTCTGGTTCCTGCCCCTGCCTTTATTTTCTCTGGGTGTGGAGAGGACATGTGGGATGTTCTGCCTTTCAAATGGGTCTCAGTATGCTTGAAAACGTCACCTGCATACTAAAACAACAAGGGTATTTAAATGTTGCATTAGAAAAGATCTCTTTAACACAAAAGAAGTTGGTAAGGGAGGGACAGAGGAAGAAAAAAAGATATAAAACTTATTGAAAGTAAATAACAAAGTTGCAGATGGAAATCCTACCTTAGTAACAATTATATTGAGTACAAGTAAATTAAACACTCCAATCAAAAGGGGGAGACTGGCAGAATGGACTAAAAACACATAATCCAGTATGTGCTAAGAGACCCACTTTAGACCAAGATGTCCATCGACAGATGAATGGATAAAGAAGATGTGGTATATATACACAATGGAATATTATGCAGCCATCAAAAGGAATGAGATCTTGCCATTTGCAACGACGTGGATGGAACTGGAGGGTATTATGCTGAGCGAAATAAGTCAAAAAGAGAAAGACATGTATCATATGACCTCACTGATATGAGGAATTCTTAATTGCAGGAAACAAACGGAGGGTTGCTGGAGTGGGGGG
>NC_138369.1:48310910-48346480 GCF_054177405.1 Leptonychotes weddellii | reverse complement strand
AAAAAAAAAAAAAGAGACCCGCTTTAGATTCAAAGACACAAAGAGGTCAAAAATAAAAAGATGGAAAAGGGGTTATCATGCAAATAGGAAGCCAAAGAAAGCTGGAGTGGCTACACAGATATCAAACACAGACTTGAAGATGAAAACTGTTAATGCAGACAAGGAAGGACGTTTTATAAGGACAAAAGGGTCGGTCCCTCGGGAAGACACAATACTTCTAAACATGCATGCACCAAGCAACAGAACCCCAAAACACACGAAGCAAAAACAGAGAGAGCAATAAAGGGAGAAATAAGCAGTTCCACAGGAATAGTTGGAGACATCAGTGCCCCGCTTTTTGTAACAGATAGAACAGTCAGACAGAGGGTCAACAAGGAGACAGAGGACTTGAACACTGGAAACCAACCAGACCCGACAGACAGGCCCAGAACACCTCCCAGCAGCTGGTGCATATTCCTCTCAAGTGTACTTGGAACATTCTCCAGGAGAGATCATATCTTAGCCCTTAAAATGAGTCTTGATTTGGGGCACCTGGGTGGCTCGGTCGGTTGAGTGTCCGACTCTTGATTTAGGCTCAGGTCATGATCTCAGGGTCGTGATAAGGAGCCCCAGGTCAACTCCACGCTCAGCATGGGGTCTGCTTGGGATTCTCTCTCTCTCCTTCTCTCTCTGTGCATCCCCACCCCTGCTCGCACTCTCTCTCTCAAAAGAAAAAAAAAAAAGCAAAAGCAAAAACAAAAAAACTAGTCTTGATTCATTTAAAAGGACTGTAATCATACAAAGTATATTCTCAAAACACAAATGGCTGAAATTTAAAGAGTCCCCTAAACACGGCTAGATGGCAGCTCTTGGGAATGTCCTTGAGTCATCCTTGTTCAAACCACCACTCTCCCTACCACCCTTGCCTCTCTGTGCCTCTGTTTCCCCACCTGTATGTTGGGGACAAGAGAGGAACTTCACAGAGCTATAGCAAGTGTTTATAAGAAACCACTCAGTTGTCATAATTATTACTTGTTATCGATGGAGGGTGGTAATGATAATCCCTTACGTTCCATCTCTGGGTGAGGAGGCATTCCCTCATAGAACGGGTTAAGACTTTCAAAACGCCTCCACTCCCACTGTTTAACTCAGTCCTCATCATCTGTTAAACGGGAAAAAGCTGGTAGTGGTGAGGCCCCAGTAGGTGGCATCTGTTGAGTCCTTCGCCCAGGGCCTGGCTCACAATAGGTGCCAGAAAGGGAGTAGGTTGGCCTATGGGTGGGCATCGAGAGGGGGTGGTCGGTTCCCTGCACACCCCTTGTGGGTGGAGGATTTTACACACCTCCAAGTTTAGAGGTGCTGAGCTGGGTGAGAGCAGAGCCTTGAAGAAGTCTAGACAGAGATGGGAGCCTGTAATGGGCTGGGGGGGCAGAATATTCTAGATGGCTCTGCCTTTTTGTGGGGAGTCCTCCATCCTGTTGAAACAATGTAAGTCTCCCCCTTTAACTGCAGGTTAAAGGGATGATGACGGCACGTCTTACAAAGATGCTGGATTCATGATCAGCTACATTAAATGTGCAGGAGTCAGACAGACAATAGAGAGATAAACGCCAAGACCCAGTCTGAATTCTAAATCCTGTGACTTTCCTCTAACATCAAATTTCTTCTCCACCTAGGAAAGAGGGAACAACAGCAACAAAAATTGGCAAGCATGAGGGGTACTCTGCTCTACTTGTATTACCTATTTAATCCTCACAGCCCTCTCTGAGGGAGGTGATGTTTTATAACCCCATTTTATAGGTGAAAACACTGAGGCACAGAGAGGCTAAGTAACTGGCCAGAGGCAATACAGCCAGACCGTGGTGGAGGGAGTGGTATGGCCCCGCAGTGCATGTCCTGACTATGTATGAGTATGTACTTTGTGTGTATCCTGACCAGGAGCCATCTAGAACCCCCAGCCAGCCACCCTGGGGGAGTTGAGAGTCCTTGCTTGGGCTGCTTCTCCAGAGGGGTGAGGGAGAGTAGGGAACTGGAGGCAGGGTCTGGGGACATCAGCCGGCCCCCACTCACTCCTGAGCCCAAGAATACTGCAGGCAACAAAAACCTACATGCACTCCGCCATCTGGAGCCTTTCCTTCTGGTTAAGCAATGCTCTCTCCTTCCCATCTGGACAGGTAGTTGTTGGGTGAGGGAACAGTATGGGACCATGTTCCTTTTATCCACAACCCATGTGCTTCTGCTCAGCTCTACCAGCACCCTGAGCCAACCTCCCAACACCCCATACCCCGAGTCCCGTAGCATCTTCCGCAACCTCCTACTCACCGGCCCCCACCTTCCCCAGGAACAGGGGTTCCGTCCACACCCAACTGCAGTCCCAGCCCTCCTCTGTGCAGCAACCCCAGGGACACCTATCTCCCAAAGTCCCTCTGGGCCTCTCCAGCTCTGCTCACCCTGCACACCCTGGCTCCGCATCCCCTACCCCTCTTCTCCCTTGCTGTCCTGTCCCCTTGCTCACTCTGCTCTAGCCACATCTGTCTCTCACCATACCTCAACCACACCAGGCATGCTCCCCTCTCAGGGCAACCCCCAAAGGGAGATCTGGTTGTCCCCCTGGATCCACTGTCCCCGCTTAGAGAAAACGAAGCTGAGGCTCACAGAGGTACATTCCACATGCTAAGGGGGAGGAAGAAGAGCTCAGTCTCCAGGCCACAGCCCCATCAGAGTCTTACCCCCGAGCTGACGACACTGGCCACTGGCCCATTCATGTTCAATTTCAGGCTGTCCAGAGACCCCTGCAACCTATCTCCAAATAATCTGCACTCTGTACTAGAGGACATCCCTGCAAGGGTCCCTAGCAGCTGCCCCAGGACCGCTGGATACAGGCTGGAGACTTTTCCTTTGAGCACTGAGACCATCCTCATTGAGGCCTGCCACATCAGACCGTTCGCAGACAGGCTGCAAATGACCGTGAGAGGCTCCTCCAGACCTGCCAATCCAGGACACCCTCCTTGGACGCCCTGTTCCCTGAGGTTCGGATGAGGAGGGCCAGGCCCCGGTGTCTTGATTCTCCGTGAGGTCTGACACTCTTCAGGCAAGGGCAAACACAGAGCCAACAAGCCATTCAAATCAACAAGGGATTCGGCGGGGGTGGGGGGGTGGGGGGGGGTACACACAGAGCCAGAAGAGGAGCACATTTGCTAACCCCCCACAAGACCAAGTGTCCCAGTGAGTCCTGATGAATGAACACATGGAGAAAGGCCCGAGGTGGCTTCTCGAACAGCTTTCTAGCAGGCTGGCAAATGCCCGCAGGTTTGGAGTGGGGAAGTGGGGCCGACTCAAAGCAGAATGCCTGGCACCGGCTGGGTGGCACCTGCCAGCTTCGAGAGTCCCTTCCCCTGCATGTGCACACCCATTGCCCATGACCACCCCACCAGCAGCCAGCTTCCACCCTCATCCTGCCAAAAAGGGACCTGGGCTCCTGGCGGTAAAGTCACTCCTCCAAGGTGACCACAACAGCGAGGCACCAATTCTGCCACTCAAAGGGAAAGCCACAGCTGTCCCTGGGTGCGCGACGGTGCTGGAGTTCATTCTGGGTTGTCTGGGGGAGCTGACCATACAGATCTGGAAATGGCTCCATGTTTCGTGAAACATTTACACAAAGCAGCAAACAGCTTTGAATCTACGCAGCGTGGTGGTGAACAGCATGGGCTCTCAAGGCAGTCAGCCCTGGGTGCCGATCCCACCTCTGCCACTGGGTGACCGCGGGCAACCTGCTTCACCTCTCAGAGCCTCAGTTTTCCCATCTGCAAAATGGGATGATAATGGCTCACAGCTGTCACAGCGTTAGCCCGCCAACGGAGACTCTGTCAGCACACGGTGCCTGGAATGGGCTCGGTTATCACTGTGGTTTGACTATAATCAAATCCTGCTCCTCTGTGAATCTTGCCTCCTCCAAGAAGGAAAACCAAGCATTTCACAATCAGGGCTCAGACACAGCACAGCTTGGGAGCGATGAGCCAGTCTTGTTCACCACGCCACACCCCCCCTCCCTGCACAACCTGGCTGAAATCCGGGTACTAAGCAAATGCCCCGAGCTGGTCCCTGTCTGTCTGGACCTCACCTGGCCCAACTGTCCCCACTCACAGTCCTGGCGTGGCCACTGACAACACCTCCCACCTCCCCCTCCCCAAACCTGCCTGGCACCTCTCACCTCCCCTTTCTCATGTGTTGTTTCCCTGGCTTGATACCATCTTCCTCCTCCTCTTTCTAGCTCAAATGTCACCTCCTCCAGGAAGCCCCTGTTGACACCCGAGGGTGGCCATCTGCTTCCTGCTCTGGGGCTGTACACCACTTAACCCCACTTCCTATCCTGGCCCAGTATCTCTGCAACCTTCTTTATAGGCCTCTGTCCCCGTCCATGGGTTTCCAAGCAGAGGTGGTAGGGGAGCCGCCCAGATCAAGGACAAGAATCAGGCTGAGCTGCCCACGTGTTCAACAGTTAGTGAATAAAAGGACATGCAGATAGCATGGCCTACGTGCAGTGCTCAGCCTGGTTCCTGGTATACCACAGGCGCTCCATAAATGTTAGCTCCCCATCAGCATGGCTCCAGATACCCTCAAGGATGGACAGGCAGGAAATACAGGAAAACAGTGCAAAACTTTCATTGTAGATCCGGAAAGGGTGTTCTGCCTTGTACAGTTCTCTCCATTTCCTTGTATATTTGGAAATTTTCATAATAAAAATTAGGGAAGACAAGCCTCAAAAGCATTCTCAATACCCTAGCTGTTCCTGCCCCTGGAGCTACCATTCACTGCGTTCTCCAATGCCAGGCACTTTATGCAACGCCTGACTCTGATCTTCCTGAACAGAAGCAGCCCTCCCCATTCTACATGGCGGGGGGCTTGCGGGGAGACTGGCCTCAGGAAGCCAAGGGCGATGCTTTGCCTCACTTAGAAAGCCCGCACCGCTGGGAGGTGGCCAGGGCAGGACGGGGACTGCGCACACCCACTGCCGGGGCAGGGCTGAACTCCAGGTGTCGGTCACTGGGTGGCCTGGAGGATCCCCAGAGCAAGGCCAGGGCAGTCGGGGTGGGGGAAGCATTTGAAATACTCAAGACCACAGCTCTTCACCTGTTACAATGGAAGCACTTAGTGTTTCTAAGAGCTGGTCCGGCGTATCCTGCTGGAAACACGAGCCCCACAGAGGGGCAGGATTCAGACTCCAAAGGCCGCTGGGTGATGTCACCGGCCAGCACCGCCTGGCTCCCAGCTGGGGCCGTTTCAGCCACAGCCTGGCCTGGGTCTGCACTGGATGCGGGGCGGCGGGCTCGAGGCCCATGGGACCGCAGGGCCACGAATGGGACCCCGGACGGCCTCCCGGCCGCACATGTGCCTTCTGCCCCATTCCAGTTAGGTCAGTGCACCTTCCCCAGCCCAGTTCTTGCTGCACACGGGCCTGTCTGTGTTGTTTTCTGCGGCTCTGTGGCAATTACTCAGATGACAAGCTCAGAATGGCGCCCTTCCCAAGTTAGGCAAAGCGGTGTTCTTTCTCACAGACACAGAGAGCAAAGAACAAAAACCACCATCAGCTGTCAAGACACTGTCATAGATGAAAGAGCTGACAAGTAGCCACCCAGCTGACAAAATAAGGCCGGTGCCCCCAAACTCCCGATGTGGCACCCCCCTTCACCCCGGCCCGGCCCCAAGATCTCTGCAGCCTCCAGGAGGCCGGAACACAGAGGGTGGAGGCGGGCACGGACGTGGGAACGGGAGCAGGTCCTTGCTTCATCTCACACACAGTGCTGCTCCCTGTTTTTCTCGAGCCGAGCCAGATAAAGAAGCTTTTCCCGATTTATTTTCCAGGTTGTAAAATAATCATTTGCTTAGCTTGTCAGACGGCTAGGAGAGAACTTCAGAGAAACACACTCTCCTCATCTCTCTGCGGATTCTACCAGCTGCTGGGAAAACAGGAGCGGCTCGCCCTGGGCCCTCAGAGTCGGAAACATTTTGTCCGAGCAGGACCCGCCTCCCAGTGTATGTTGCAGCTCGTTCTGGCCGAGGGACATCCTCCCCGGCATTGGATACTCTGCTTTATCTTGGCCGGGAGAACAAGAACATTATCTCACGGAACTGTGAACACAGCATCTCCCTCTGCCACCTTCGCCGCCACCTTCTCGGATCAGGAAAAGCCCTCAAGGCCTCTCCTGGCCTGTACGTGGTCCCCACTCTAACTATGAGGGGGACCAGGGCACAGGGACACAAGGCTCTCGGGGCTGCAGAGCCTGGACCATGGGTTCGGTGCTTCTGGCGACTCTGAGGAACAGAACGCTTTCAGAGGCGTCTTGCCAGGACCCTCCCAAGTCCAGCTTACGTCATGACTTCTTGCCTGCCGCCCCCTCTGCGCTGGCCACCCGTAAGCTCCCCTCCGAACTGCCAACACCATCATCACGGTTAATGTCACCACAGACCTGGGGACAGCGCTTGTTTGGTAAGTCAACAGAGACTGAATGCCACTGGAAACCTCCCCCAGAGTGAGTCACCAACTCCGAGCTTCAGAGAAATGTCCTCTCCGAGTGCTGTGACAGTGCTTGAGGGCTGGAGGGGACGAGAAAACGAGGGAGGCCGCTTCACAGGGCCCTCTCCCCAACCTCGGGGGGGCCAGGGCTTACTTCGGCCGGGACACCCTGGAAAATCAGAGGCTGGAAGGGGTCGACTTGTTCAACCCTTGCCCCCTCTCACCACCACCTTGGGGGATGCTGAGGACCCAGACTTGGTGACGGGATCCCACGTGGCAGGACAAGAGCCAGGCCTGCTGGGCTTCCTCTGGCCCTGGAGGCCGGGAGTCACACAGGATCCCGGGGGTATCCAATCATTCTGCAGCTGGGAGGGTGGGTGGTGGTGGATGAGAGCAGGGGGCTGGAGCCAGACCACCTGAGTCCCGATCCTGGCTCCACTGCTAGGGGGTAGGAGAGCCTGAGCAAGTCACACGACCTCTCTAAGCTTCAGTCTACACATCCATAAAATGGGAGCAGCGACTGTTCCTGCTGCATAGGAGGGATGTGGCCATGCAGTGAACTGGTAAATGCAAAGCCCCGCAGCAGTGTGGGACACACACGAAGCCTCCAAGGGGTGTGGCCGTAGCGCATTCACCCCTGCTAACCAGAGATTTGGTTCTGTAGGTCCACCGATACCAGCAGGGCCTGCTCAAGTTCAAGCTGACTGCGTGAAGGAAAACACAGCAGTTCTCATCGATCCCGCTCGCCTTCATCCACTCAACAGATACCTACTGGGCATCTATTATGTGCCCGAACCTCTAGTGGGAGGGGTTGGTTCTGGAAACATCATTATAATGTAGCAACAGTTTATAATGTATAAACACTGGATATGAATTCTGATGTCAGAAAAATCAATTAAATAATCCAACATATCCAAAGGCACCCTCTTTCTTCCCTGTTATCATCCTGTTGTCCCTATAGCTGAGAAACTCACAATGCTATCTTTCAGCAGAGGACTTCTGAGAAAGGGCTTAAAGTTCTGGGCTTGAAAGTTTCTACCATGCCTGGGTGAGGTGGTACAAGATCACTATTGTCCCAGGATGAGCCTTGTCAATGATCTTTCACCTGCATCTCTCTGTCCTCAGCAAGAGTAGGGACTGCAGGGGCAGCCTGTCCACATGGTGGCAGGGGGCAAGGGGCTCCTGACTCCAGCTAGAGCAGCCAGCCGGTGGCTGCTTAAGATAAGGTTAGCCAGGCCTGCCTTAGCCTGACACGCTCAACGTACCCTTGCCTACAAGGACCCCCGTCTGCCGGCAGGAGGGCCTGGGTTCTGATGCCGGCAGTACCCCCTGGTGGGAGGGGGCACCAGCACTGGGAGAAAGTGGAGCCAAGTGCCCCAGCAGGAAGTAATCCCGACGCTGTGGCCTGGCGCTGCCTGGCGCCTCAGGAAGCTCGCACGGAAATGTCCCTGGCTCAATCACAGGTGGCTAACCCCAACTTCACCCTGAGTTCTGAACCCCAGGAGGTCTCACCCGGGTTGTCAAGAAGTTTACGCACCACCTGCCCGTGCATAGTGGGCTCCAAAGAAAGGAGAAACTGATTGACAAAGGAAGAACCTGAAATGCATTAAGCACCTACTGTATACCAGTCTCTTCCATGCCCCTTATCTTCCCTTAACCATTAGAAAAGGTATGGGAGGCAGCTGTGATCATCCCTGTTTCGTGTGCATTAAGGAACAGCTCTGAAGCTACATGAGGAGGCATGACTTGTCCCATGGTCACTGGCTGGTGAGTGCAGAGCCGGCCATGGGACCCAAGTCTACCCATGTCCCTTTCTCTATGCAGAGCTGTTTATTCTCTTCCTCTGTTCTCTGCTCTTGCCTTTGTCTCTCCAAGCACATCACTAACAGCTCTGCATACAGTAGGCACTTCATAAAAGTCGGCTGCTCTCGAGGAAGTTGGTTAAACCATGCTCAGGCATCAATCACTTCGCTACACGGATGGGCAGTGGGCACTGTGAATCCAGAAGTGGAAAAGGAGCCCTCAGCTCATTCCCCCTACACCCCAGGTATGTTGAGAAGGCAAGTATGATACACCCCCCCACCCTCCCACCTCCCCCCGCCGCAAGAGTCTCCTATGAAGGGAGGGAGGCTCCAGCATTCTCCCTCCTGAAAGGCAGGGAAATGAAGTGGATGCTGGGAAATGGGACCAGTGTGCTCCATCTTGAGGGAGCCCACTGTTCTGTGAATGTGCTGGTATCACACAGTCTCATTCGTCACGGTGTGGTCTGGGGGCCAGCAGCAACCATATCTCCCGGGAGCTTGGGAGCCTCCCCCAGACCTGCTGCTCCGAATCTGGATTTTAGCAAGATCCCCAGGTATGAGGTGGGCACAGTCAAGTTGGAGAAGCTCCCCTGCCCTAGAACTTGGCTGGTGGTGGTGTTGCCACGGTTCCTCTCAAAGGGGATGCCATCACGGGCCCTGGCTGTGTCTCAGTGAAGGGAAGCCAGTGTCGCAGAGCTGGGGACTTGTGAAATAAACCCCGCAGCCACGTGCCCGGCTCCCCCCCACTCCGAGGCACCACCCAGATGCGACACTGGGGATTCCCCACAGCAAGCGGGACTCACTGTCTGTCCGAATCCCCCCGTCCCCACACTTGGTCACCAGAGGCGACTTGAAATGAAGAAAGGAATGCATTCCCCAGGACGGTGCTGGGAGGCATCTGCCAACAGCATGTGTCACTGTTGCCTAGGAAAGTGGAACGTGCATCCCTGCCCTTGTGTGTCGCCTCCCTAAGCTGCTGAGGATTTCACCTGGGCAGCCCCCAGCTTTTCTTCCAGTCCCTGTGTGGGGGATAAGAGCTCAGTCCCCTGCAAGTAGCACTGGGTGACCCACAACCACTGTGGGAGGTTCGGAGTGACACCAGAGAGCCAGGGGCGGGGCACCTGGAGGAGGCTGCAGGGTCTATGCTTTCTTTCAGTGACACCAGCTAGGAGTTATCCACGGCCTCCCTCCTCCCTCCCTGGGATAAACAGAAAGCAGGAGTTTGCCACCAGACCTGCCACCACAGAGCCATGAGGCTGCCCCACGTCCTGACCTCACCCTCACCGCCCTCCTTCTTCAGAGCCCACCAGAACCCAAAGCACTGCCCAGAACCCGTGCAAGACACAGGGGGGCAGGCAGGCATCCCTTGTCCCATGGCCACAGCCTGGCACAGCCCCACAAGGTGGGGGAGACACCGGGTCTCAGATGACTGTAGCTGGACTCGAAATCAGGAGCCCCTCCCCCATCTGCAACCCCCACCCCCGCCCTGCAGAATTTTGGAGTCAGGATCAACTCCTCCCCCATCATCCCTGCCTACCCCCCGCCTCCCAGGAAACCTTCAGGAAACTGCTGACTGCTAACCCCCCTACCCCCAACACAGTGTTTTTCTCCTCTGCCCCGGGTCCAAACCCTGGAGTGTGGCCAGGTGGTCCCGAAGACAGAAGGACAGCGAGGGTAGACAGGCTCAGAGCACCCAGGAACCCAACCGCGGAGTCACCTGAAGCCCCCGTGCCCCCTGCTCGCCCCAGATGGGCGCCCGGACTTCTGCGGAGAGGAGCCCCGCACCCGACTTGGGCACCCCTGGGAGGCGAACGGGCTGCCGCCCGAGAGCTGCAAGCTCGCCCGGGACGCTGGGGGTCAGCGCGGCTGGGCAATCCCGCCCCCATCCTGTCCCCGGCTTAATCCTTGGTCCGAAATAGTCAGGGTAATCCCAGGGTGAGGCGGGCGCGGTATTAACCCCGGAGCCGCGAAGGAAGAGACCGAGACGTGCAGAGGGAGGAGAGCTCGGCGCATCACGAGCTAGAGGGAGCACAGGGTCCTTCCCGGAGGGACGGCGACCCGCGAGTGACCCGGGCCCGCTCGAGGGCGGGATCTGCGCCTCCCGCGCCCCCTTCGCACTGGGTCTCGGGCTCTCCGGGTCAGGAGTTCTGGCCCCGCTATCCAGAGCCCCAGGTCTGCACGCGGACAGCACCCCGTGGCGAGGCCGACCCCGCAACCGAGCCCCGGGGGTCACTGGAGCCCGAGTCCGGAGCCGTCCGTCCGCGGAGCCCGGCCGGTGGGAGCGCTGGGCAGCCGCCCCGGAGCCGCTTTCCTGTGGGGAGCCCAGTCCCCGCCCGGGGTCCGGCCCTAGGTCGGGGGTCCCCAGGTGCGCCCTCCGGCCGGGCACCCTCCCCGCCTCCGCCCGCCTCCCCGCCCGGCCCCGAGGGGAGCGGGGCCCCCCAAGAAGTTCGCGCACCCCCGACACGCCCGCCGCCCCCGGTCCCTGCTTACTTGTCGCGGCGGCCGCCGAGCTCCGGGATGACGCCGAGCGGCTGCGAGCCGGGGCCGGGGCCGGGGCCGGGGCCGGGGCCGGGGTCGGGGCGGCGGGCGCACGCGGCCAGGTGTCTCCGGTGCCGCTCCAGCAGGCCGGCGTTTTCGCGGCTCAGCCGCGCCACTTGGCGCTCCAGCTCCTCGATGCGCCGCCGCCGGCGCGCCAGCAGCTCCTGCTGCGCCGCGACGATCCGGGTCAGCTCCTGCAGGTACTCGGCCGCCTTGCCGGGGGGCTCGGCGGCGCTGGCCATGGCCCCCGCCCGGCGGCCGGCAGCGCCTCAGGCGAGCGGGCGGCGGGGCGGCGGCGGCGGCGGCGGCGGCCGCGGCGGCGGCGGGGCGGCCATGGCTGCGCGGCGGGGACGGCGGCTCGGCGCGGCGCGGGGCTCGGCCCGGGGGGCGCGGCGGCGCGGGGCCGGCGCGGCCCCGCCTCGGCTCCCGCCTCCGCCGGCGCCCGCCCCCGGCGCTTCCGCGCCTCGCGCTCCCCGCGCCGCCGCGCTCCGCCGCCCGCTGCCCCACGGACGCGCCGGGGCGGGCAGGGCGCGGAGCTGCGGCCGCCGCGGGCAGGCGAGGAGTTTTGCAAAGTGCCGGCTGCGGCGCGAGGGGGAGCGGGAGCCCGAGCGGCAGGCGCGGGAGGAGGCGGGAGGGAGGAAGGGCGCGGCGGAGGGAGGGCGCCGCCTGCCGGGCCCGGCGCCCCGCGCCCCGCCGCCCCGCGCCCGGAGCCCCGCGCCCCGCTCCCGGCGGGGACGACGACCGCCTCGTCACCCGGCCCCTCCCAGCAGCTCTGATGTATACATTTAATTTAAAAAGCAATTCGGCAAAATACATCTTCATACTACTCTCAACCAACAATTTTTGGTGTGAGTAGAAAAAGAGCTAATAAACTCGTAAGAACTTTGAATTTAAAAAAACTGATCAGTCTCCTAAACGCTGGGTTGGTTTTCTTGAGACCCATGCAAGTTTTCTAGACTGTCCCTTCTGCGTTCTGAATGCTTGGTGACCCTGAAGCTTCCAAGAGGTCGAAACGGACGAGCCGCCAAGACTCAGGCATGGTTATTCCAATTGCACCCCGGGTTCTGGGAGCTGATCGCACGGTGGGGCAAAGACTCACCCAGACACTGGCATTGAGACCTTGGGCAGCTTGTTTTGTCTCTGAGCTGCTGTCTCCTCAGCAATGTTTTCTATTTCTTGGCTTTTTGTCATCTTTATAATTTTCATACTCCACATTTCTTTGGGGCTAAACCTATTTTTCAATCTTTTTGGCTTGAAGAGTTGGGTGATTTCCATTGTTTCTTGTTTTCCAGCAAATGCCTTTAAGGCTATAAATTTACCTCTGCGTAAAGCTTTAGCTACATCTCATAAGTTTCTAAAACTCCACAATAATTTACGTATTAGTACATTAGTACATTTTGATGGTATTGTTTTCTTTGTTAAGGGTAGCATTTCACTGGCTTTGCTGACTTGATATTCCATACCCATGTTTGTTGATATCTCTCTACCTCCAGGAAAGGATGAGCCCTGCATGGAGGCCCTCCAAGACCCTAAGCCCTCTTTGGGTATCCCCTGGTCATGGCCTACTCAGAGGGAGAGAATAGCAGTGGGACCATTTATTGGGGTCCTAAATTCAATAAATATTCCATCAGGATAAGGTTATACACACACCTTGGTGAATGAAAAATCAACACTTTCAAGTTGGCCCTCATTGCTAGACCAGTAATAGTCCTCTAGAAATTAATATTTTTTATAGCCCCTGTACCTGTTGTGGTCTACAAATTAATATCGTTTTTATAAATCCTGTAACGATGCTCAGAAGAACACAATATTACATTCTATTTGTGGGTGTATATGTAAAAGTGTTTATCAGTTCAATTTGTACATTGAAATGCCAACATCTTTACAATCCTATTTTAATATTTCCTCATTTAGAAATACTCCAGGAGCCTCCCCAAAAGGGAGGTGCCCCTGGCTTCTCTTGGCTTTTTGTGGGGAGAGCTGACCCCAGAGTCAAGCATGGGGCCTCTGCCAGTGTTTGGGAGGGAAGGAAATTCAATTCTAAATTCTGGCACATGTCAGTGAGGATGGTGGTGAGGAGATGGAGCTGCAGACCCCTCTCCCAGCCCCAACCCCCATTTGCCTGTCTCGTACCCCACCGCCACCCCAGAGGCTCCTTCTAGCAGTTCCAGGTGGAAGCTGACCTCTCATTTCCATTTCCACACTGCCTCCCTGCTCTCTGAGACTTGCCACCTCTCCATTCAGCACAGGGCCAGTCAGTGCCAGGCCCTTGTGGGTGCTGAACAGCCTGTGGGGATGAGGCTCCACCCCTGACTCATGGGCACTGCCAGGCCAAGCCAAGGCAGAAGATGACAATAGGCAATATGGAGGTGGGAGCCTCAGGGGACCTGAGCCTATACCCCAGGACTGGGCAGGATCCTTTCCTTCTGGACCTGCCATCCCTCACCCCCCCTGAGCCAAACAGAGATGTCCACAGAGCATAAATGGTGAACCCCCATGGGTGGTAGGAATGATGACGAGTTTTGTGATGCATTGCTCTGCTCCTTCCAGCTCCTATCACTGAGCTTCTCAGCCTTAGGCAATGGAATGAGCCACTGCCAACTTGCCATCTGCCTCCGTCTTCCTCATTTTCCTTGACCTCCATTCTTGGCACTCTGGGGTGTTCCAGTTAGTGCCAAATACCCGGTGCTGGTGGTTACAAGAGAGTCTGCCACTAGCAATGAGGTCACATATACCAGCCCTCTCAGCTCACACACAGGTGCACACCCAGAACAAAGACTTCCCTTCCCCAAAGACTTCTTCCTTAAAGAGCATCACCTGGTCACTCATTTAGCCAATGTCACTGAGCACTCACTCGGGCCAGGCTATGGGGACACTGTCCATGACACAGACAAGGGCCTGCTCTTCTGGAGTACCCCCCATGGAGACAGACACTTAACGTAGGGTGGGTGGGCATACACTCTGGGCAGTCATGCAGGGCCCACTCACTGTCACTCTCTTGATTATCTTAATTTTTGGACAAGGGACCCAGCATTTTAATTTTGCACTGAATCCCCGAAACACAAGGCCAGTCCTGGGGGAGTGCAGTGGTGTGCTGGGTGAGCATGGAGCAATCAGAAGAAAGCACTGTTTAGCAGTTGCCGATTTCTGTGGTGTAAATACTCCCCACCATCGCCAATTCCACGAAACCCCAGTGCACATGGAGCTGGGGGGGAGCCGTGCACTGCAGTGCAGACAAGGGGCAAGGTGTTGTGTGGCTGTAACATGTGCTTGGCATGTTTGAGACTCAGCATAAACCTAATAGTATTAAACACGTGTCAGCAGGAGAGTTTCGCCTTTGGGTCAAAGACGCTGAGAGCTAGGAGCAAAGATTCCCACCACAGAAGTCTCCATGAACACCTCCACCATGCTCCAAGCTAGACAGTGTGCCTCCCACCACATTCCTTGAATTGTAAGGGGAATGAAATGCTTACATACCTCTGCCACGTAGGCTCAACTTTGGAAGACGGTCCAGCAAGACCTGTCTTATGACAAGCTCTGTTGTCACAGATTAAGGTCTCCCTGGCCTGGATCCCCACCACTGGTCCCCAGTGTTGTGAGCTAATTGACCTCTTTTCTGAGCAAGATGCTTAGCCGCCCAGGTGTCTCGTGATCTCCCCACGGAAGAACACTGACGGGAAAAGCTGGCCGCTGCAGATAGGGATAAAGCAGGGTGCTTTGACATGGTGGGCAAAGCAAAACAGTCATAACAAATTTAGACCATTCAGTTTAGACACTACCTCTAGTTTAAATTCCCACAGTGGACGATGATAGAGCTGGAACAGTGCAGTGGACGCTATGGTAGTTGCCCAGACCCCCTTTGGGACCCGACCCTCATCCCCCATCAGCCAGGCACATGGGCAGCTGATGGCTCATGACCAAGTCCATCTTGGGAAATTGCCCTGTGCTGACGGCATCTGCCTCGCCCAAGGATGTGTCCCCTCTTTCCCGGGCAGCTCTTTCCCAGTGATGGGTCCATGTAGGATTACAAAGCCCAGCCCCCTTGCCTGAACTTGGGCAACTCTGCAGGATCATCCCAGCTCCAGGGGCCCCAATAGGATCCATTGAGGTCTCTATCAGGATGTACCACAGCCCAGCTTCTACATCTGCCCAGTCCTGTTTCTCTGCCCCCTCACTGGAGCTGGTCCTAAGAGTGCTCCCCACTAAAGCTCCTACAGGCAAACCTGTATCTCAGTTTTTCCCTGGGAAGCAGCCTGGGACACCGTTCTTTCCTGACCCTGTCTGCACGCCACTACTCTTACCTTGTTATGATTTGTGGGGTTTACGTGCTGTTCTATAACTCTAATGTCTCCCTGCTTTGTATATAGATTGTTTCTAAACCCTGAAAAGCCAATAATTGGCTTTTCCAATATTATAATCATATAAATACAAGGCCAAATAGTTCACCTTGAACTGCAGAGAAAAAGATGTAAGTACGCATTCAAAAGAAAATACAAGTAGCAAACATTTGAAGGAGGAGACAGGGGAAGGAGATGCCTATTATGACCATTTATTAATTTTTACTATTATTATCCACATTGGGCTTCTCAGTAAGATCATCCACCTTTTTTAATATTACCATTTGTTGTAGCATATTCATTTTTCTTCTTAAAAATCTTCCTCTGTTATGTGATTCACTGTTATAATTTGGGCTGATTGCTTCCTTGGCCTGCTACATGGCTATCATTGGAGATTTCTTGGCATTACACTTCTGGATTGGGTCCACGGTTTCTTGGATTCTATGTATTCTCTTTCTTGGAATCATTTTTTATTTTGTTGGATACAAAAAGTCTCCCAATGAGTGCCTATAAGAAGGTCTTTGAGTCTTTGTGCATCTGAAAGTGTTTATTTTTCCCCGCACACTTGATTGACAGTTTAGCTGGGTATAGAATTTGGGTTAAAAATCAATTTCGTCAAAACCTGGAAGGTTTTGCTCTGTTTTCCTCTATCCCATAGTGTTACTAATGTTCCTCTGATTATTGTTCCCTCGAATAAGAGATTCTCTTTGGGAGGTGTTGGGGGGTACTGACCCCAGTCAGAATGTGTGGAACTATGGTGAGGGGCATTTTTGATCATCACAATGACGGGGGACATTCTGGTATTAATGGGCACAGGCCTGGGATACACCATACAAAGTAGTCCCACCCAACCCAAACTGTCCTCCTCGAAATGCCAAAAAGAGGAACAAAGGTGGGGGACTCATGCTACCTGATTTCAAGGCTTATTATAAAGCAAGAGTAATCAAAATGAGTGGTACTGGTGTCAAGACAGACATAAAGATCAATAGAATAGAAGAGAGTCCTGAAATAGATTCCACACATATATGGACAGAGATAACAAGGCAACTTGATGAGGGTAAGGATAGTTTTTTAACAAATGTTGCCAGAATAATAGGAGATTCACTTGCGAAGAATGACTCTTGACCCATGCCTCACAGCATCTATGAAAATTAACTTGGAATAGAAAGTAGACCTAAATATAAGAGCTAAATACATAAAACTTCTAGGAGAAAAAAAAAAAAAAAAAGGACAAAGTCTTAATGGCCTTCAGTTTGGCAAAGATTTCTTACGTATGATACCGAAAACATGAACTTTAAAAGAAAAAATCAATAAATTGGATTTTGTCACAATAAAAAACTTGCTTTTCCATAGACACTGTTGAGAAAAAGAAAAAGTAAGCTACAGTGTGGAGAAGATATTTGCAATGTGTGATTCAATGAAGGACTTGTGTGTAGGATATATAAAGACCTCTTAAAATTTAATCATAATGAGACAGATAACCCAATTTAAAATGGGCAAAAAGATTTGAACAGACACCTTACCAAAGGAGACAAAGAAGTGGCAAATAAGTACGTAAAAAAGATGCACAACATCGTTAGTTGTTAGAGAAACGCAACTTGAAACCACAGTGACTTATAAATGATGCCCAAACCATAAGCAACAAAAGGAAAAGTAAGTCAATTGGACATCACCAAAATTCAGATCATTTGTGCCTCAAAGGCTGCCAATCAAGAAACTGCAATGACAACTTACAGAACAGAGGAAAAGAGTTTTTGCTAATCATGTGTTTGATTAGAAACTTGTATCTAGAATATTTAAAGAACTTTTGCAACTCAACAAATAAAAGGGCAAATAACCCTGATATAAAATGGGCAAAGGATCTGAATAGACATTTCTCCCCAAGAAGATGTAATAAGCACATCAAAAGATGCTCAGCCTCAGTAGCCATCAGGAAAATGCAAATCAAAACCACTTGACATCCACTCGGTTGGTTAAAATGAATAATACAGAAAATAATAAGTGTTGGCAAGGATGTAGAGAAATTGAACCCTCACATGCTGCTGGTGGGAATGTGTATGGTACAGCTGCTTTGGAAAATAGTTGGGCAATTCCTCAAATGTTTAAACCATATGACCCAGAAATTCCCAAGTATATAGCCAAGAGAATAGAAAACATACCTCCTCACAAAAACTTGTACACAAATGTTCATAGCAGCATTACTGATAATAGCTAAGAAGAGGAAACAACCCAAATGTCCATCAATTGATCAATAGATAAATAATACATGGTATATCCATGTAATGAATATTATTTGGTAATAAAATGGAATAAAATACTAACACATGCTGTAATAGGGATGAATCTTCCGAACATCATGCTAAGTGGAAGAAATCAGTCACAAAAGACCACTGATTGTAGGATTCCATTTATACACAATTTCCAGAATAGGCAAATCTATAGAAACAAAGTAGATTTGTGGTTGCTTAGGGCTGGGCTGGGGGTAGCGAGTAGGTGAAGATTTCTTTAGGGGTAAAGAAAATATCCCGAAATGGATCACCAGTGGTGATGTTTGTAAAACTCTGTGACTATACTGAACATCATTGAATTGTATACTTCTAAAGGGTGAACTGTGTGGTATGTGAATTAGATCTCAATGAAGCTATTAAAAGAAAAAAACCCACGATATCTACTAGAATGGCTTCAATTAAGGAGACTGACCATTCTTCTTCCAGAGTCCCCATCGGGTGCAGGGTGGCGGGGTGGGGTGGGGAGTGAGGGGTGGGTAACCACCTTCTCCAGTCTCAGCATGAAGCCCTCCCAGGGCCCCTGCCCAGTTGAGGCCCTCGATGTAACTGGGGGGAAGCCTGGCCCCCCTCGCTGCACTCAGTGCACCTACGCATCCTCCAGCCCAGGGCCTGGCCAGCAGAAGCCGCAGATCACTGTTTTCCTCTTGAAGAAGTAGCTGTGTGAATCACTGCGATGGACACGGTTAAGTTATAGTTCTCAGGCCCCATGACTGAACTGGACCCCAGGACAAAGGCTGTGAATGGGGCAGGTTCCAACCCAAGATGACCGGTGTGGGAAGATAATGCGAATTGGTCGCCAACATTTTAAGGGTGGGAGCTTTCACACAAAGGATCTAATTTGGGGCTCCTCTCAGACAGGCCCCTCCTGGCTACAGTTGTCCCAGGTGGATGGTGGCATTGCTGGCCTGTCACTCGGCCACATTCTGTTGGCCAAAGCCAGGTTCAGAGGAAGGGGAATCCCTTACCGCCCTGGGGATGGGAGGTGCCGCAAAGCCACGTGGCAAAGGGTATGGAGGCAAGAAGGGGGGTGAGCAGCGGGCCGTTGGTGCGAACATGGCTTACGTGGCACCAGCCACACAGCAGGGGCTCAGGAGGTGATGGCCCGCATCCCTCACTTCCTGCAGCTGTCCCCTACTCCCTAGCCTGGCTTGAAGCCCGGAAGATGGGGGCATGAGGGAAGGGGTTCACCCTCAGGACACCCCAGCCTCCAGGGCCCCTGGGCAGCATCGTAGAGCTGGCCTTCCCTTGCTGGTGGTGGTGATGTGAGGTGCTTCTGCGGCCACGTCTGCCTATCCGGGGGGACATGGTGCCATGGGCTCCCACCCCATTTTGCCACTCCTGGCGAGCGCGAGGAGCGAGCGGCCCTGCTGAAAGGCGCAGTGTCTGCTCGGTAAGGGGAGTCTCACTGTGGAAGGCCATGAGCAGAGCGCAGAAGGCCCAAGAGGTGGGAGGCGAGATGAGTCGAGCCAGGGGAGACCTGAAGTCCCCAAATGCCAGGACAGCCGCTGCCTGCTAAGCCCTGGCACCAGCCATCCTCCCCTAACCCTGCGTGGGGGCCCTGCCAACAAGCCAGGTATGGATTGTTGGGTGTACCATGCAAACGATGCAGTTGAAGCCCAAGACAAGAGTGACTTGCCCAAGGCCACTCAGCCAGTTAGAGGCAGGAGGTCTTGACCTTGAACTCCAGGCTCTGTCTGCATTGTTTCCCCCCAACCCTGTACCACCGCCAGTGGTTTATTGATTATTTCACAAAGCCTCACCCTGAAACGAAGCCTTCTTTCATACTCTACCATAAGGGGTGCCGAGAAAAGCGGTCAAGGTAGTGCCTCCCGTTCCTGGCTACCCACATGTCCTTCTCTCCACTCTACCATGCTGCATTTCCTTGCCTTGGACATGTCCCATGCTCTAATGTCTTTGCATTTTTGTACTTGCTGTTCCTTCTTCCAGATACTCCTTTCCCACACTCCCCAGAGTGGAAAACTCCTGCCCATCCTACAAGGCACAATCCAAGAGGCACCTCCCTCCAGAAGCCCTTTCTGACTTCCTTAGCCTACTTGAGGGCTCTTTTGGCTCTTCTTCTTGCTATTTTCATTTTTAATTTTTTTAAAAAGATTTTATTTGTTTGAGAGAGCATGCGCATGCGCCCATGAGCCAGGGGGAGGGGCAGAGGGAGAGGGAAAGGGAGAAGCAGACTCCCCGCTGAGTGTGGGGCCCTAGGCAGGCTCAACAGGGAGCTCATCAGGTTGGGGTGGGGGTGGGGCTCGATCCCAGGACCCTGAGATCATGACCTGAGCCGAAGTCTGACGCTTAACCGACTGAGCCATCAAGGCGCCCTCTTCTTGCTATTTTTAAAAGATGGTCTTCACCACTTTGATGGGGCTGTGGGGGGGAGGAAGCATTGACTCTTAGTCACTGCTGGGGTGACAATTGGCACAAACTCCTTGAAGGACAACTAGAGAATGGAACTGTCCTCCAGATTTCAAATGCACGCACCCTTGGACGTGGCAACTCCTGTATTAGGAATTTATCTTACAGTAAACTCACTCACATGCTCAGGAATCATGGAGAGTCTGTCCTGTGGAATCTCTGCAGCCTTAGATGACATTGAGTGGCTCTCTGCGGATTGACGAGAATGACCTCAGGATAGAGGAGGTGACGGAAGTTGGGCACAGAGGCGGTAGCCATGGAGGTTTCTAACAGTGTACAGATATGAAGGAATATGCAGATTGTGTGCTTGAATATGTATAGACTATTTCCAGAAGGTTGCACTCCAGATAGTGCTGGAAGTGGGTGCCTCTGAAATTTTTATACCTCCTCATGTATATTTTACCTTTTTACAAAATGACAGTAGCCCAGGGGTAGGGAGAAGACTGGCCCTCTAGCCTTTTGTAAAGTTCAGATCTTGTTTCTCACGTGCACATGTATTGCCTTTCCCCAAAATATAGCCATGATAATTAACTGACAGAAAACAAATAATCTCGGGGTATTACATTATGCACATCTGCCTCTCATTTTTACCACATTCTGTGGGCTGGAACTGTGTCTGATTAATCCCTGTACCTCCACTCCCACATTCTGCCACCAAGAAGAGCTCAGGAAACATCTGATGAATAAATGAATAAATGAATGAATGAATAGATGAGGGAATAAGTGACCAAGAAGCCTACGAGGCAGGGATAGTCCCTGAGCTCCTAGTTCAGACCTGAATCAGCGCAGGGGTCCTTCTCAGAGCTCTGCCAGGCTCCCTGGCACCCTGAACCCTCACTAGCAGGAATCAGGGGCCAAACAACCAGGGAGGAAGCTCCCTCCTCCCCCTGGACACCCTTACCCCCACACCTAGCATTCCTTGTCTTCACTCTCCAGCTTGCCCGACCCTTTATTAAGTACAGACAAGTATTGGACAGGACAGATAGGCAGACAGACAGACAAAAAGGGGTAGAGCCAGGACTCAGAAGTCCCACTTTTTCACCAATTTGCTGATAAGCCCAGGGCAACTCTCTTCTCTTAACTCTCTCTTAAAGCTTCACATTCCTTATCTGTAAGTGGGGAGACTAAGCCCCCTTTCCAGGCTGCTCAGAGGGTAAAATAGGGTCACATCTGGAAACGCACGGAAAGGCGCCTGGCACGGGGTACGTGCCATAACACTGTCCCGCCCCTTCTCTGCTCTCGGATCCCTGCCTCAGAGGTTTGTCAGCATCACCAAGACCAAGCTGGAATAGAGACACTGTTAAACGATAAGCATTAATAGGAAACTAAGTATGTGTGTGAGCAATATCAAAGTAGCCATTAGAAAAGTAGAGAGAGAAGGTGTAATTTTCAAAGCAGTAGAGGCAAAAAAAGGGAGCAAAGACAATTTGATCAGTTTAAAAATGAAACAATGAAATTATGATGAATTAAAAACACAAACTAAGGTGACCAAATGAGTCCAAACATCAACCACTGCAATAAATATTCATGTTTCCAGCTCCCCTATTAAAAGGCAGAGGTTCTCACGATGCCCAGCTGCCTGTATTTACAGGAGGAAAAGCGAGGCAAGAGCTCCCTCCAGGTTGGAGGCCCTGCCCACCACCCCTCCCACCTCACCAGCGCTGATGTTCCAGACCTCCAAGCCTCAGAGCTGGCCATTTGGCCCCTTGCCCTGTGCGTGGCTGGGGAGCACTGTGTGCTCAGTCCGGATGGGGCTGGTGGTTGCAGTCACCTTGTCTATCGTTGTTTTTCTGTAAATCAGGGAGGATGCTCACTGCTCAGCTGTCCCACCTTCCACAAGCAGGTAACTGGCTATAGTTGTGAGCACACAACAAGGTAGGATTGAAGCCCTTCCTGAGGTCTGGCACCCCCAGCTCCTGGAGCATACATGCACAGAGCATAGTATCCGGACTCAGGCCTGTGCCAAGTGCCCTGGGTCCACTGTCTGCTGGGCCTAAATGGAAGACTTCCATCTTCCCTTCAGAAAAAGGAGCCTTCAGAATTAGATTGTTAGTGCTGTAGCTTGTCGGGGCCAACAATCTCTTATTACAAATGAAGAGGCCCAGAGAGGGAGAGTGACTTGTCTGAGGACACACAGCATGTTAATGGCAGCCCCCCCCATGTAACCCCAAATTTGGTCATTCAGATCTTGCCTTTGTGAATTTGGCCATCACTGGAGATACCTAAATGCCCCCTTGGTTTTTTTCTTTGAATTACTTCTTCTTAACAAAATATCTTTGATTTAAAAGCTTTCTTACCGAAATAGTCTGAAATCAAACTGTACCACTTGCCATAATTAGAATATAATCCATAAAATAAAAGAGAATGAAAAAATTGTTACTATCTGGATAGAAATCGTTGTCATTCTACCCTGTGAGTCGAGGCCTGTTCTTTCCAGATTAGCAAGTGCCAGAGAGGTGTTAAAGACCTATTAGCACACAGCTGAGCCCTTCTCCTTCATATAATCAAAGGGACTGAAGAAGAGAGACCTTTCCCTCCCTGTCATCCTATGTTGTTTGGTGCGCTTCTGTCCACATCTCAAACGACCTTGGGGACTTGGTCTCAGATGCATTAGGGCCCCACGGGGCTTGTCCTAACCCTACCTCAGGTCTCTGCTTTGCAAATGTAAAATGGGGTTGACAATGTCTACTGCTGAGGGATGTTGGAGGCCATACAATTAATTGAGGAAACATGTAAGTCACCCAGCATGGTCTCTCCCTGTGAGGGACTCAGAGTTGCCCTCACGACAATAACTCTGAGGGGTGTCGTGTTAACAACCCCCCACCCCATGGGAGGAACATGCAACTCTCCCCTCTTACAGATGGGGAGGCCCTGAGACAAGGCCTTCTCCCCTAGAGTCTGCAGCCAGGAGCCTCTCAGGGGCCCACGAATATGTTTGAGGAGGGGAGTGGGGAAGGGAGGAAAAAAACACACTGACGAACACGTCAAAATGAATAAATGTTTAATTAAATGTCCAGAGAACATAACATTAGTCAACTAGTCAATTGCATCTCAACTCAGGGCTGGTACAGTTATATATAAATTCTATTTAATGAGGCGTGTGGGTGCCTTTTAATATGTTTGATGTGACATGGTGTGGATATGCCAAACAGGACCTAGCAGAGATCTTAAAATAGCCCTGCCCACATGAAAGAAGGGGTTTGCCAAGAGCCCACTTGCATTCGTTCATCCAATCATTCATTCAGCGAGCATGGAGTCTGTGAATGCGGCAGAGCCCACAGGACAGTCCCTGATCCTGCTGGAGGGTGGCTCAGAGTCACTGCCTCCGTCTGGCCCTCATCTCTTAGGATCTTATCTTGAACTTTATTCCTCCCTCCATCTCCCCCAGCGCAGGGCCCCTCTCCTGCACACATGAGGAAACTGAGGCTCAGAGAGAGCAGGGCATGCCTGAGGTCACAGAGAATCACCTAGTGGGTGGCCGAGCGGGGATTAGCACGCACGCCTCCCCGCTGTGCTCTCTTGGAAGCAGGCAGGCCTGCATCCCCCAGGGAACCCTCTCTTGGATCCTCATAAATACGTACACGGCTGACCCTGTGCAGACTCCCCCTTCCGGAAGTCTGCAAGGAAGCCCATTACAGATTCATGTGGCACCGACTGCATTTCTAATTAAGAGAACACGGTGGTTCTAATTTTAACATCACTCCCGTACTCCCTCCGGACGCCGCCCCTCCCTGTCATTTCTATAAGGGATGTTTTCGTCTCTGAGGAGCATGTGCAGCCCTAGCTCTCTTCTCTGTTACTTGGGATGAATCATCTTCTGGAGGGCTCTTCGTAACGTGGGTGACTTGAATCACTTGTTCTGGGGTCCCCGACAGATGCTTCCTCCATTAAGTGAAGAACGCCCACCCAGTTAGCACCTGCACCAAGCTGGAGGCTGGAGGCCACGGCCCCTGTTAACCATGACCCTCGGAATAACATGCAGCCGCCTCCCCAGGCCTGCCGAGCCTCTGTTGCTGACTCATCTCCTCCAACTCTCTCTCCTGCACGTCCCCCCTCCCCGGCCCCGGCCTAGGATTGCCAGATGAAATACAGGGTGCCCAGTTAAATTGGAATTTCAGATGAAAGGCAAATGATTTTTTTTTTAGTTATAAGTATGTCCTATGCCACGTTTGGGACATACTTATAACTAAAAAATCATTTGCTGTTTATCTGAAATTCTCATTTCAGAAATTTCACCGGGTGTTCTATATTTTTATTTGCTAAATCTGGCAACCCTATTCCAGCCACATGGTCCCCCCACAATTGCACCACTAGCCTTCCCACTTCTGGGCCTTTGCATGTGCTGTTCCTTCAGTCTGCCCCATCTTTGCTGGTTCCTTGATACTAAGATCTCAACTCAAATCTCACTGCTGCAGAAGTCCTCCCCGACAGCGCCAGACTGAAGTGGCAGCCCACCATCGTTGCTATCTTCCTCTCTTCTACAATCTGATTTTGTTTCTTGTGGCACTGACCATGATCTCTGAGATGACCTTATGTGTTTGTGGTTTTTCCGTCTCCCCCCACTACGGTGTCAGCCCGTGAGAGAAGTGAGTCTGCCTAGCAGGGGCCCAGGCTCCTGTGCACATGTTGCATGCTGCTGAATATGTACAAGCCCCCCCGCGCCCCCCACCTTGCGAGAGAGCTTTCGTTTTGCCCACACCGTAGCTGCGGAAACCCAGTGGGGAGGTGAATGACCTGTCCTTGGTTTCCAGCTGGCCCTGTATATGCCAGGGAGTCCACCCACTACTTTCTATTAATTAACTCATTTAATCTCAAATCAGCCCAAACGACAGAGGTGCTGTTGCTGCTTCCATTTCCCAGCTGAGGAAACGGACACACAGAGAGGTTCAGTAACTCGCTCACAGTCACACAGCTCAAACCCAGGCCTTCTGGGTCCAGAGCCTGCACGTGGAAAACAATGGCCCAGTCCAGCCCCTCACTTCACTCACTTAAATGTTTACAGGAGACCCACAGAAGCCCTGCCCTAGCCATACAACCTCCACGCTTCCCTGACCTCAGCCTTGCCCCTCCCTGCCACCACCACTGCCTACCCAGTACATATGCAATTCCTTGTCCTGCCCCTGGTCGGCTTAGCAAGTGCTGTTCCCTCTTCTCGGGAACTCTTCTCTCTTTCTCTTGTCCACCAGGAAACCTTTTATTATTCCATCGAGATGCCTGAACAAGTGTCTCCTCTTCCAGGCAGCTCTCCCTGACTATCCCCTCCCACACTAGGCCGGGGCCTCCTCCGAGCTTCCTCAGGACTCCTCCCACTCTGGCCCTGGCCTAAGCCTGGGCTCTCCCCACCCTGGACCATGAGCTCTGGAGGGGCAAGAGTGGGTTGGAGGCCTCCCAGGGCCCCGGTGCCCAGGGCGGTCTGGGCTGAGGGGGTAACAAAGGTTCAGGATTGCAAGGACCGTCCCTCCCGTCAGCAGGGAACCTCAGCTGCTTTTGTCCTCAGCTGGACTTTGGCTCCCATCTCGGGCTGTTGCGGCCGACTGGAGTTGACTCCACTGATGTGACTGGAATGGGAGCAGCCACAGAACTGGGGCGGCTGGTTGATGGAGGGGCTTCTGGAAATTACATCTAGGTTGGGGTTTGGGCTTAACAACCTTCCAGAACCCCCCAGAGGAAAGCACATGCTCACTTTTAGGAAGTTACCCTAGGGAAATGATCAGACAAGTGCACAGAGCTGCATGCACGAGTGTTCATTTCAGTGAACAGTCAAGCACTGGAAACATTTGTAACAGTAAAACATTAGAAGCAAGCTGAGTGCCCATCCCCAGGGCGGGTTTAGTGACTTGTGCTGCATCCAAGCCAGGCAACTGGCCTCCGCCGGAATCTGCTGTTCCTCTTGCAGCGCTTTCCTCCTGCTCTCTATCTGCCCTAATAGCCACATCCCTTTCTGCTTCGAGCCCTTGCACACACTGTTCCTCCTGCCCGGATTGCTCTTCCCTCCCCTCCTTTCTTGGTTAACTACTACTCCCTCTTCAAATCCCAGCCCAGTCATCACTTCCTTTGGCGGGGGGGTGGGGGGGGTGGGGGGCCTCCCTCCCCAGGTCAAATCCCCCAATGACATGGGTCTTGCAGGAACCCATTATATTTACAATGGTCCCTGGATTGGTATGATTCTTGGTTTATCTTTTCCCCCAATTGAACTGTAAGCTTCACAAAGGTAGGAACTGATCTGTTTTGTTTCCCAGTGTAAATCAGAGTCTAGCACAGTGCCTGGCACACAGGGGTTGCTCAGTGTTTGTTGAAAGGATGTCCGCATTGATGAACGAATGACTAATGGATACAGACCCATAATTGCTGACATGGCAAGATGCCCGTGATATATTTACATGCATGAAGAACGTAGGTTACAAAATCTCTACAGCTTGCTGACATTTCTGTAAGAAAAACGATTTCTCTGTATGCATATATAAAAAAGAAAAAAAATCTTGGAAGAAAGCACAGCAAATCGAAATGGAGTTAGCAGTCAGCAGAGGGGCTGAGGAGATGTTCCTTTTCTTCTTGCTTATCTATAGTTTCTGCTTCAGTTAGCTCAAATTACCCAGTAATTAGAAAAGTGCATACAAACCCCTGGGGGGGCTTGTTGAAATGCAGGTTCTGATCCAGCAGGTCTGGAGCGGGACTCCCAGGTGATGGCCATGCTGTCAGTTGGAGGACTAGTCTCTCTCTTAGATGTCCTGAGGCAGGCAGGGAGAGCCAGCAGCTGCTTGTTGCTTCCTTCAGACCCTCACTGTGGTCATTGTCGGTTAAATCGGGCCAGGGTTGGGCGGGGAGCTGACCCTCGAGCCCACCCAGGCCTGCTTAGCTCTCCCTCTGCTGTTTAACCTCTCTACGGCCACGGACCAGGCAGCCCCTCGAGGGCAGCAGATGTGCTCCCTGAAGACCCGGCTCAGTGGGCAAGCTGGGGCTGGGGCACTGGGGCTACTCCTTCCCTGGACCCTCAGCCCCTCGGAGCTGGGAGCACCTGATCAGAACTGAGGGGGACACTGAGGCCCAGAGAGAGGAGGGGACTGACCAGATAGGACCAGAAGCAGAAGTCTAGGGGAGACTGGATGAAGGACAAAGGGACAGAACGAGGCGATGGTGCATATTTTTCCCGGATTGACCAGTCATCCTGTCATCTACCACTGAGGGGATTCCACCCTCACACCCATTTACCCCTAGGAGACCTCTTTTAGCCCGAACACATCAGGCTCCTGCTCAGGCACCATCCGTGGCTCCCCATTGCCTGTGGGAGAGGTTTTACAATGTTTTGTTGACTCTCATAGAATTTTCATAAAACTCCACCCCCCCCAACCTTTATAAGTTGGCATCTATGATCTCTCACCCTATGTTTAAAGGTATACTTTTATTAATAGGAAAGAGAACGTATTCAACATTTTGCAGGATGAAATGTGATGAGGATTGACCATAATTAGAATACTTTATGATATGACTTGATAAAATAGATTCTAATTATCAAATTAAATACCCTCCTCAGGATCTGAAATCATGTGAAATTTTATTGAATGGGTTTTATCCTTTTTGTAATTCAAAATGTGGGAAACCTCAAAAAGAGTCCAGGGAGATGGGAAAGAATCAATTTTGCTGACTTCTCTTTGGCTGTCCTGACTTCAGAACATCTCCACCCAGGCCACGTGTCCCTGAAGGGTAGGGGGGGTATTATAAGACTGGGAGAAACAGGGTGCCGGTGTTTTGAATGCAGTGATCTCAGTCATCCCAAATCAGTACCTGCCATCATCCCCCGAGTCTGAGGGCCGAGAGCTTTTTAGACCCAGCACAATATGCCACAGCTCCATTCCGAACAGGTGAGGATTCAATCCCAGGCTACTACCTGTTCCTTCCTACTGCTCATCACTTACTGTCCCTACCTGAGTTTCTGACCTTGCACTCAAACTGGTGCCTCTGCTGAGATGCCCATGGTTTCAGCTCAGGTTCGGACTTACCTCCTCCTAGGACTCTCCTCTGACCCACCAACCTGGCACAGTCCTTCTCCGAGGTTCTAGCACTTTCTATCCCATAGAAGGTGCTTGTCTGTTTCTCTCCCAGCCCCTCCATAAAGAAACCCCATCTGACTTTCTGACTTGCACTCTCCTCCCCTCGCCCTCATTCCCGAAGTCTCCTTGGGAAGCTGCCAACACATAACTTGAGCTAATAAATCTTTGGAGAATAAATACATGGGCAAGCAGGGCATTGATAAAGAGTGCCAACATCCCTTGGAGGTGATAACAGCAACTCAACTTTCCTGGCTTAGGGAACAGAATTATTGACTTGGAAGCCAACATGAATCTGCCTCCAACCTGCGTGTCTAAGAAACAGCCCTTGATAATTGTTCTTTGATTTAGATCATGAGCTCCCATTCCCCTCTTGCCCACTCATGGGAAATATCATGTCAGTGGTTCCCGAAAACAACAAAATGATTACATTTGCACATTTGAACACCCGGCACCCCGCCCGCACACAGTCCCCTTGCCCACTGCATCTGGAACATGTGGGCCGTAGGAGCAAGGAGCCGGGGCTGCAGCCGTCGTCTGCTCCTTCTGCATTTTAAGATGCTTCGGCTCCAAACCTATAATTTTGAACGGGGGTAAAAAACCTTCTAGCATACACAGCATCTTTTAGCCACTCCCTCTGTCTCTTCCTCTCTGTGTCCATCCAGGGCAAGTTGCCAGAGAAAAGCTAATACCTTCACAGCTTTCATTATGGGTGACCTAAAACCAGTCATTCTCCATCTCTAAGATGAAGGGTTCCTCTATCGACCCCAGCTGACTGGCTGCAGCTGCTGGATTAAGTCCTGCATGAGCAGAGTGGGAAAGAGTGCTCAGGGCGATTAGCAACGTCTACCAGGGCCACGGGAAGGGAGCGTGGAGATACACGCAGAGAATTGTACCATTTATGAAATTCAGATTGAAAACTGGTTTCTTTGGCCCACACCAATTGTTTATTTCTATTCTTTAACCGTGAATTTTATTACCACTATTTATAAAGTCGAAGGTTTTACCCCTTCCGACCCCAAAGGTGGATTTTGGGAATTCCTAGAAAACCCCACTGGCTTTTATCCCCACGGGGCAGCTGGAGCCAAGTGGGTGAGGTCATGCACTCCAGGTCACAGTCCCCACCACCGGCTCCTCAGGCGTGTCATCTGCCTGGCCTGTCACACTCGTGCTTATGAGCCCCGGCTTGATAACTGATTTGCTCGGTTGGCAGGTGGCGGAGGGGACTGCTGTGGAAAGGCTCCCAGAGGGTAGTGCCGTGGCCCCCGAGAGAGCAAGGGTGGCTGTCTCAGACCACCCAGGCAGAGGAAGGAAGAAAAGTTCACATTTTCAAGCACCACATATCTGTTCCCACCGCGCAAGGGGTTTTCTAGCTCATTAAGCCCACACAGCAAACCTCTGGAGGAAGTCGTATTGTAATCACCATTTTACAGACAGAGAAACTGAGGCTCAGAGAGATGGTGTGACTTACCCAAGGTCAAGGTCACCTGGCTGGTAAGTTGCAGAGGCAGGAGTTCTACTCTGTGCCTGGGCCCCATCCGCCAGGCTCACGGGCTGCTGCCTTTGCCTTACCCCTCCTCTGTGGGGAAGGGTCCCGAGGGAGGGAGTGCCGCTGCTCTGGGGTGATTATGCCTTAATGCAGATTCCATTTTCCCGGTTCTTATAAGTGGTCTTTATCTGCTTTCAGTAAATACTCCCCAAATGAAAGTGGTCACCTGATGAGGCTGCTAATGAAATCCTCCACAGAATTTTATTTGCTAATTACATACAACATAAAACTTAACAAAATAATAGACGATCACCAAACCCATGGTCTTGGGTTTTGGTTTCTTCCTTTTCTCACTCTTTAACCACTGCGATTGCTCACTTTACCTGATGAAAAAATTGTGGCTCTAAACCGGCTCCTTGAGAATTAATCATAGGGTAAAATGCTCACGGGGATTTGTTTGTACACCTGCGTGAGCTATGTCAGCTGCAGTGGCCAGTACCATCAGGTGGGGACCTTGAATGTCAGGGGAGGGGGCTACGACACAGTGTGTTACTCAGGTGACCCTGGCCTCGTCCCTCCCCGTCTCTGGGCCTCAGTTCTCCCATCTGTACAATGAGGGAATTGAACTGGATCAACAGGGTTCAAAATTTTATTTCAGAAGCGGAAGACCTCAGACAAAATATCAATATATAAAATACCGGTGTGTATCTTGAATACAGAGCTGCCACTGATCAAAACAAAAAAGACAACTGTGACAAATTTGCATCCATGACCTTGATTCTTCTCCCCTCCTTTCACACCCTATGTTGTGTAGCTTCATAAATCCTCCCAGCAAAGGGAGAATCTATACCCCAAGCCCTGCTTCTAGATTCAGACACATGACTTGTTTAGTCCAATAGGTTCAAGTGCAGAGATAGCATGCCAGTCCCAGCCTAGCGCTCAAGAAGCTGGATGGTGTTCCCACTTGCTCTCTTCTATCTAGGTTGTCACCATGAGAGGGACATGTCTCACCCATCCTGTGGGTCCTGGGAGGAGGATGAGAGACACACAGAACAGAGCCACTTCCAGCTGAGCCCAGCCTAGATTACCTGACCCCTGGACTCATGAGAATTAATTTAGGATACTGAGATTGGGGGAAGGGGTAAGTTTGTTATGCAGCAATAGCTAACTGATACATTGAATACAAAATTGGGCATATGAATAGGTATTTTATAGAATTTCTCTTTTTTTAAGATTTTATTTACTTACTTATTTATTTGAGAGCGAGAGAGCGAGAGAGAGAGCACCAGTGGGGGTAGGGGCAGAGGGAGAGGGAGAGGCAGAGAATCCCAAGCAGACTCTGTGCTGAGCATGGAGCCTGACACGGGGCTCCATCCCACGACCCATGAGATCATGACCTGAGCTGAAACCAAGAGTCAGATGCTTAACTGATGGAGCCACCCAAGCACCCCAGTATTTCTCTTCTGGAGTGACAAATAAGTTTAAAAAAAAGTCAACATTTGGGTGGAGGACAGACAATACACAGAGAAAAATATAAATGACCAATAAACAAAAAAGTTCACCTTCAGTAGTGATCCAAGAATTTGAATTAAACTTATAACAGTCAACTTCACCCTCCAAACCAGCAAAAATAAATATACATGAATGACAGTGTGGTGTGCTGACAGGGATAGGGGGAACAGAATCTCTTGTATCCAGCTGGTGGGTGTGGGAATTGTGCAATGCTTTGGAAATCAATTTAGCACCATCGAGGCAAACTTATAACGGACATACCCTTTGCCTCAGCAGCTCCATGCCTTGATATCCCCACCCCCGAGAAGCCCCAGCCCCTGGGCCCACAGAGCGATGAACAGGAACATTTGCTGGAGCACTGTTCAGTACAGCGAAACTCAGAAATAAGCTTGCTGTCCAGCAAGAGGGGAGTGAAGAATAAGTTGAATAGAAGCTATACGACAGAATAATACATGACATCTGAGGAAAAAAACAAGAGCTGAGTGAGACAAAGCGTGGCCACAGTCACACAAAGTCATAAAAATACACACAAAAACAGGAATATTTTATTTACAGATGCTTATTATTAACAATAAAAGTTGCTTTGGAAGGGTATGCTGCAAATTTGTGAAGGTAGCTAGCTACCTCTGAGAAGGGAGGGAAGGAAGAGAGGACAGAGGGTAAATGAGATGCAAGTCACATTTGCAGTTTTTTGTTTGTTTAACCACCACCACCTCAGCCTGGGCGTGCAGGCTCCCGGTGGCACACACCAAGTGGAAGGCACGGGAGGCTGTCTTATCACGCTTTGTACTTTTCTATATTCAGTTTTTTTTCCTTATGAAAAAATAAAGTGACCCATGGGACAGCCTGAAGTAGAGCTGCTCAGAAGGGAGGGGGTGCAGGCCCTGGCTCCCTGCCCACACAGCCTCCCCCTCCAGGGGCGGGGGTCCCCACACCGCCCGCTCCAGATGGGCAGAGGCAAGAACCGAAGTGGAACAGCAAACCTTGATGCCAGTCTGCGTGGACCTGATTTCTGGTTCTGCTGCTTGCCAGTTGAGGGACACCAGAAGAGTGGCTTAACCTTGCGTGCCTCAGTTTCCCCATCTGTGAAGAGCTGAGGTGACGGCCAAGTGAACTAGAGATGGGAAAGGGCTTGGCATGTGCTTGGTTGGGGGAGGGTTGCAATAAACGTCAGCAGCTTTGCTTGTTTGGGTGGCCCCAGACCTCTTCTAACAGCCACACTGGCCATAGGGAGCCATGGCTGGCTGTGGGAGGAGTTAGCTACCTGCCAGGCTGTCTTTGCTTGGCCCTGGTCTAGGTGGCATGGAGGTGGCGGGGGAGGCTGTCTCCCCCGCCACCTCAGGCCTTTGGGGTGAAAGGGACTTAAGAATTTCAGCTGCCACCTTCCTCTCCTGGCCCGGCTCCTCTCCCCACTGGCCTGACGCTCAGGGTGTTCCAGAAAACTAGAGCCCGTGGAGGAAAACCCACAAGTCACTTAGTCCTTCATGGGGCTCATTCTTGTATTCATTCAACAAACCATCCCAAACATATCCTTCCCTGTGTAGTCCCACCTCCACGGTTTTCCTTTGGGTGTAGGACCCACACCAATGGAGCAAGGAATCCTTCAGAGCCATGTTTCCATCAATCCCTGGCAGCCTTGAATGTGTGGCTGATGGCGTCCCCACCCAGGATGGAGGAAATTGGAGCTCAGGGAGAGGAAGACCCTGCACCAGATGGCGTTTCTGTGCCTTTCGAGCTTGGAGGCTCCCGCCTGAGTGCTTGGCCCCATGCCCTTCCAGCCATTTGCCAGGGCCACCCAGAAAACCCTGTCCCAGCAGGATGGATCCACCCAGGGTCCAGCTATGTCAGTCAGACTCTCTGACAAGTGGCAGGAAGCTAGCCTTCGATGGTTCAGCCAGAGGGGAATCCGTATCACGCATTGTATCAATCACCTACTGCCACAATAATGCTGCCTAACAAACTGTCCCCAAGGTCAGTGGTTTTTCACAACCGTCATTTATTGAGTCATGGGTCTGCAGGTCAGTGGATCCAGGATGGGCAGATTCATTTCAGGTCCCTTTTAGGTGTCTTTCCTCCTCCCTGGACCAGCAATTACCTGAACTTCCTTATTATTATGTCAAAGGCAGAAGCACAAGAAGGGTGAGTGGGGGCGCCTGGGTGGCTCAGTCGGTTAAGCGACTGCCTTCGGCTCGGGTCATGATCCTGGAGTCCCGGGATCGAGTCCCGCCTCGGGCTCCCTGCTCGGCAGGGAGTCTGCTTCTCCCTCGGACCCTCCCCCCTCTCATGTGCTCTCTTTCTCATTCTCTCTCTCTCAAATAAATAAATAAAATCTTTAAAAAAAAAAAAAAAAAGAAGGGTGAGTGGACACGCGAGGCCTCTTGAAGCCCAGGCTCTGAACTGACATGCTGTCACTTCCACAACATTCTACCATGTCAAGTCACAGGACCATGGCCAACTTCCATGGGGAGGGAATATACTCAGCCCCTAAGGGGTGTGTTTGCAAAGAGGGAGAAGCCTGGGATGATAATGCACCTGCTTCCCGCTGGTAGCCACTCAGGCTGCTGGGCAGGCAAATGTTAGGATGGCCACTTTATACAATAGGGAACTGCTGTGGTCCAGAAAGGTAAAATGATTGCTCTCTGGCCCCAGCAGGCAGGCCTATGCTCCTGGCCACCTGATCTCTAAGCTTCACACACTCCCCCCTAGCCTAGACCTAGACCTTTGCCATTCATCCTGGATGCCCCAGGTCCTGGGCTTTCTCCTAGCCAGTCCATCAGACCTTGAGATGTAACATTTCCAGAGCACCCAAGACACACACACACACACACACACACACACACGGAGAAGCAGATACAGAGAGTTAATTTTTGTCCAAACTTAGGAATTCTGGAGGAAAAAAAAAATCTATATGCAATACTGTATTTTTAGCGCTAAATGGTGCTAAAAGCATTTTTTGGCACCCTTTAGAGAGTGAAAGTTGCATGGTTTGGGAGCAGAAAGCTGAGCGTGCTGGGTGTCCTCTGGTTTTGTCAATGCACTCACTTCTGGCAAGGTCGGCCTGCTTCTGGCAGCACGTGTTTGCTGTCTTTGTGTGTGCTTTAAAATGGTGGTCACCTCTGAGCGTAAGAAGGCCCAGGCCTCCCACCTGCATGTCTGGCCGTCTCTCTAGAGTATCAAAGATGGGTAAAGGGAAGAAAATACCATCATCCGAGAGGAAACCAACTGAGCAGATGCAGAGACCTTTCTATTTTGATCTGAAAGAAGTTGAGGGGGTTGACATGCTGACATCCAGTCAACCCTGAAGGATCACCATACATGGATGTGATCATCCCATTGTCCTCACTAGCCATGAAAGCCAACCCCAGCTACAGATAGGGAGGGAGCTGTCTGCTGAGGAGCCTTCCAGGGAAGATGCCTTTAGTCCTTAGAAGGAGACAGGGAGAGATTGTCTCTGCTTCTCCTCTTCTTGTGGATGCTGTCATGTCTGGTTGTGATGTGACGCCTAGATCTTGGCAGCCATCTTGTGTTGGTGAGGGGGCTTCCCTGAAAGCAATACTGACGCTTAAATTGAGTGCTGCATGCCAGGCAGGCCCTGTGCTGAACATAGGACGCTGGTTGAATGCTTTCTAGGTTTTCCTATGTGCCGGGTCCTGGGACCATGGTAGACCCAGCCTCAAGGGGGTCCCAGCTGGGAAGGGATAGTGGGGTCAGACAATGGCAACACAGGATGGGGAATGACAGCAGAGGTCCAGGGGACGGGGGAGAGCACCCTCCCTCCTGCTCACCTGCTGTCTATCTCACCATTCTGCAAACGAACGCTCTGTCTCCATCTAGACTCCTTATGGGCCCCGTTCCAGCTTTCCCCAACAACAGTGACAGGAGCACATGTGGACACTGCACCTCCCGTCTATCAGCTCATCTTGTCCTTGTAGGAGCCTCGTGAGGACAGTGTCCTCCTCATTTCCCAATCAGGGAAACCAGGCCCAGGGCACTGATGGTGCTTTTAGCTTTTTAGCTTCTGCACTTAGCTTCTCAGTGTGGGCAGGCCATGACATGGGCTTACGCATCCTAAAGTCGGCCCTTGTCCACCAGGCACTTCTGTGCCCAGTCACCCCCATTGCCCGGGGCCCTCAGTGCCAGATCTGCCCCACAGAGCCATCCACAAGGAGCTGGGGCCTCCCCCCACCCCTGCCATCCCTTCTGAGAGTCAGATCAGCCATTTCCTCCGGGAGAGAGGGCACCCCTCTTCACCAACCTACTGCCCAAGAAGAAAGCCTCACACAGGGCATCTTGCTGATTTTTACAGTAACTCTGAAGGCACTACTGTGCCCACTTCGCAGAGGAGAAAACTGAAGCCCAGAGTGGGGAAGACCGGAGCAAGAACACAGGCAGGAGAAGGTGGGTGTAGGACCCACCTCAGCCCTGGCTGGTATCAAAGCCCCAGGGCCTGGGGGGCAGCTTCTACCTGAGGAGAAAGAGCAGAGGTGAAGGGGCAGAGCCTGTCTGGGAAACTGCAGTTTGCTGGGTGTGTACCACGGGGTGGCAGCCACCCCAGGGGCAGGCCGGGCTGTTGCAGCGTGTAAGCACGAGAGGGTGACGGTCAGATCTGTGAGCAGCCGGGGGGGGGGGGGATGGGGCA
>NC_138369.1:48213354-48310410 GCF_054177405.1 Leptonychotes weddellii | reverse complement strand
CTGAAAAACAAACTGAGGGTTCTAGAGGGGAGGGGGGTGGGAGGATGGGTTGGCCTGGTGGTGGGTATTGAGGAGGGCACGTTCTGCATGGAGCACTGGGTGTTGTGCACGAACAATGAATCATGGAACACTTCATCTAGAACTAATGATGTAATGTATGGGGATTAACATAAGAATAAATAAATAAATAAATAAATAATTTAAAAAAAAAGAAAAAGCCTGAGTCCTCGGCCTGCCATTCAAGGCTCCTCACGGCCCAGCCCTTCATCCTGCACATCACCCCAGGGTCCTTCTGACTGCCTCGCCCTCCCCCTGGCCACTCCTCCTTCCAGACCTGGTGTAAGCAGCCCCTTTGAACTGCACCCTCAAGCTGGCAGAGGTAAAATTACCCCCTCCGTGTGCCTCCCACTTCTTAAGGCCCATCTTTACAATCATTCCTTTCTTACTGTGTTTATAACCCACGCCCTATCTGAGGTGGCGGGCTTCTCAGGCCTCTGTCCAGCACAGGGCCTGGTACACAGCAGGTGCTAATAATGACTACAGAATCAGTGAATCATCTATTACTGAGCACCTACTGTATGTTAGGTAGGCCCTGTTCTAAGCACTGTCCCCACATACAGCACTTTAGCTTCCAGCTGCGGAAGACCAGTGGCAATCATAGTTAATTGTATTAATTATTCTATAGGCTGACAGTTGAGAATAGTGCTATGGAAGAAGGAAACGGGTTTGAGTGGAAGTAAGGTTCAAAGTTTCCTACTATATGAGCAGAGAATGTTTGAGGGAAGGTTGGTTTGATGGAGGTGGGGGTGGGGGCCAAGGGGCTATCTGGGGGACAGGCATCCCAGGCAGAGGGAACAGTGAATGCCAAGGACTTAGCTGGGGGCTGCATATGTCCTCAAAACAGGAAGGAGGCCAGCGTGGCTGGAGCAAGGTGCTCAAGGGGGAGACAAGCATAAATGGGTCGGGAAGGCAGATTATGCTGGGCCTTTCAAGACACTGGAGAGACTTGGGCTTTATCTCCCTCGGGAGGTGGGAGCTATAGCAGAGTGTTTGAGCAGAGGAGGGGCATGATCTAGTCACATTTCAACAGGATCCCTCTGGCTGCCATGTTGAGAACAGACGGAGAAGCAAAGCACGTGTGGCTGCTCGAATGAGTGATATTCGCTTTGCAGGATGTTCTGCGTTTCTGAGTCGTCCAGTTCTCGACGCCCCCAGGTTCCCACAAACAGCCAAGACCACCCAGTCCAGCCCTCCTCACCCAGGCCCATCCCAGCTGTGCCCCATCCCGTGACTCACGAGGACCAGGCCCTCGGCGATCCATCACAAAGGCCACGGTGACCGGAATGGTGATGGCTTGGTTAGTCATGGGGCTGGAGAAGGTCAGGGCGGTGGACAGAGGCCCCTGGCTGCCGGCCGCGGGATCCGAGACGCCAACTGTGTAGGTGATGAAGCTGGGGAGCCCCAAAGACTTCTCCTTCTCAAAGGCCAGCACAGCTGGGGACCCTGATTTCACCTGGGAGAGACATTAGGGCTGGAGAGGAGCACCCCCCACTTCTGCCTGACATGCTGGGCTTCCCTCCTGGGCCCAAAGGCCAGGGGTGGAGACCCCTCCCCAAGCCCTCTTCCTAGGCAGGTGATGATGCCTGGGTACTTCTGACAGCGTGAAATCTGCAAAGTCAGGGAAGGAGCACAGTGTCTATACTTGGAGTGTTTTTAAGAAAGGACAAATCAATATCATTGAATTCTAATCAAGTGCTCTTTAAAAAAATGCTAAGCTAACATGAACTATCATCAAACGCCAACTTTCCAAGGGAACAGCCTGGAGCTCTGTTTATGGCCGATCGCCAGCAGCTCAACCCCAGGGCCTGGCAGACCCTCTGTCACCAGCAATGAATTCATCCCTGTCTCACTCCAAGAATGTTCAGTCATATTCACTGCAGCAAGACAAGGGATGATGAAGCAAACAGTGGAGCCAAAAACCCCTTCACCACATCACCCCAGATCTTCTCCCAGCTTGCTGGGCAGCAGGACCCAGGACACCATTCACCCAGCATTCAGCAGACGGGGAAACCGAGGCCCAGAGCCAGGGACTTGTCCCCAGTTGTGCAGGCGTCAGTGATAGGTCAGGGATTAGGGCTTTTTCCTTCTGCCCCATGTCAGTGTGCATTCCTGCACTGACTTCCTTCATTGAACATACGAAATGTTCACTGAGCACATACTATGTGCTAGGGAAGCCCTATGCTAAGTACTGGCCTCGCATACTTAACTCCTGGTTGGGGAAGACTTGCAGAAGTCACAGTAATTAATACAATTACACAGGCTCATAGAT
The DNA here is from genome assembly GCF_054177405.1 of Leptonychotes weddellii. Lineage (NCBI taxonomy): Eukaryota > Metazoa > Chordata > Mammalia > Carnivora > Phocidae > Leptonychotes > Leptonychotes weddellii. Next base: position 48,308,081 of record NC_138369.1, on the reverse strand, counting down.
AATGGTAATGCTGGGGGAAGGAAGAAGATAAGGCATATTTACATTTTTTAAAAAAAATTTTTCATTTTAAAGAGAGGTGGTCCAGGCCTCCACGTTCCACCTGGGCCTCCCTGCCTCCTGGTCCTCTCCAAGGCCCCCGGCTCGTGCATGGACGCCACTCACCTCCAGGTTTTCGAGAATCTCCATGGCACCAAAGACCTTGACCTCCGAGCTGGTGTAGTGGTTGCTCAAAAGGATTTCAGCCTGGTCAGTGTACAGCCCTGGGCTGAAGGGCACCTCGGTGCCCACGTGCTCTCCTGGGATGTGGATGCCCGGGATGGAGGCGGTGACCAGCAGCGCCGTCTTCTTCATGCTGAGATGCTTCAGCTGTTTGTCTGTCAGCCTGTGCATTGTGACGGAGCAGAGGTACCGGCCTGTGGAGACGAGGATGTTCCACACGGTCCCCTCTCCCGCCCGTGCCCTGATGCTCCTCTTTCTCCTGGCAACTCCTTCTCATCCTTCAGAGCCCAACTGAGGCATCACCTCCTCTGGGACCCTCCAAGGACATCCCTCTTTGGTACCCCTGGTCCAGCCTGAACATGCTTTCTGTGACCAGCACTCCTGCTCGCTCCTTTCTCAGAATGCTCTGGTTCACCAGATCCGCATCGCCCTGACATTCCCTGGGGTGGGAAGGCGAGGGCCAGCTCCACATCTCAGGGCCCAGCCGTCCTGGCTCAGAGGGACGGTGAGTAAACGATCAACAGATACCTTGACCCAATGCTGGGCTACAGGCCAGTTGGGGCTGACTCCCAGTACGGCCTATGGCCCCAGATACAGCAGAAAGTTCTGGAAAGGCATGGATTGGGACGATTTTGATACCTGTTGGATCCTCCATGCCTGCCCTGGGTAGACAAATGAGTTAAATGGACACTGTCAAGCGGGGCCCTGGAGAGCCCCCCAGTCTGGAACCAGGGTGCTTGTGCTGGAGTCCCTTCCACGCCCAAGCCAGCCAAGCATCCCTCGGTGAGTCGGCTAGTTTCCCTCAATAAAGTGGGAATAACATCGCACCCCTCATGGGGCCACATTCGCGAATAAATAGGGCACGGGACCCCCAGGTGCCTGCTCCGTGCCCAACCGTGCGCTTGGGCCCCACACACAACGTGTCCTGAGGACACACCTCCTGCGTCTTAGGCAGCGGCCCGGGTGCTGACCCGAGCCATGGGGCGCGGCAGGCTGGGCTTACGGCCAGGTGTCATGCTGATGCTAACTCCTCCTAATTAAGACTGGGCAGCATGTTCTTGGAAGGAACTGAAAAGTGGGCCAAACACTCATCAACAGTCATTATCATAATGACATTGGCCTCTACCATTGAGGACTCGGTAACAGGAGTGTGTGCCGGGCACTGTGCTAAGCAGGTCGCAGGAACTATCCTACCGAACCCTTGAAGTGCCCCAGGAGGGCACTCCTCTCCTCAGGTTGTGTTGGTGACGCTCCGCGTCACCTGGCCCACATGCCGGGGGCCCAGGCAGTCGCTCCAACCCCAGGGCACCAGCCTTCAGCTCCACGGGCCATGGAATGGTGATGCTTGGACACGCCATGTGGGCCCAGGACCCTTCCAGCCCCGGCTCGTTTGCACCACTCGGCCCTGACATGCGGGCAGGCAAGGCACCATCCTGCCCAGGTCACAGAGCCTCAACACCCACTGGCTCTGGACCTCAAACCCAGCTTTTCCAACTCAGAAGTGTCCTTCCTGCTGCATGGAGTGGGGGCTGCGGAGAACGGCCACCACCCAGCACAGGCCTGCCAACCCCTCCTGGTGGCCGGAAGGGGCCAGTGGCCAGAGGGGTGGCATCGGTCCCCGGAGCTCCCGACAGACAACGTCCCTCTATGCAGAGGGACAGTGAGCCGAACACACCCAAAGGAGCCAGTCTTCCCACTGAGACCCTTGCAAACTCACCCAGAGTTGCGTCAAATCCTGGCTCTGCCGTGAAAACGTCGCGTGCTGGGAAATCGAAGACATCTTGCTTGAATTGGAGCTGGCAGCTAATGAGGGATTCTGGATGCAGAGTCTCCATGATTTCCCTCTGGGCAGGGGAGCACTCACCTGGAGACGGGAAGGGGGTGAGAAGGGCATGGGCCAGGCCCACCTGGGCCTCTGTACCTGCCCGCGGAGCCCCAAAATGAGGAAGCGAGAGCAGGCCGCACACAGGCCGGCGGGGCTGCAAAATGACGCACACGGGGTGCCCCAGGGCTGCCCCAAGCTTCACGATGCTGCCACAGTTTACAAAAGCTGAGGACAATTCTAGGGAGGAGGAGGGTCATTCTGAATCGTGGGCAGTTTCAGATCCGAATCTGAGCATTTGGGCTAGAGCCTGCATCCAGCGGCCCGGCAGATGGGTTGGCCCACTAATGCACGTCATCTGTTCCTGTCAGCAGGGGAAAATGGGCAATTTATTTCTGGACATCAGGAGGGCAACAGTTCCCCACTAATACACTGAGTATCATTTCTGCAACTGCACGGTGCTGTCCCCGTGCACTGAGGTAGGAAAACAGAGGTTACTGGATGCAGTAAAGCTGCCTCATCAATCAGAACGAGAACAGCTGTATTTAATTCTACCAGTTAAGTGGTTAAAAAAAAAAAGAAAACCAACCCCAAAACAGCCCGTATTGATGTATTTATTTCTGACAGCTGGTGTCCAGGGCTGTCATAGGCAGGGGACAGGGTCGAATGTTCTATGCATGACTTGGAAGAGGTAATTACAGAAATCAAAATCAGCAGTGAGGCCTGCTAAGTCATTACTTTCTGGGATTAGTGGGGGTGACGTGTGGCTTTCTTTACTCGGTGCCCTAGGGCTGAAGTGGCATTTCCAGCTCAGACACAGGCCGTTTCTGGGTGCCAGGCTCTTTTAGGAAGATCTCTTTTCATGGTCTCCGCTTGTGGAGGACTCGGATTTCTAAAAAGCTGGAAGGAATGGGCCAGCAGGGGTTTAAATGCTCTCTCTGGCTTTGGCGTGAGTTTGAGTGGGAAAAGCAGACAAAACCGCAGCAGAGTCCCTGAGCCCAGTTCCCCCCCTCCCCCAGACCAAGCAAGCCCCTCACTCTCTACCTCTCAGGTTAGAGCTTCTGTCTCCCACGGTGACAGTCACCTTGGAGGCCTCCTGGAAGCTGGTCTGGCCTGGGCGGACGGAACGGGCTACGATCCTTTGAGGGACACCAATCACTATCTGGGGAGGGAGCCGAGGCAGCTACACTGAGCACCAATCATGTGTGGGCTCCATGCCGGCCATTTTCCTGACCTCACCCTGCTGCCTGTTTATGGGCACGGCCCATTGCACAGGGGACAAAACTGAGGCTCAACATCTGGAAGACCTGCCCAGAGGTGGTGGAGCTGGGGTTAGACCCCGGGCCAGTCAGACTCTGCAGCCTTGCCCTCTCCCGCTGAACAGGCTGCTTTTCCTGAACAGCGGAGCACGAGCTGAACGGCAGGCCTGAATTCATTCAACGGTTTGGGGTGAGGCGCAGAGCTTGGCTCCCGTGGAGGTTGCCATCACTTCTCTGTTCATCAGTTTGGTTAATTAGTCTTTCGGCAAAGAGCGAAGGCGCTGTTTTACTTTACTGTCATTTATTCAAAATAAATCACCCTAAAATGCAACTCACACAGCCTGAGTAGGGAAGGCTCCCCCAGACTCAAGTCTTCCCAGGTTTTTCCCTGCCCATCCCCTTTGCTCATCCTGCACTGGCCACACCCAAACCCCTCCAGCTGTGTGCCTTCCTTAAGCTTCCACCCTCCCCTGCAGAGCCTAACCCCATCAGAGCCGGACCCCTTGCAGGCCCAGCTTGTGTCACCCCCTCTAGCTGGAAGTCTGTCTACCCACCTCTGGGCAGGCACTCAGCACTTCCTGCCTCCCAGGAACGTGATCTCCCTAAGAGCCGGGATGGGGTCTCACTCCTCCCCAAAGCCCACGCAGCTCCCAGGGCCATGGCTGACACAGAAGCATAGGCAGGCCCACAGGCTGGCCCCATCACCTCCAGACTCACTGGTAGGCACCTGCACCCCGGCCCTAGTTCTTCACATCTTCTCCTGGACTCCTTCTGACCACCATGCTACCGTCTTCTTCCCCGTTCCTCTTCCTCCTCCTTCACACCTTGCAGAGGGGGCCCAAGGCCTTGCTCCTCTCCCCTCCTGCTCTGGTATGTTCTGCATGTTCCCATCCACTCTCAGGTCTTCCAGAACCATTTCTGTCCTTAGACCCCCACCCCATCTCCAGCTTTCTGCCCCGGAGCTCCAGAAACACCTGCTGCCTCACCATCAGCCCCACATAGAGGAGCTGCAACCACATCAAGCTGGCCATGTCTCAACTCACTCATCTTCCACCCACGCTGGCCACTCCTTCTGCATCCCTAACCTCCCCCACCAACCTCCGGTCAGGGTTAAGGACCAACATCCACCTTGTCATCCAAGCCAGACCCCGGGGCAGTCATCCCCAAAGCCTCTTATTCCCTCATTCCCTACTTCCAAATGGTTTTCAAGCTCTGGTGACCCCCCTCCTTAATCTTCCCCAAACCCACCCTTAGTTTCTGGCCACACAACAGTGCCAGCTGAAGGCCCATCCTCAGCCCCCTGGCTGGCTACCCTGCAGCTCCTCCCCCTCTCCTGGGCTCTTAGACTGCCAGGCACCGGGACCCGTTCTAAACCTTACCTCTGATCTAGATCACTCTCTACTGTAAAAAAAAAAAAAAAAAAAAAAAAAAATCCTTGATGAATCCCTCCTGGGTTTGGCATAAGCTTCCACCTCTTTGCTCTGGAATAGTAACAGTTGCAGCTAATACCTACTGAACATTTGCTGAGTACCATTCTAAATGTTTCACATATGTGAGTGCCTTTAATCCTTAACAACACTCTTCTGTCCATTTTACAGACAGGAAAACCAAGGCACAGAGAGGGGAAATAACTTACCCGAAGCCACACAGCCTCTCAGTGGCCCAGCTGGGATGGGAACCCAGGCAGCCTGGCCCCAGAGCTCACATGCTTAACCACCCCACAGAACTACCTGGAACCCAGGGTGGATCACGATTGCAATGCCAGCCTCCATTTCCCCCCACTGCCTAGGTTCCGGCCACCAGGGCTGCGCTCTCGAGCCCGGCACACCTTTGCCTATGCCATGCTCTCTCATCCAGCTCCCCACCGCCCCAGCCCCTGCCCACTCTTGGCGGCTCCTCCGGGGAGGGCACAGCTTCATCAGTCACAAGGTGCCCCTCTCTGGGACCGGCTCACCCACTGCACAGCCCCAGCACTAAATATGTGAGCTATTAGCTTAAACTGCTGGATTCGATCATGTGCACGCTGGCTCTAAAATGAGACACATTTGGAACACAGCCAGACGTTGCTCATTGATTCATTCTCAGCTGGAGATAAATAGAAGAGAGAACGGTTTTGTTCGCCTCCAGAAAGCGTCAAGAGGTGACTTGCCAGGGAGGCTTAACTTTGCTGGTGACGCCACATCACCGTGCTGGCCTGCCCACGCCGAGATTCCTGGGGAGACGCCCCCGGGGGACGCTCCGGCCCTTCCACCAGAGTGCATGGGAGCCGGGGGGCGGGGGGAGGGCAGCCACCCCAGGACATCAGCCCCTGTCATGGCACCATTTTGAATGTGGGGAGGCGGGGGCCTGTGCAGAAAAGGGAGCTTGTTCCAATCCCAGAGGCAGTAGGCAGCAGAACCCAGACTCCTGACTCCGGATCCTGACCGCTGACAAGCTGCTACCGCTTCTTTTCTCGAGAAAAGGGAGGTGTTCAGTATAGAAAGCTAAGGGTTTCACCCCGAGTGGGTCAGCCACGTATGCCCCGAAGCCCCACCTCCTTGTAGGTCCTCAGGTACCCAGCAACCTCGTAGTAAACCGTCACAGATCCCGCCTCTCGGGCCACAGCCACGCCTGTCCTGGGCTCGATGTGGAGGATGCTGCTGGCCGAGGAGCTCCAGGTTCCAGAGAGGCCTGGGAGAGGAAGCCCTGGCTGTCACTCACCGTTCCCACATCTGAAACTGCGGCCAAACCCTGTGCCCTGGGTGACCGTGCCAGCCTCCTGGGGGCCCCGCCCAGCCCCATGCTCTACACTGCTGCTCACTCGTCACCCTCAGGGTAGAAGCCATCCCACTGGCCTCGGCACCCTGGCTTGGCCCTCCCCCGCCCCCCACCCGCTCCTGGCCGTGGCCACCTGGGGCCACCTGCAGGTCTAGGTCACCTGCTCTCTGCACAGCTGCCACCCTGCCCAGAGTGAACCTCTGGCCCTCCTTTCTCTCCACTGCCTCCCTGCTTGCAATCTCCTGATCATTCCCTTGTCCTGGAATGACCTGGGTGCAGGCCCTCCCCACAGGACCGCCCCTGCCCACCCCCAACTGTGTCAAACAAAGTTGGTGTCAGGCTCAAGAGCCAGTGCTGGACAGTACTTCTTAGTTAAAAGCCAATCACATTATAGAATATATACCACAAAATAACAACCACATTCTATTTCTGGCACATTAGATTTGTTTTTCTTTAAGGGCAGCGTTTAACTTCCTTTCAAAATGAATTTAATTAGATTAAAAAATAAGGAGTCACTTGGAAAACCTGAAACAAAACAAGTAACGTAGGTCATGGATATACAGGTGGTGTGGGAGCGGCTGAAATCTGGAAATCGTGGAACGGGCCCAGTAGCTATTCTTTGCTTACATTTCCTTTCGGAGGTACTCTGTCCTACACTGTAACCACTAGCCACGAAATGCATTCAAATGAAACAAGTAGCTCCTCGTCGCATTAGCCACATTTCCAGGGTTGGATTGTGAGTGCCCCCCGCGTTAGACGATAGATACAGGGTATCTCCGCAGTGGCAGAAACTTCTACCAAATAGCGCTAGGTGAGCACAGGGCTGGCAGGCTTGCTCGGTAAAGGGCCAGATGGTACACGTGTCGGGCTGTGGACATGGGTTCTGACACCTGCTCTTGAACCTCCGATGAGCTCGGCTTGTCTTACCCTTACAACAGGAGCCCGCTCCCATCTTCGTGACTGCCTGGATTCAGAAGGGTTCCCCGGCCAGTATCCACCTCTCTTACCTTCCAGGCCGACCAGGACTGTGGCCAGACAGAGGACGTCCCCCACCACCACCGCTCCGGACAGCTCCGGGGAGATGGCCTGTTGGACGGGCAGCGGGACGAAGTCGGAGAGGCCCACGTGCTCCGAGTCCCACACGCTGAGCAGCGTCAGGCCGACGCTGACGGTGCGCACGACACATGTGTTGTTGGTGGTGCCCTTCCCAATTTGCACAAACTCATCTCTAGGCACAGGAGGGGGAGGCAGGCTCTCAGTCTCAGGGAAGGGGCGCACGACTTCAGAGGGAGAAACACACTGAGTCCCCTGCCCGGTGAAGCTTCTTGCTGACTGTGGCCCCAGACGTCCCCTGGCTCAAGTTTCCCAAGCAGATCTGGGGCCACCACAGGCCACATGAACCTGACCTCCTCTCCTCTTCCCTGGGAGGAGCCCATGGCCCACAGCTGGGGTGGCCCGGCACACATCCCCCACGTTCCAGAGGGGAAGGCTGAGGCCAGAGGGCAAACGCTTGCCTACAAAGTGCTTGCCAATCCCTTCCCAACAGTGAACTGGGACACTCTCGGGAGGCACGACCTCTGCCCCCTGCCTCCTCTGTAAAATGAGAATGAGAATGTACCCGCGTCCCAGGCTTGATGTAAGTGTGAAACTAGGTCGGTGGCTATAAAGCAGTGAGACCAGTGGCCGGCACGTGGTTAGTGCTTGGTCAACACCAGGCCTGGACTGGCTGGCCTGAGGGGTAGGGTCTCTGGCTTCCTCCCTTTCCTCCACTGTGCCTTCTGACCCCTGAGCCCTGACTGGTCTCCAGGAGAGGTGCTCCCACCACAAAAAGGCCAGCGGGACTTCTGTGGGGTAGCTGAGGGGTTGGGAGGACCTGCCTCCGCTTCCTCCAGGGTAGCCTAGGTCTCAGACAGATGCACGGCCCATACCACATGCATGGAGCTCCACGGTTTGCCAGAGGCCTTTGCGACTATGGCCTCAGTTGATGGCCCTGAGGACGAGGCAGGTTCCCCACACAACAGGTGTGGAGACGGAGGCCTGGAGAGGTGAGCTGCCTTGCCTAGGAAGGGCCCACAAAGGGCAGAGCTGGGGCTTGAACTGGGTCTAACCCCAAACCCCGGTCCTTCTACCATGCTACGTCCCCCATGCCTGGCCCCGGGTATGTGAGCAATAGGGGACAAGTCTGTCGCAGGCCTGTGGGGAGGCCAACTTACAACGGACACCCACACCTGGATACAATCTTCTGCCTCCCATGCTCCCTAGCACCCCCGCCCAAGACCCTCCTTCCTCCTGTGCCTGATGCCTCTCTCCTGCTTTTAGCTGGTCTGCAGGCCCCTGGGGCAGTAGTTCTCAAGCTTTAGAATTGCCTGGAAGCCTCCTTAAAAGACAGAGTGTTGGGTCCTGTGCACTTGCATTTCTAAGGGCTCCCAGGTGCTGCTGGCGCTGCTGGTCTGGGGACCACGCTTTGAGACTCACTGTTCCAGCAGACCCAGTCAGAGGTTTCAGCAGGCCCAGACTGAGGCCACGGCTCTCTTCCTGCTCTGGAGAGCACCCTCTCTCTCGCCTCACATGAGGCCTGTGGCTGCAGCTGTATTTCCAAAGAGCCAAAATGAATTGCACGTGGAACCAGATGCGACCTGGTATTCAAAACCACTTCCTGGCTGTGTGACCCTGGGCAAGTGGCTTGACCTCTCTGAGCCTTGACAAATAGGCTATAGTGAGGCATCAGTGAGACACAGGAGAGGCAGTGAGCGTCAGACTCCTTCCTCACCCGCACCGGGGCGCTGGAACGTGTGCGTCTCCCCTGCGGGGGGCTTTCCCAGGCACACACAAGTCTTACCACAAGCCCTCCAAGAACCAACCCCGACACTGTGTCTCGCCTCCTGGCCAACAGGGCACATTACCGATAGCTTCCTGCCACATGGTAATAAAGGCTCTGGGCCCCGCTTTCTCCTCACTCCTGCCTCCTGGCCGAGCCCAGGGCTTCCCCCTGTGGCCCTAGAAGTGTGGCACGTCCCCTCCTCTTGGCGACTGCAGGTAACAAAGTCTCCTTTCAGTGGCACTAGGCTGTCCAGTTGCCATCCAGGTACAACTGAGGAACGCCTTCCAGTGAGAAATGAGGGTCACCCACAGCCTACCTGTTGGTTGCAAAGCTGAGGACCGAGTTGTGAGCATGGAAGATGTCTCCGGAGTTGTCATGGAAGTGGACCGTGAAGGTCACAGTCGTTCCCAAAGGCAGGGATGCCAGAGCCTCCTTGTTCTGGGTGTGCAGGGCGGGGCTCATGGAGATCCTCAGGTAAGAAACTGGAGACACCTGAGGATAGTGAGCAGGTGTGGTGGTGACCGCCCTGGGAACCAGCTTCCCCAGGACGAGACGTCTGCCCCCAGGCGGGTCACCTCCCTCAGGAAGGACCGGGAGCTGGATCGACTCGGGGGTCACGAAAGAGAAAAGGCCTTGGTCTCCTGAGTGTCCCAGCCTAGTGATGAGACTCCTGCCTCCCCACACAGCAGGCCGGGCTTACGAAAAAAAACCCAACCTACAAGAGTCAAAACCCATGGCTTTGAAAAATTAGATCATTATTCACATTTGCAAAAATATCCCCTGGGCTTTGAATGTTTGGTTTCTCTGGGAAACCTGGCTCTCCGGGTGTCTTAAGTGGAAACAATGCCCATTTGGACTGCAGAGGAGGCATTAACTGGGAGCTGCTGGGAGCCTGCAGATGCTCCAGGGAAAGCAGGATGGGGAGGAGGGAACCCGAGCTCCAGAGATGGAGGCCTTGGTCCCTTGACTCCGAGTAAAATCTATCCTGGCCAGAACTTCCGCCCCCTCAAAAGACCTAATTTCTGGGATAAAGATCAGTGGGTGCAGTGACAGGTATACAGCTGGTGCTCAATACATATTTGCTGAAGTAGGGTGAGCAGTGAGTCACTTCTACTTACTCAAAGAGTAGGGTGGAGGGTTCCCACCTTGAAGCAAAAAGGCATTAATTAAGGAAGTAGGTCTGTGACCCCAGCAGGATCTCAAACTTGAAGTCACGCATCTCGTCTGTCACTCAGGATTCAGAATGTGGCTAGGAGGAGGTACAGGTGGGAAATCTGGGGGACCTGACCCAAGGACGCCCAAGGAGAAAGTCCCTAGCACAAAGGAGCACGGAATGGCGGGGGGGCATGGTAAGCATTGTGCTGAGGCCAGGGCACACAAACCTGAGTCCAGCCCACGTGGGTTAGGGCCCGACCCTGCCTCGCAGCCACCGAGAGTGACTCACTTCCACTAGGAGTCTGTTTCCTTGCCTGTAAAATGGGTTAGTCACCACGTACGTAATGCAATGATTTCTGCGCTGGGTGTCTAGCACACGCAGTCACTGCTCGTGGGCACCGACCATGCTCCAGGTACCATCTGTCCTGTCAGGACACGGGGGTGCCAGCCCCAGCAAATCACAGGTTTCGCTGGGCCTCAGTTTCCCACTCTGTGAAATGAGGCCATTGCAATCAATAACCTCTAAGGAACTTCAGCTCTGACATTCAGAAGATGCTATAGCTTTTCCTCCAGGACCTTTGCCCCCAAGTTATTCTTCAATAAATTCTTCCATACAATTTCTCAGCTGGAAGGTGAATAGATCCATTTTACAACTGTGAGGGGAACGTTTTTGCCTCAACGCTCTTGCTTTCATTACTCCAAAAGGAGGAGAACACGATCCTACCTTTACAGCAAAGATAATGGTTTGGTTGGCCCCGAAAGGCTCTTGGGCAGTCACTTCAATTGTGGATGTCCCGATCATGGACCCTGATGTCACGAAGCCTTTCTTGTCCACATGGACCACGGGAACCTTCTCTGGCCCATCCAGGACGCGGTAGCTCAGAAATGCTGCGCCATCCCTTGGGAAAACAAACAGACCCAGTTTTTCAGAGCGTGGCTGTGGGAGCAGGTCTTGGTGAGGGGACCGGCATCCCTGCCCGGAGATGCAGCTGTCTGGGTTTCCCAAGGGCTCCTGGAAGAAGGAAAAACCTGATCCTGGCTCTGCTATTCATTAGGACCCAGGTGGGCAGCCTGACTGCAGCCTCCTCAGCCACCCATGGGAAACCTAATGTGGAAAACTGATGGTTCCAAGGAGAGCACTGCTTCTGCGAGAAAAGACTGAGGGCTAAGCTGCTCTCATCCCTTGCATGGGACTTTTGCTGTAAAAGATCTTTTCTGGGGCAAATGGTTTCCCATTTACTGACAGAGGGCAGCCTGGCACAGTGGAAAGAGGATGGGGCCCGAAGTTGGGCAGATCCTGACCACAGTCCCAACGCCCCGCAGACAGCTGCATGCCTTGAAGCACCTCGTGTCTCCTCTCTTAGCCTCAGTTTCCCCAACTGTAAAAAGGGAAGCAATGGTCCTGCCCTGTCCTATTTCCAAGGGCAGGGAATGGGATGAAAATGGGCTACTTGCTCAGAAAATGGTTCGTAAAGCTACTGATGATCTGCACTGGGTAGAAGACAAATTCTACAGTATTTTGTACTCTCACATTTATTATATAATAAAGAAACAACAGGAAGGAAATGTGTTCAGCCCCCAGGGCTAGCCCCCTCACCTTGCTCTTTGCACGCAGCCCTCCAGACCCTCCTCAGACAACGTTAAATAAGTATTATTGCCTCTGCTTCAACTTTCTCCCCCATCACCTACCCCTTCCCTGGAACCTGCAGAAGTCCTGTTCATCCTTCAGGATGAACTGACCCAGCTCAAGGGGCGCCTGGGGGGCTCAGTTGGTTAAGTGTCTACCTTCGGTTCAGGTCACAATCCTGGGGTCCTGGGATCAAGCCCTGCATCCTGCTCAGCGGGGTGCCTGTTTCTCCCTCTACCCCTACCCCCTGCTTATGATCGAGCTCTCTTGCTCTCAAATAAATAAATCAAATCTTAAAAAAAAAAACCCAGCTCAACCATCTCTATCTGACATGACTCCCCTAAATCATCGCACAGAAGGCCCTTCTTTGGGCTATGGCTTAACCATTATACCTTGTTTGATTGTTGCCCTTATGCTATACTCCTCTCTTCCCCACCAGAATGTCATCCAACTCTGTTCCAGGAGCCTAGCACACAGCCTGGCATTTAGACACTGTGGCTGAACAAACACCACATGTATGTGTTTCATGCAACATGCAAGTACCCCTGGGGTCCTCAGAGCCCCCCCACTTTGCAAACCACAGTTCACATGCAAGTCATTGCTACCAAAGGCACCCCACGTGAATGCAAGGCAGGAATTATACTTGCAGACACTGATGTACGTCCCCAACGAGTGGGGATCTGGCTGAGTGCAGGTCTGGGTTGTGGCCCAGAATTTGCATTTTACCATGCTCCCAGATGATGCCCATGCTGCTGGTTCAGGAATGATACCCACCGAACAGCAAGTCTTGAAGACAAAGGGGCATTTGAAAATTTAACTCTTCCAAGGTGGTACTTTTTTCCCTTTGGAGTCGCGGACTTGAGCAGTAGGCATTAAAAGCTTTCTAGGTGACAGGGAAGAAAAGGTGGACCCCCGGGGACCAGTGATGTGGAACAGCAGGAGAAATCCATGGGGAAGAGAAAGGGGAATGCAGAAGCCGCACCCACTTCACACCGAGAGAGACGCAGTTCTCTTGAAGCATCCGCGGCTCCTGACAACTTTGACAAATGAGTTGTCGGATGTGGAGCGCAGCTTCTCAGCCCTGCTGCAAACAAGCGCTGAGTCACGTACCTGTTTGTCTGAAGCTTTATAAATGAGTTGGGTGACATTAATATTTGTTCTGCTTCTATTTCAGGGTTCAGCAGCAGCAGCTTCTCGAATACCTGGAATGGAGGGCAAGGTTTGCTCTCTGGGATGTGCTGGAGTCCCGCCCAGGTCCCTGCTCCCCTCCTGGCAGTGCGACCAATGGGGCCCAGAAAGGAGGAACACTGTTGTGGGCACCTGCCAGGCGTCAGGGGATGGGATGTGAAGGGTGGACTTTTAAGAGAGGCCAGAGGTGTGATGAGAACAAGCGGCAGGCTCATGTTTGCGCAGCCCGACGGCGGCTGCTTCATGGAACCAGGGAGCACGGGCCGCCCCCCAAGTTCCCGTGGTGGGGAGATCTTTATGGGCACAGAAGGCAGTGTACAAAATTACAGGGCCCAGGGTCTGGTTCAGCTGCTCCTCACTGTGCCCATCTCGGAATAAGTCCCATCCGCCCCTTGGCCCTGATCTTCCTCCCTCTTGCCATGCTCTCCCAGGAGCTGCACAGGGCGGGGCGGGGCGTGTCATTGGACCAGGCTGGCCCATGAGAAACCTGGTAGTATTGGAGCGAATCAGATCGAATCTGATCCTCACTTCTCAGGAGCCCCGAGGCCTTCCACAGCTCCCCAGCCCAGGGTCGCAGCTCTTACGGGAACTCCAGACCCCTCCCGACAAGCACCCTAATTGCCCACTGCCCTTCCAAGTCCCTTTCTCTAGGGGGCCTTGGGAGGACCTCCTTTGGCATCCAGGCCTGGATGCTGAACCCAGCTTTGAGCTCCCCCTCTGGCTTCTGATCTTATCAGACGGGCTGGATGCGAAGGGCCTGGTTTTCCAAGGAAACCCCTTCCCTCCCAGCACTGCTGGGTTCTGATCATATACATAAGCCTAGATTTCCTCATCTGTAAAATGGGTCTAAAACCATAATCCTTGCCATGTCTGTCTCAAAATGCTGTGGGATTTGTGTGGCAACGTGAGCGGCACTTCCTAAATGGTGAATGATAAATGATCTCTGGGAGCGAGATGGGGTTCTGGTTTCAGGGGGTCCTTCCACCAGGCAGGGGGTGCCCAGGGTGCAGCAGCCTCGCTGGTTCTGACTCGGACACACACACACAGCACAGGAAACACACCCACAAATAGGTTTCCTGTTTTTCTTAAATGCATGTGCTTTTTTGCCCCTCTTTAGAGGGAGGGGAGGGTGTAAGAGCGATCTAACTTTCCTGTTAACTCAAGTGTCAGGAAAGCAACAGTGTGAGCACCAGGGTCAACAGCGACGGACCCGTGGCCTCACCACCTGGGGGACAATGACGGGGAGGTGTGGGGCCGGCTCCATTGCAGGGAGGCTGCTTCTCATCGCCTGCTGATTCTGCCACGTGGCAAGACGCCCCATCTTCAGGACAAGCTGCCTACTGGGTTTTTAGACAACATCTTCCTATTTTTAAATGTTGGCAACAAATAAAAATTGTTTCTGAGCACTACATGAACCAAAGCAAATACATCTGTGGGCTAGATCCAGCGTCTCGAAGTTTCGGATGTACTCAAACCTCCAGCTGCTGTCAGCTAGGGAAACCGAGGCACAAAGATGTTAAGTGACTCAAGTGAGGTCACAGAATTTGGAAGCTACAAAGCCCCGTCTTTAATCCCATGAGAGGTGCCAGACATGATTTCATTTTATTTTTAACTGGGAAGAATGTATATTTGTATTTGGGTCTGTGTAACTGTATTTATCCACGTATGTGTGTATGTGCATGTATATATGCGTTGTATCAGTGTGCGTACATGTGCATGTGTGTATGTGTCTGTGAGTCTGTGTATGTTTGTCGGTCTGCGTGTGCATGCATGCATGCAGACAGAGGTGAGGGGGTTGCTAAATGGGTGTTTCTTTCTTTGAAAATCTTTACCCCTGACGAGGTAAGTGTCTAGTTTAGAAATGGCTTATTTCATCTTGAAGAGGAGGCTTGAATCTGTTTCTTTCTCATGATATTTAAGGGCGACTTTCAGTTTTTCTTTGCAATTTAGGGGGACCCAGAGGTTACTGAGTCCCAGATGAGTAGAACAGGGCCCTGTGAAGCTAAAAATGCTCTTCAGAAGCAACTTGTCCCTTCCCTAGTTTTAGAGAGGGGCCCCGAAGGACAGGGGAGGTAGGAGGGCAGGCTGGAGAGAGAAACATGGGTGCTGAGCCCCAGGTGGGAGAAGAACCGCTGGGCTCTAGGTCCTGACTCAGTGGTGTACCCCTGGGGGTTCTGAGCAGCCCCCCTCCCTCTCTGAGGCTCGGTTTCCGTCTGTGAATCAATAGATCACACTGTCTGCCAGGCCGTCCATACAGCATAGCCCTCCAGGCCTTTCTGGGCCCACCACCCACTCACCGTGACCTGGAGGGGCACTTTGACCCCTACCCCCTCGGGCCACAGACTCATCATCAGGCAGCAGCGCCCTGCTGGCTTCATGGGAACACCTCCCAGGTGAAACAACACTGGGAAGTGGTGAAAGGCAAGCCTGCCTCCGTTAAGTGCTGAGTATTTGTGAAATAAACACAGTTCAATGAATGCTTCATGATTTTCCAGCTTCTTCCTACTATGAAGGTGCCTCAGACTCTAAGTGCAGAATTATCGGCTATTTGGGGAACACACTGAGCTATTTCAGACCGCCAGGACTTTGTACACACCATTCCTTCCACCTGGCCTGCCGGCCACCCGCCCCCATCCTGATGGCCCTGGGCAGCCCCAACTCTGGGCTCCCACAGCACCTTATATACTCCTGATCCCTGCAGGCCAAGAAGTCATCAGGTGCACGGGCGGTAGCAGGGCTGATGTGGGCCTGAATGACCCTGGGGTGGGGGGGGAGCACTTGCTTTCCCTATAACGGTGGCTTCTGCCCCCCTTGCTCTTTACCTGGATTTGGATCTCATCGGTGAGTTCTTTGGTGAGGCCATGCAGCTGCCCGGCAGTGGGGTCCAGAGCCTTGACCACCACCCTCAGCCCGGTCCGGCCTTTCACTCGGCCGTGCACGTTCATGGCAAAGTTGTACTGTGACGGAAGCCGTAGTGAAGCCTGGAACAGACACCAAACACGTTCTCAGGGAGGGTTTGGGGCCCTCTACCCCTGACAGCTGCCCACCTGTCCTCAAAGCCTGCTGCCTCCCCGCTCTGGCTGGGGCCCGCTAACCCCAGCACCCGCGCAGCATGGAGAGGTTCACAGGTGCAAGTGGGTCATGCTGGGTCAACCCAGCTGGGCAGGCCTTCTCAGAGCCTTTAGTGTGTGGAGTGGGCGATGAACCAAGAGGGATGCTAGGCTTGGCAGTGTTTGCCTGAAAAGCCCAGCACATGACATGTCTGTGCTTAAGGAACAGTCTGGGGAAGTACCTGGTCCTGGGGATACCACCCTCCCCAATCACCCCCTCCCTGCTGTGCACAGATAAGGCAAGAAGAAACCTCCCCAAACCACCCCCCACTTGGGTCCCGCATGACCACGGCCCACCAGGGGTGGCAGACTGGAGTCACCAGGGCTGGCACCCTGTCCCATTTCCCCACTGGCTCACTGGGTGACATACACCAAGTCCCTTCCCACAGATGGGCTCCAGTCAACACGAAGAGGGGGTCAGTAGCTTCTCTTCCAGCTCTGAGGTCTGAGGAAAGGCCAGGGTCCCTCTCAGAAGGGCTAAGGGGAAGGGAGTTTGCCCTCAGGGGTAAATCTGGAAAAAGCCCCAGGGCTGCCAGGCATCACCTGAGAGAGAAGGTCAGAAGTTACAGACTAGGTACCCTGACCAAGACCCTATGATCTTCTGGAACTTCTGTGACCTCCCCACAAGGCTGTCATTTTTGCTGCCTTCTGAAGTCAGTTACCTACAAAGCCCGTCTGTAGCGCTTAGCAAGTACATGCTTAGAGTGGAAAGCTCTGTGAGGAGGGAGAGCTAGGAGCCCAGATTCCTGGACAGGAGAGGACTGGGAGTGGAGGAAGGACACCAGGGAGGATGGTGTGGTGGCGGCATTTGCGAGGTGTCCCGCTGAGCCTTGAGAGAAAGAATGGGGCCAGGACCGGCCTGGGAGTGAGGGTGCAGACCCCACATGCAGAAATATGGGGAGAACCCTCCCTGCGCCGGACACTGGCGCACATGGGGGGGGCAGGAAGGGGACCCAGGGTAGGCAGTTACCTCATGGTGTCGCCCCCGGATGTCCAGGATGTCCCGCTTGGTGACAGACCAGTGGAAGGTCAGGCCTGGCACAGCATTGCCAAAGGAGAAAGGGTTCTGGTTGTTGGTGATCCCGGTGATATAAACAGGCATCTGCAGGAGAGAATCCAGGCCCGTGACCACCGGAGTCCCCCTGCCGAGAGTGCCCCCAAAAGCCCTGGGGCACTGCCTGACCTCCCCACTGCCTGGGTCCTTTCCTGTCTCCTTCATGCCATGGGAGCTGCGCCCCATCCTTCCCTCACCAGAGATGGGCCCAGCACAGGTGTGGGGAGGGCAGGCAAAACAGCCAGTGATCAAATAAAAGACAGAACCGGCCCCTCCGCACATAGTCCTTGGGCTGTGGACGGTGTCTCACCTTAGCTGACCGACCCCCTCTTTGTGATGTGACCCCCCGACCAGAGCTCCAGGGTGCCTGCAGCCTCCCAAGTGGCACAGCTCATCCTGCCCTGCGGTTGGTCCCTGCTTCTGCTCTTCTTTCTCAACCCAGCCGGGGGTCCCTGCTCATGGGGGAATGGGCACAGGTGGGATTTGAGGTTCCTGAGTGCCCGCCAGGGGAAACACGTGGTGGAACACTGCCAAAAGCCAAGAAAAGACTGCGCCAGGCTGCCTGGGTCAATTTACAGTTCCATCACTTACTAGCCATGTGACCTTGGGCCAAGGCCGTAAGCTTTCCACATGTGTTCACATCCTCATCTATAACAGAGGGATGACACGGGAAGCAACCTCAAGGGTTAATGAACACTGAAGGAATTGCTGCACCGAAAGCATGGAGCAGAGTACCCGCCATATAAACGTGAGCTCCTGTGATGTGCCAGGTGCTATTCTAGGTGTGGGAAGCTGGTGGACCCGGCCGGGGGGGGGGGGGGGGGCGGGGCACAGGTGTCGCTCAGTAATTGTGCCAGAGAAAACACAGGGGCCCAGAGCAGGAAACACAGGGAAGGCTCCTAAAGCTGGAGCTGAACCCATGGACCAGCAGCTGTTGAGCAGGAGAGGGAACAGTGGACCTAGCCATGGCCCTGCCAACCTCATCCCAAACCAGGACTCAGAGCCCGAGGTCTGCAGAGAGGCTGCTCAGGCAGCCAGTGTGGATGGGAGGGGCCAGAGAGCTTCCCGCCTCACCTGGGTCCCCGTCCTCATGCGAGTGATGGGGGCGCGGATCCTCACGGCCTGGAGAAGCAGCACCTCCACCTCCACGAGGTCCTAGGGAAAGGGCTTTGGGGTTCAGGCTGGCTGCGGTAGGGACTAGGGGCTCGCAACAGGACCCCTCCAGGGAAGGAGGATCTTGCTGAAGCCAGCTTAGAGTCCCACGGCCACGAGGCACTCACAAGATGCCCAGCACCATGCTCCTCTTCCCAAGGCAGCCTGGCCCCGTGGGTGACTCAACCCACAGAGAACTGGCCACTGTTTTTCCCGTTCCCTTGGGGGTCCCAGCCTGGTCCTCTGAGCCTAGAGGCCTATCTGATCAGCTGCTCCAGGTCAGCAGTCCAGAGCCTTGGGGGCAGGGACTGGGGACTGCTCTTCGGGGTGGCCCTCACAGGAGAGGATTCCAGATTCTCCCAACCCCAGATCTAGCATGTTTCTCTGTAAGTGAACAGGGTACTGTGACAAATGCAGGACACAGAATCTAGTTAGAGCAGACTGTATATCCTTTCATTCTGAAGTCTATACTCTAATTAATCTGGTTAAGGATTAACTTTAGGGGCATCTGCCTTTGGCTCAGGTCACGATCCCAGGGTCCTGGATGGAGCCCCATGTCAGGCTGCCAGCTCAGCGGGGAGTCTGCTTCTCCCTCTGCCTCTGCCTCTCTCCCCTGCTCATGCTCTGTCTCTCTCTCTCCCTCTCAAATGAATAAAAAAAATCTTAAAAACAAAGATTAACTTTATTAGGCTTTTTTATAGTGCTATTGGCTCTTGCTGAACCCAGGCTACTAAAACCCTTAAGCCTTATTTGCATTGGCTCATACTGAGCCCGCCTCCTGTGTCTTGCGATCTGGGCTAATGTCTGGCATTTAGTAGGTACTCAATAAACATCCATTCCCTTCCTTCCCTTTGCCCTTTTAACTGCCTGGTCTCCTTCTGCCAGTCCCGGCCCATACCCCGGCCATGGGTGCTGAATCGGTGACCTGGTTTGGACAGATGGAACTGGGAGCTTCGGAGCAGAACCCCATACACTCTGTGGACACATGGGCCTCAAGCTGAGCCCCCGCCTGCCTGGGCTCAAGAAGATGGCTTTCGGCTAGGACCAGTGGCACAGCCTCTCCATCTGCCAAGGGGCACCAGGACCTTCCTCCAGCTCCTCTCCCACCCCGCCAGATGGGAGACACACAGAGAGAGGTGGCCCGGCAAGGTCAGACCAGGAAGAGAAGTGGCCGGGAGGGAAATGCATGGCTGTCTGCCCCTCTGGCCGAAGTTGCAGCCAGCTGCCATTTCAGCTACCTGGGCCCCCAGGAGGAGGAAAATAAACTAGTTCCTGAAGCCACAGTCCTTTCTTTAGAAGGAAAAAAAAAAAAAAGCAAGGCCTCCTTGGTCCTTCATGTTATTCTCCAGAACATCTATCTGAATCCTGCTATATGCCACAGGACAGATTTCACATTCTCAACGCTTTCTTGCCGTCTTTATAAAATCGATAGGCAGAATCAGGGCATCTACCTCCATGATTCAAAAAGACTTGGTGGTTTAAGCAGAGACACTGCAACTCCTGCTAAAGGGAGTAAATCAATGAACTCAATGTTAGATCAAAGTCAGCCTTGGGAAGGAGGACGCATCAGCCTCCCCTTCTCTAGGACGATGTACACACCAGCTCCCTTGGGTGCCCTGGGTTCAGATGCGGTGAACTCAGGGGAGCTCACGGACTCCTTCCAGGGAGCCCTGGATGCCGGACAAGGAACAGGGGATCGGGGTTCTGAAAAGGCTGTCTGTAGTCACATTAGAGCCCAGATTTCTGGCCACCTCCCCTGAGATGCTTCCACAAGTCACCGTGGTCACAGGATGTCAGGGAGAGCCCAAGCACTCTGAGGCCTGCTCAGGACGAGGAGACCATCTCCCATCTTCTGTGAGGAGCCCAACGAGGTGCCCACCCCTGGGAAACAAGGAGCACCATCAGACTTAGAAACCAATGTTCAGGGCGCCTGGCTGGCTCAATCGGTGGAGCATGCGACTCTTGATCTCAAAGTCATGAGTTCAAGCCCCACGTTGGGTGTGAAGCCTACTTAAAAAAAAAAAAAAGAAAAGAAACAAACGGGCGCCTGGGTGACTCAGTCATTAAGTGTCTGCCTTTGGCTCAGGTCATGATCCCGGAGTCCTGGGATCGAGCCCCACGTCGAGCCCCGCATCAGGCTCCCTGTTCCCTGCTCGGCAGGAGGCCTGCTTCTCCCTCTCCTACTCCCCCTGCTTGTGTTCCCTCTCTCACTCTGTCTTTCTCTGTCAAATGAATAAAATCTTTAAAAAAACACACACAAAAAAACAAAACACACAAGAAAAGAAACCAACTTTCCCCTGCCTGGAGTCAGGGCCACTGATGTGGGGCAGGAAGACCCTGCTGCGGGGAGGGGTCCCCTAGCTGAGCCTTCCAACATCTCTGCTGATCCAGAAAAGCACTTTGCAAATGTCCCCGAGTCCAGCCAAGAGGCTTGGGGGATAACTTAACCTCTGGTGGAGCAAAAGTGACTAGTGCATGATTCAGGTTTTCCTTTCTTCCTAGAAATACAATTCTGGGTCTGAAATCCTACTGGTGTCCAACTGTCCACGCTTACAGTAGCCAAGCTACGCACGCCCCTGGAAACTCATACTGCAATCCACAAAGCATGTTGGAGGCAACAGTATCCTTTCTCTTCCATATGAACATCCCAAGCCTTGGGCCACTAGCTCTTCCTTAGGCCTGTCATCAGGAAACAGGTGAGCAGCAAATGCCCGGGGGCAGGGGTGCCGAGGGAACTAAAGGGGGCAGGTTGTAAAGTGCCCAGGGCAGAGTCCACCGTCATAGCTGCTGCCACCATTGTGCACTGGAACGTCCCCAGGGCGGGGACGGTGCTGGAGACCCTGTCCCTTAAGGAGCAGCTAGGGAGACTCAGTCTGGAGCTGGATCTTGGGGGACCCCAGGTTGGCCGGGCTGGCCCTGGGAGGGGGCGGGTGGCAGACAGGGGCTGTGGACTCAGAGGGCAGAAGCAGGGCCCTCAGAGAGGGGGTCCTTGGGAGCAGAGCCCGACCCCAGTGAACAGACCTCCTCACCATCACAGCTGACCAGCGCACCAGTGCAGTGCACCCCATCGCTAGAGGCTTCAGAAGCACACGTGGTCAGTGCAGCCCACACGCATTACCTGAGACACGATGACGAGCTTGCCAGTCTCAGCGTCCACAGCCCGTACGACCCCAGACACCGTGCCGTTGCCGACGGCCAGCCCCTGCACCAGCCCCGCGCTGTTCACCACAGCAACGCTCTCGTTGCTGATGGAGAAGAGGATATTGGACTGGGGCTGCGGGCCGCCCTCCGAGGTGATCTGGAGTGGGGAGAAACAGCAGTGCCCAATCAGCCCCCACGCCTCATCCTCAGAGGCGAGGGTGCCAACACCCCCGAGCTCTCCATCTTAGCCTCCTGACGCCTGGGGGTGGGGTGGGGGGCATGCCTGGAGCCAGGCAGGGGCCAAGGCTGGGGATGGGCAAGCATGTGGCCTTTGGCTCCTACCTGCATCATGGCTCCGATGATCAGTGTCACCTTCCTGGGTATCAACCTAAATGGGGGAAAGACCTGCGTGTGGAAACACAAGAGAGAAGTGGGCCGTTGTGTTCCGAGCTCACACGGCTGGGCAGAATTCACCCTGAATGTTTTCAGGGAGAGGGACACGTGGTGCCTGGACATCCCTCCTCTGTGAGAGGCGACTGGGGAGGGCCTGGGGTCCTAGCCAGGTTGGGAGGAGCCTGAGCGCCCCTCCCCAGGATCTCAGCCTGCGCAGGGGCCTGAGGATCTGCGATTCCTAAGGGCATGTTCCACTGTTTGTAACCAAGCTTCGTTTCCCCAGACCTGAAGCCCCATGAAGATAAACACACCTTCTTCACATAAAACTTCCCCTTGCAGCACGGTCCTCACCGCGTGGTCCCCTGACCAGCAGTATCAGCGTCATCTAAGAACCCTTAGAAACACACATTCTCCAGCCCACCCCAATCTGTGGAATCAGAACTGGGGGAGGCGTCCTGAAATCTGTGTTTTAACAAGTCCTCCAGGGGATTCTGACGCACGGCAAAGTTCACATTCCACTGCCTTCAAGGTTTTCCCCCTTTCATCGCATTTCTCCAATTTCTACTGATAAATTGCCCTCGAGAACAGTTCTCTTCTTCAATGCTCTCAAAACTTCTTAGATGAAGAAAGAGGGGTTTTGGGGGGGCAGGGACAAGGATGCCCTTGTCTCTGCAGCACGGAAGGCCCAACATCATCCTCCTGCCAGCCCCCGCCTAGCAGGAAGAGTCCGGACGGTGAGCGCATATGCCATGGGCCAAGGGGCTGCTTTGTGCATAAGGATTAGTCTCTGTAGGGCTGTGCTATTTATAGGCAGAAATGAATTCTTCTTCACCAGAAGAAAGGAGCCCTTCCATCCAGAAGCACAAACCACAACCACCGGCTCCGGAACAGTTTAATATAAAGTCTGCCGGCCCCTGTGTGGACAAGACCTATGGAGGACGCTGGCAGGAGGGTTAAGGAGAAACTTGGATGTGAATGTGGGGCCATGGCTGCCTTGGCCCCTGAGGACTGGGAGGCTCCTGTGCAAACCTAATGCCACAAGACAATCCCAAGTGACACACGGAGATGACCCCAGGAGACCCCGGAGCTCCCTGCTTGCTCAGGGGGTTCCACAACAGAAGCCCACGGCTTCGGAGGGCTGGTTCGGACCGACTGTCGGGATGAGCTTCTACACGTGAGCCTAATCTGCCTCCTTCTTGGCACCTAAGGGTTTAAAGAGTATTCTGCCACTCCCTGGCCATGTGACAAGCAGCTCCCCCCTTCTCTGAGCCACATCCTGGCCCCCCCGACAGAGGGAGATTAAAGTACCTCAGGCCCCTCCCTCTGCTGCTGCCGCCCCGGGGACTGGTGAGAGCTCTCTCTGAGTCAGAGGACACGGCAGGGCAGAGATTTTAATATGGTTTCTCCACGGCAGCTTCCTGGACGATCCCTAGAACTCCTAGCCCATCACAAAAATGACACACTTCCCACTCCATGCATGCAGGCAGTGAGGGCTGGATGGATCCCACCTGGTGGGAGGAGGCACAGTTTTACCTCAATCTGCTGTGGGGCCGAGTTGATTCGCTGTCCAGCTTTATTAGTCACCGTTGCAGTGAGACTGGTCTGGCCAATGGCCACACCATGGACGCGAAACGTGGCGGTGTAGTTGTCAAAGGCTTCGTCGAGGGCCCTGGAACAGAGGGAAGGGCTGGGACTTCTCCCCTCAACCTGCCAGTGCTGTCCCTGAGATGGCTTCCTTGGACCCCCTGGGAGGACTCACACCAACGTGATGATCTGAGAAGCCGCCCGGAGCTTCAGGTCCATGAAGGCAAAGTATTTGGCCAGAAAAGGCTTCTTGTGAAAGTCCAGCACGCGGACATATGCCTTGACCATCTTCCCAATCTCCACCTACATTGTGGGGGACAAAGACTCAGGGTAGCCTCTGAGTGACTAATTCTATCACTGGTAGCACTCCAAGGCTTTCTGCCAAAGCGTTGTTAACCTCAAACCCACAGACCCAGGTTGAGCTCCAGATAATCGGCCAATCAACAAATGAATATCACTTAAGTGCTTCCTGTATACAAGGGGCTTTGGGGATACTCAGACACATAAATTATACTCCCCACTCTTAAAGAGCTAAGAATTTAGAGTGATAAGATGCAGCCAGAATAGCATACAGTAGGAGTTCAATAAGTGCTCACTGACCAAATAGCTCACACCTGGTAGTATATATAATACATACAGTAAGGACCTTGGGATACGAAGCGTCAGAAATGCTTAGTGAAGAAACAGAAGTCTGATCAGGAAATAGGACCACAGAAGGAATATCTGAGGCTGTGGAAGAGAATATTGGCTTTTCAAGTACTCTAAGCTGCTCAAACATTCCCCTTTTAATTACTAACTGTTCTCTCCAGTCAGGAAACTAGGAACCTGATAGCAACCCTCTGTAAGCCTAGCTGCAGCTCCTTTAGGTATTTGGAGCAATAAAAATTCCCTATTTGCATTAAAGAATTAAAGATTCTATCATGTATTCCTTTTCCAAAAGCACTTGGCATTAGTGCATTTTACTCATTTGCCACTAAGATTCCCAAGAATCCAAAACCCACATATCGGGGGAAAATTCACCATCAGCAAGTTGTGTGCCTTGCTTAGTGTCGGTTAGTAACATACACCAGCTAGAGGACAGGAATTCCCAAGTTGGGGCTAAGGAGGAGACAACTTCAGGCAGGATTTACAGCTGAGCTTTCCTGATGTCAACTGGCATAAAAAAGTCTAAATGCAAAGGTTGCTCCACATCGTGCCCAAGGAGGGACGGAGGCGAGACAGCACTAGAAGCTCGAAGCAACTCAGGAGCTGGGTACAGGGGCTCAGAAACCAGGAGAAAGAGCAAAGGGCATGAGGAAAATAACTCTCACACCTCACCACTCCCCCGTCTCTGTGAACCAGCAGTGAGGGGCCCTATTAGGAACTGTTACTGACCTTATCAACCACACGGACATAGAGCTCCTGAATGTCTGAGACGTACACGTCAGCCTTTGCCGGGGCCGGGAAGGCAAGGCACAGGTCATGGATCATGATGGTCGACATGCCCGGGAGCAAAGGGTGCACCTGCAAGGTTGGAGGGGGTGCTCAGTCCTGCAGCTGCCCGTGGCATCCGCTTATCACCCATGGGATGCCATCTTGAGGAGGCCTCCAGGCCAGGGCTCAGAAGCTGCAGACAAGGAAAATCCTAACCCAGATATTGCCCTGCCTACTCCTCGTTATGAGCCCCCTCTGCCAGCCAGGGGAAGGGCTTGAAATGTAACATGGTAGAACCAGGATGGATCTCGGAGAGCATTTACTTCAACTTGGTACAATTTATGAGAAGGAGAAAATGGAAGTTGCTCAAAGCAGGGCAGTCAGTGGCCACGGGACACACACGGGGGCTCAAACCCAGGATACATGTCTCCTGTGCAGGCCGCCTGCCCCTGCAGCTCTGGTAATAGAAGAGTGCCATATACAACATAACTCCTTTCTGAACAGAACCCTCACTCAGGAGTCCTCATCTGACCTGACAGAATCTCAGAACCTGGAAACAGACCACAGAAGCCACCACAGTCTCAAGTATTCACTCTGAGTCTCATTCATCCCGACATTCATCTCTGCCTCGGCCGTGTTTGTAGAGACGACCTCATGAACATTCTGAGTAGGTGGACAAACCTGTTCCAGTCTTTACTGCAAAGACTCCCCACCTCCCTCATTTTAAACCTACTTCTTTCCCTATCTGCTTTAGGGATCCCACATACAGAAGCATCTCTCCCCAGATGAACCGCACCACAATCACTGTCTCATACTGCACACGCACTTGCCGTGATGTGTTATATTGCTTAGGCATGTATCTCAACTGGATGGTCTGGGGGCTGGGGAGGTGGGAGGCAAACCACGGAGCTGGTGGCTGAGTCCAGAGGGCTGCTTCCCATCTCTGTCTGGCCCTGGCTTTGCTGGCTGCAGTTTGTGGTGTTACAGTCATTTGGCAGGGGGCATGGAGGGGAGGTTTACAGTGATTCAGTGCTTACAAGGCTAGAATGTCAACATCAAGAACCTGTCGGGGGAAAAAGCAGGTTTCTGACTCTAAGGAGACAGCCAAATGTGATCACATCATATCCAGGTTAAAATCCTTCAAAGGTGGCCCAGAGACTGAGTCCAAATCCTTCCCACATCCTAGAAGAACCTGACACGAGCCAGCCCTTGCCCATGGCTCTAATGTCACCGCAAACTAGGCTCCCTCACCACTGTCAGGCTCCAGCCACCGTTCTGCTCTGTTCCTCAAAGCCAGCTAGGGCCTGCCTGCCTCAGGGCCACACAGCCCATCTTAACAATCCGGGGCATTTTCCCCCCCACACCCCATCTTCACCTGCTGGCTCCTGCTCATCCTTCAGGCCTCTGCTCAAGCATCCTTCCTAGGAAAGTCTTCCCCAATTAGATAGCTAAGGCTTCCCGCTACCTCTGCTCACTTCTCCTAGTGCAGCTTTACTGCTTGTAATTGGGCTGTGACAGAGACCACAGTCTAGTGTCCGTCCTCCCCCAGGCTGTCTTCTCATCAGCTATAGCCTCAAGGCTGGGCCTAGCGTCTGGCACAGGCTCACCCCCCAGTAAACATGTATTGATCAGACCAAGATCCAGGGTCACAGCTCTAGGTCACTACAGTTATGGCAAAGAAACCTGGTACTCCAGCTGGCTTGCTTACCTTTAATTTTAGCTTTGCAAAGACCTAGAAATTCTAGGAAAAATAAAAAAGTCTGCAAACCCACACACCCTCATCTCTTTGGGAGATGCTGGTTGTGGTCCAACTCTCAATGCACATATGGGGAAACTGAGGCCCACACAGGGTGGGAAGCCAGCCTTGAAGGGGCAGCACTGGGGAGGAAACTCAGGTGCCCGAGCTCTCAGTTCAGGGCTCCTTCTACCACACTTTGCCACTTGCCAGAACAGGATGCCCCCAGCAACCAAAACGGAACCGTGGGCAGGGGAGGAGGGCAGGGCAGGAAAAGGCCAGAGCTGAGGCAGAGGCCCAAACCCACAGTTAGCTGGGGGCATGGAGGATTAGCAAGCTCGGCCAAGCTGGAAACTCTGTCAGTATCACTGAGCTCAAGGGCACATCAACACGGATGAGGCATGCCCGAGTTATTCCACACGATGACTTAAAAGTCGATTAACAAAGGCCCCAGAGTGGAAATCATGGTTGTATTCCAAAGCGATGCCTCGGCAATTTGAGCCATCGCCACCCAGGTCTGGTATGAAATACAGGCCGAGGAGTGGGCTCTGGGAAGCACCAGGTCTCCAGTTTTGCCGAGGATGATTCACCCTGGCTTATTCCTTTTCCCTCAATGAAAACGCATTTAAAAATTCGAGAGAGAAATGAGAGCTTTCTTGGAAAACTGAATTCGAGGCTCCAATCTATTCCTCCTGCTGTCAGGGGCCGGCGCGTCCTTCATGGCACCAAGAAATTACATGTTGCCCTGGCGGCTGATAGACCCACGCAGGGGAATGCACAGAGGGCTTTTTCTTGTTCTTTTTTCCTCCCCTTCAAAAGGACCATTTTGCACATTTTAAACAAAGACATAAAATGGTGAGGGGAAATCAATTCTGTCTTCCACTTGATTTCCCAGAGGCTGGACGTCTGGCCGCATTCCGCATGACAGACGTGGAGGACCGGCATCAATCTGCCATCCGCGGAGAGGCTGCGTGCCCCAGCCTGCCCCCCTGCTGGCATACAGTGGCTCACCTCACCCCTGCTGAGCAACGCTTCAAGGGAGAGCACAACGGGCCACCTGGGAGAAAAACCGCTCTTGGAGAAGGGGGACATTTGCCAGGCCACTGGTGGCCGAGCGGGGACCGGCCTCACTGCCAACTCTGGACTGTGCCTGTCTGCTTCTCGTGGCATTTTGGACCCACTTGCTTCTTGACTGACATTCGGGGGGGAACGTGTATGAAGGAGAGGAGTAGGGGACACTCCAGGCCCAGAGTGAGTTCTAATTTCTAAGTGTTGAACTTCAGTGAGAAGTGAGAACTTCAGGGCATACTGAGCCGAGAGGAAAGTCCTGTCATCTCTTCAGGGACGATGAATACATTACTGCTCATTAAGACCCTGGCGGTGGAGCCTGAGGTGGCTCTGCTCGTGAGCGGGCTGACACCGTGATGTCCGCTCGCGCCCGCCCGGCCCCGAGCTTCTGCCCGCACCGGCTTGGCTCCAAGCTTCCCCGGGTCCCCATACGCTTCAGGCTTGTCCCTTGACAGGTGGCATTTATAGAAGAGTAAGGACCCTATAAATACTTCCAGACGTCACAGGACCCTTCAGCTCCCATTTCCTATTATAGAGTGCCTGTCAATGGGGGGGGGGCGTCAGGCCGCGCCATGCAAGTGTTGGGGTCCATGCCCCCAGTGAGACGTCCCTGAGACCTGCAGGGGGTGACCACGAACACAGGGAAATCACAGGCATGGGGAAGAGCCCTGGCTTGGAGGCTGGATGAAAATCCATCCAGGGACCCCAGCTGGCCTTGAGGCTTCCTGCTGGGCCAGGACTGGGACAGGTACCTCTGGGAAAAAGCAGGACACACCGAGTTCAAAGCCTGTGGCCGCCCCCTGCTACTCTCCCCATCTTCCTTCCTGATGCACTTGTCAAATATACAATGTCGCCATGCCTGCCGATGCATCACAGGACGGAGGAAACGGAGAGAAACACTGTGGCTTGTGATTTGTTCACCACTGACTCCCAGTGCCTGGGCCGGCACCAGTCTTTTGCAGAATGAATGCATTACTTAAAGGTACGAGGTGCTTGGCGCACAGTGGGCCATTCCCCCTGCCTTTCTAGTCACATGGGTTCTGCATGCAGGACTTGATATGAAATGGAAAGAATGGGTGAGAAGAAAGAAACTCTAAGTTTAAATCAGGTAAGCACTCCTAGAGAAAAGGCAGCCAAAAATGAAATAAAGGCCCCTCGCAGAGAGTTTTGGGGTATGTGTGAGCAGAAATCAGCACAGCCCTTCATGCATTGTGTGGGCAGACTAGCCCCACAATGGCCCTGGTGTGTGAATACCACAGCTACCTTCCAGAGACACTCAGAAGCCGAAACACACCCAGGAGCCATTCTTGCATCCCGAATGTGTATCAATAGGAAAGAAAGAAACATTTTCTATGAGCTAATTGAAGAACCGCTGTGGGCTTTCTCGTCTCTGTGATTAAGGGAAATGAGAATGTTGCTAATTAGCAGCAGGAAAATGCCAAAGAAATGTGTAAACGTCCTTCAGAAACAACTGTCTGAGAGAAGCTGCTAGGATCTGTCACCGATTGTCAATGCTCCATGAAAAATTCCTCCAGCAGGTTACAGAAGAGGCAGAGGGAACCAGAACCCAATCTCCATCTCGAGGTGCAATGGTCTCTGCACAGGCCCAAGCCGATGGGAGGCAGAGACCCCAGGGGTCAAGGTGCCTCCTAAACACCCCTTGTGGGGTCTGCCCCATGGGAGGCTGCTGGTGCTTCCCATAGTGCTTGGCTTGTCCTGGGGATCGTGCCTGCCCCGGGCGCTCTGTCCCACTCCACAAGAGCCATGGTGGGATGAGACACATGAGCAAGGGCCAGCCCACAACCAGAGAACGGCTGTGGCTCTCGCTGGGACCATCTGTAGAATGGGGACACAAATACTTGTCTTGACTGGAGAAACCTAGCATCTGCTGCTGACAGGGATGGCACAGGGATAAACCTAGTACTGCAGCATTGTGGGACTGAACAGGGGCTCGAGGTCTGGGGAAACTTGACCCTGATGTTGAAATCCTGAGTCTTCCAGACAAGTGTCCCAGCTCCTATTTGGCTGCCTCCAGAGACAGGGCACTCACTATCTATTGAAGCAGCCCAGTCCAACAGGGCTCTTAGAAGCTCTTGTTCTTGGAGGAGAGTTCTCTCTCTGGCTGCAGGCCCATCCTCCAGGCTTACTCAAAATGTAAGGTGTGAAGTAAATGTGAGTAAAGGGGTCCCCAAGTATTGTTGGCACTGTACACATTTTTCTGAACTTGAAGCTTCTCTCTTCTTGACAACCGGGAGTTCTTTTTTTTTTTTTTTTAAAGATTTTATTCATTTATGTGAGAGAGAAAGAGAGAGCGCATGAGAGAGAGAGCACCAGCGGCAGGGAGGGGCAGAGGGAGAGGGAGAAGCAGTCTCTCTGCTGAGCAGGGAGCCTGACACAGGGCTCGATTCCAGGAGCCTGGGATCGCACTCCGAGCCATAAGGCAGACGCTTAACTGACTGAGCCATGCAGGTGCCCTGTTAATAACAGGGGAGTTCTTGGGGCGCCTGGGTGGCTCAGTTGGTTAAGCAACTGCCTTCGGCTCGGGTCATGATCCCGGAGTCCCGGGATCGAGTCCCGCATCGGGCTCCCTGCTCAGCAGGGAGTCTGCTTCTCCCTCTGACCCTCCTCCCTCTCATGCTCTCTCTCATTCTCTCTCTCGCAAATAAATAAAATCTTTAAAAAAAAAAAAATAACAGGGGAGTTCTTTTTTAATCCCCAGAAGTAAAGCAAAGCAAGGCATGTCTCAAGCAGTCAGAATTATTTATGATTTGAGCTTTTCCTTTTAATATGAAGGATGTGACAGTGAAGACTCATTTACATGGCAGGAGGGATGGCCAGGGAATTATTCTTTCTTTTATAAAGGGAACAAAAATGCTCTGGGGACCATTTCCTATGATCTCAGACTTCTAGCAACCCTCATGCTGCCTCTAACAACACACAGAGTGGCTGCACCAGCTTGCATTCCCACCAACAGTGTAGGAGGGTTCCCCTTTCTCCACATCCCCGCCAACATCTGTCGTTTCCTGACTTGTTCGTTTTAGCCATTCTGACTGGTGTGAGGTGGTATCTCATTGAGGTTTTGATTTGGATTTCTATGGGGCTATTTTTAAAAAACAAAAAGATTTAAACAACTCAAATGTTCTACAAAGAGAGAATGGCTAAGTACAAACGACTACATAAAAATAATCAGCCAGCCTAGGGGCAC
The DNA here is from genome assembly GCF_054177405.1 of Leptonychotes weddellii. Lineage (NCBI taxonomy): Eukaryota > Metazoa > Chordata > Mammalia > Carnivora > Phocidae > Leptonychotes > Leptonychotes weddellii. Next base: position 48,277,378 of record NC_138369.1, on the reverse strand, counting down.
CTGAGTGGCACATTCGGTTAGGCGTCTGACTTTTGGTTTCAGCTCAGGTCATGATCTCGGGGTTGTGGGATCGAGCCCTGCATCGGGCTCCAGGCTCGGCATGGAGTCTGCTTGGGATTCTCTCTCCCTCTTCCTCTGCCCCTCTCCTCCGCTCTCTCTCTAAAATACATAAATAAATCTTTAAAAAATCTATTTTTTAAAAATCAGCCAGCCTACATAGCAACATGGGGGAAAAAACTTAGGGTGCAACCCCTGACAAACACAGAATGCTAAATTCTTCCATACTGTGGGCACAGCTGAGTCAGTATTTGCCAGAATAGGGAGAGGGTCAAGAAAGGAATATGGAAGAACAGAAAAAGCCAATATACCTTTCAAAAGCAATCTTCCTTATCATTGTTATAGTGCTACTTATATAATCATGTTTTAATTAAAAGATTGACAGACATGAAACCACTAGTTAATAACTAACGGTGTGGGTAGTTTGTAGACGTGGAATGAAAGTCACAAAGGTAGCTCACAAGCGATGAAAGTTTCACAAACGATGAATCGCAGACTCTAAAGACCTTGCTAATTGCATCCGATGTGATTAAGTGCCTACTTTGGAAATAACCACTCTGTTAAACCTAAGGCCACTGGATGAGGAATTGCAAGGAGAGTAGGGACAGGGCCCGCACTCACCATGGCCACGCCCCTGGCCTCCTGGTAGACCACCTTGATGATGTCTGCAGTGCTGGTGTTGAGGAAGAAGTAGCCAGAGCCTTCTCTGATGTGCAACTCGGTCTGCAAGGAGGGGTCAGCCTGGGTGTCAGAAGCGAGGGGGCCCCTGTGGGCCACGCCCAAGTAGCATCGTGGCAGGGAAAAGAATCTGTACCTGAACACTGGGGTGGTTGTAGATGGTCACCTCCTCCGGGCTCACCCTCACGTCTTCCACCAGGATGAGTTCTATGGAGGCCGACACGGGCATGAGAGGGTCGTACTGTAGGGGCAAGGCAGTGCCATCAGATCCAAGACAATGGGCCAACCCTGGGCCAGCCCACGGGCCTCACCCCTATAAGGGCAGCACTAGAAACCCCAGGTCCTGGCGTCACCCTAGAGTACTTGTTATGTTGGGGACACAGCCCCGGGAAAACCATCATGCTCCAAGCCCAGACAAGAGGCCACATCCCTTTGAGACATCCGGTAATTCTGCCAAGGCCGGCACCCCACCCCACCTGCCAGGCCCCGTGAAGCAGGCGATTCACCACCCCCCAGGAAAGCGGGGGCACACAGCAGATGACCAGCTGCAGAGCCGTGTGTGAGGGGCCGGGGCTTGGGCAAGCAGCAAAGGCGCTGAGTGGAGGGGCGTCCTCATGGTGGGCTCCCAAGGGAACAAGCACGGCCCCTGCCCCCGTGGGTGGTGCACGTATCCGAGTACGTGATGCTGCGACGTGTACCTTAAGGGAGACTGCTGGACCCGCCCCAGCTCGGACCTGCTGTGTACTCACGTGCTTGAGCACCTCCCCTGTGCCCAGCACTGTACTAGCCTCCAGGGGTCCCATAACTGCCCTCAGCAATGATGCAAATTTACTGGAGGTCAGGATTAGAAGGGAAAGTAAATGAAGGACTTGTGTCAGAGCTTAGGGGGGGTTGTGAAGGCAGTGAGGGGCAGGTTAGGGATGGGGGGGACTCTCAGGTGAGCAGACACCAAGGAAGCGAAGGTGTGGGTGGTATCACTAGAGAAAAACCCACAGGCCAAAGAGCCTAGGTGCCAAGGCCCTGAAGGGGGAGGCCCATGAGGCCACCCAGAGCCAAGGGACTCCCTGTGCAGGTGGGGACAGATGACCCAGGGCTTGAGCCACCAGGGGCATACAGGTGTACTCCTTGAGGGCCACCTTCCCCCAGGCCAGCTTCAGTGCTGCTCCCACTGGAGTCCCACCCCCTCCAAATGCTTCCCTTGCTCCCCACTACCCAGGAGACAACTTCAAGCTCCTTATCCCGGCATTTAGGGTCTCCTGGAACCCAGGCCCACCTTCTCCTTCCAGCCATCATCTCCTGCCTTCGTCCTATACAAAACCCAAGTTGACTGCTGCCCCTCCCTCACCATGGGGTGGGGATCATCCAGGCAAGACCCCTCTTGGGGAGCCCTTCTCATACCCCCCTCATATGTACCCACTTGCCACCCACAAGCAGTGCTTCTGCGGGGGGGCCGTGAGATGCTAGGGTAGAGAGATAAGATTCAATAGGCCTTGACCCAAGTGTATGTAGACGGTGGCAACAGTGTGTATGTGGGGGGCATCTATACCATGCCGGGGGGTGGGGGGGGCAGGTACTCGGTGCCTGGGCTCAGGGACCACTCTGCAGACAGGTTGACATTGTGGCTGGGACTAATGAGCGGGAGGCCACCGGGTGGGGAGGAGTGAAGGGAAGGAGGGGGATGGCCTTCTAGGCAGTGGGGACTCTGGGTGCCAAGTCACGGAGGCCCGAGCCACTGAGGCACATCCTTGGGTGGGATGTGAGGTCAGGGCTGTGCGGGAGAAGAGGCGGGACAGATGAGCACGAGGGCTCCCAAAGCTGTGTGCAGGGGCCACGAGGTGCCAGGGCCAGACTGACTGCCTTTAAGTTGGATCCCACCAGCTGCCTGAGTGCCAGGCGTGGGGGATGGGGGTGCTGGAGGCAGGAGGCCAGCGGGAAGGCGCCCCAGTTCACGTGACCCCATGGCACTCGACTGGGGATGGGCTGGTGAACGGAGGGGGCTCAGGGGCTCGGGACGCGCAGACAGCGGGCAGGACGTGAGCAGGAGCAGGGGGGACACCCTGCCCGGGGCCCGGGGAGATACCGACTGCTCCACCCTGGCCGTGCTGAGGTAGGACTGCTGGTAGCCTGTGGCGGTGGCGGAAATGGCTGTGGTCCCTGATGCCTCGTGAACCGAGATGGCCTGCAAACCTGAGTCCAGGGAGAGAACGGATGTTGGGTTTTTGCCCCCTTGCCGCCTGTGAAGCAGCCCCTCCCTCCTTCCGACTTGCAGTTTTAAATCTCTGGTCCTAAAAATACATAAGCGAGTTTGTTTCAACTGTATGCACCGTAAGAGTTACCAGACCCTGAGCAAAGTGCCACGGTGCGGCTTCGGGGAGCTGCGCTGGCCGCAACTTCTGGCTGCCCACGGGTCTGGGAAGGCGCGTGGCTCAGAGCCACAGGGGTCTCGGAGGCTGGTTGATCTGTGCAAGCTGGGACGTGACACTCCCCTGCCCTGAGCCTGAGCCTGTCTGCCCAGCCCTGAAAGAGGGATCCAGTGGGGTCCACAGTTGCCACCAGCCCTCCTCAGTGCCCCCTCCGTCCCCCTGGGTCTCACTACACTCTGTACTCCTGGTCTGGGTCATCAGGCTCCCCACCCAGCTCACCGTGCAGCTTCCGCTGGCCGCTCCCATCGCCCTGGGCCACCAGCTGCATGGGCAGCTCAAGCTTGATGCTGGCCAGCGAGGGCCTGGTCGACTCCCACTGGATGCTCAGAGAGCTGAAATTGTCGAATCTGCGGCCCTGCTGGTCGTAGGCGGCCAGGTCCAGCAGGGGGTTGCGGTGGCTGGAGACTGGAACCTGCAAGAGGTAAAAGTCCCACATCCTGGCCAAGCCCAGAACCGGGCACTCTGGACCTGGCTGGCTGCCTTCAGGGCTCCCCGGGCCTGGTGATGAGGTGGGCCAAGTCACTAACTATGCTGCCCAGCTGTCAAGATGCCTCATAGCCCTGTCCAACATGGCCTTTTACTCCATCCAGCCCGTGGTCCTCAAGGGGGAAAAGGTTTGCTCCCCCAAGCATGATCCTGGCGATGTCCGAAAGCCTTTTTGATGATCACAACTGTGGGGTGGGGGGGAAGGGTTGCAATGGGCATCTAGTGGGTAGTGAGCATCAGGGATGCCGCCTAACACCCCACAATGCACAGAACAACCCTCAAGAAGTAAGGATCTGGTCCAAAATGTCAGGAGTGCCAAGGTCAGGAGACCCTGCCCTAGAGCCCACCCCCCTCCCACCACCACCTTAGCCAGGCTGCTCTGCTTCCTCTCTGGCCTTACCTTCCCAAATCCTTGCCACCTCCTCCCTGGCCCATGGACGCCCAGCTCCTCCAGCATGACCCCCGCCCCCAAGGGTTTAACAGGAACACCAAGTACAACCTCTAAAATGTCCCAGAGTCATTCAGCTTGCAAAGCTCCTCTTGGAGCCAAGTTCTCACCTGATCCTTAAATATCCCAGTGAGATGGGAGGAGTCATCCCCATATTAAGGGTGAGGAAGCAGAGTCCCAGGGAAGAAATCAAAGGCGACTCGGGAAATGAATGGTACACCTTCAGGGTTCAGTTCCAAACCCTGAATTACAACCACTCTACCACTACCTCTTGCTCCCCAAGCAAATCCACCCCTTAGAACCCACGCCAAGCCGGCCTCATTCCTCCCAGATACTGGTTCATCCCCTCCGCTCCCTGCCCAGATGGCAAGGGGGCAAAACAGGGGACCCTAAGCACATAGACATCTGAGTTCCACTGCCTGGACTCAAACCTCGACCTCTCACCACCCAGGCAACTGCCCACCTCCCAGAGCCTTAGTTCCTCCGTCTGTGCAGTGGGCATCATAACAGAACCCACCTCCCAGGACTCCATTTTAAGTAAGGGTCATATGAGATCATTTTAAAGAGCCCGGCTCACTAAAACAAACGTGCAAGTCGGGAAATGGGCAGTCACTTGCAGTGGTCACCAGTGTGTCCAGTTCTCTGTCAGGCACGGGTCCAGAAGCCAGGGCTCTACTTCTTGGGCCCCTGCAGTTAGGAGTGACCATGTCACTCACTTTGACCGGTGAAAGGGGAAATTGACTTAAAATGCCTCCAGGGCAAAGCAACCTGCCAGGCTCTCCTTCTTTCTGGCCATGTTCCACATGGTGGCTGTCTCACCAACTGTGTCTCGGAAGGAAGAGAACAGTGACACGAAGCCTGGTCCCCCACCACCATGATGCACATGTGGCACGAGGGAGAAGTGAACTGTACTGTGGGAAGGCACTGGGATCTGGGGGTGCTTGTTATTGCAGCCTAGCCTCACCTATCCAGACTGAGGCTGTCCCCGAACTCCTGATGGGTGCCAGGAGGGCTCTTCCCCAGCTCCTTCTAGCTGTCTTGCCCCCAAACACTGAACCAAAGCATGCTGCATATTTTAAACTCAGGTCAGCATAATCCCCTGGAGATGCAAAGGATCTTGTAACAATTCTGGATTCGAGCCAGGAGCTGTTGACTCTGCGCAGGGACAAGAAGTGGCATTTTCTAGATGCTTCCTCTAGAAGCAACCTGGGTGGAAAACTAATGCCCTTCCCTCCCCCTGTGCTCCCAGGGAAGGACATTAACACCCTGTGCCAAGCATGCTTGGATCTTTCCAACAGGCATTTGGGGCAACAATATTATCCCCATTTTACAAACAGGAAGGTCGAGACTCAGAGACATTCAGCAACTTGCCCAAGGTCACACAGGTTTTGGGAACTCTGCCGGTCTAATTTTAAAGCCTACAGGCCCTCCCCTATGAGTGTGCAGCCTCCCCTGACTGTGTGGCCTCTCCCCGATGCACCAGTCGGGCGGGGGCTCCACGCAAGCCCTGACTAATCAGTCTCCCGGTACGCAACGGGTGCTCAGCCGCAGTGAGCTGAACACAGGACAACCCAAGCCGAGGACTGGGGTCAGGCCGGAATCAGGTTCCACTTTGTCACTCTGACTGGTCAGCTCCATTCTGGTGTCTGGCCTCACCCATAATTTACTCTGCAAACACATCTTGGGTGGCTTCTGGCTTTGGAGAGGTATAAAATTAAATTGATACTACACCCAGGATGCATGGCAGGGATATATCTTTCTCAAGGTCCCCTAGTGAGATCATAAATCACAGGGGCCATGCCCGAGCGACTCACAGCTCCGAAACTCCAGGCCTGATGCATGGCCCAGCGATTCTGTGTCTGAGGTCCATTATTTCCTGGCGAGTGAGATCTATGACACGCACAAGTCCATTCAGAGCCATGCTCCTCTGCCGGTCATCTTTCAGTCAAGAGAGACAACTCTGCGCTGACCCAGAGGTCACAGCCAACAGACGGCCAGATACAGCTCACTTGGCAAGTGCCCAGCGTGTGAAGACAAGATGCCCATCGATCTGCCTGTTTTTTTTCCTTTGAAAATAAGAAAGTTTGGCCAGCCTGGGCTTGAAGGGGCTGGAACTGAGAGGGGCAGGCTGTCCTGTAGAGGGTCACCTGCTCTCCAGGTCAGTACCCCCTGGTTCCCCTACCGCCAGCCCCCTTCCTTCAGCAGCACCCCACTTGGCTTCTCCGGGCATTTGGGCCTTCAAGAGTCAGGGGCAGAGGGGCGCCTGGGTGGCTCAGTCATTAAGCATCTGCCTTCGGCTCAGGTCATGATCCCAGGGTCTTGGGATGGAGCCCCGCATCGGGCTCCCTGCTCAGCAGGGGAGCCTGCCTCTCCCTCTCCCACTCCCCCTGCTTATGCGCTCACACACACTTTCTCTCTCCTCTCTGTCAAAATAAATGATAAAATCTTAAAAAAAAAAAAAAGAGTCAGGGGCAGAAGACACAGGAACGAGCACCCTGCGCCCTCATTTGTCCATCACCTTACTGACCTCCTACCACGAGGAGGGCTCTTTTCTAGAGACTCGCAAAGAAGGAAATAAACACGTAAATTCTACAGCATTGGATGATGTTAAGAGCTCAGGGGCAGGGAGAGAAGGGAACCAGAAATGTTGAGGGAAGGGAAGAACTTTCAGTAAGGTGTAAAGACTGAGGACACCCTTCCAAGGGGTAACATTTGAATAAAGTACCCTCAAGAGGTGAAGGAGGCAGGGAGGCAGGGAGGGAATCCTGGGGGCGCAGGAGAGGAGAGAAGTCAAGCCAGAGGGAACAGCAAGTTGGGGATGCATACAGGGCACGTTCCAGGGTGCTCACAGCATGACGGGGCATCCCAGCATGGGTGGAGCAGGTGGGGGGAGATTAACTGGGCCCAGGACTCAGGGACTGCAGGTCACAGAAGGGGATTGACTTTTGCTCTGGGGGAATGAGAAGCTGCTGGCCAGGTCTAAGCAGAGAATAAGGTAAGAAGTGTAACATTTACCATTCTGAACACCTTCGGTCTACTCACGTTTGTCCCCTATAATCCTAGGAGACCGCTGTCACCCAGGTCATTCAAGGAGGAATTCAGAGCCAGCCATCAGTCCCTATTGATGTCAGCTGCTGTCTGACTCCTGGCCTCACACCCAGTGGACCAACAGGCCAGGTTGTCCAGAAGAGTCCAGACATAGCATGACTATATTCTTTAGGGATAATGTGCTAAATACATGAAAGTGATTTAAAATGTGAAGCTTTCAGGATTTTCATCTCAAGAGCCCCCAAAATCAGGGAGAAGAATTAGGTCCTGAACACACAGATTTTCAGCTTGGGAATGACAGCCACCTGCTCCCTGCCACCAACAGCCGGGCCGGAGCTAGGGGTGAACACGGCTTCATGGTGACAAGCCCCCGGAGGAGCTCTAGGCTCAGAGCCGGCTCTCCTCACTTGTCGAGAGGAAACAGGGAGGTACACCTTGGCTGCCGTGGCGGGTGGTGGGAGAGTGCACCAAGGCTGGGCACAAAGAACCCTCACTTTGTGCTGGATGCTGTCGAGGCAGTGACTCTTAAAGGGACCAGCACTGCTGGCAGCAGAGGGGCTCCTATGGCCACGTACCTCAGAGCTGAGCAATCCGGAAAGCCTGAGAGAAGGCAGAAGCCCACCAGGACAGGAGGAAGACAAGTTAACTAAACTTGCAGGGGACGTAGAGGCCGAGAGGCAGAGAGTCACACACCAGACAGACAGAATTGTTCCCAAGTCCTAGACACTGGAGTCTGGGACCCCCCACAGAGCTTCAAAGAAATGTATTTTGACCAGACACAAAGCTGTTCTTCACCCAAAGGGGAGCCAAACTCCAAATCTCTCTGCTCTGGTGGGAGAGGCTGCCTACATAAATAGCTTCAGAAAGCTTCTGTTATGGGTGCTGAGTCCTCTCAGGGCAAACAGCAAAGAGCTAAGAGTGTCCTATCCCTAGAGGTGGCTCCAGGAGACACAGGGCCCCTCAGGAGCCAGCAGGGCAGAGGGCAGCGGGACACGCCTTGGGGCTGATCATAAGGCCGGGGCTGGGAGGAGAGAAGCAGCCGCAGGGGCCACAGAGGAGGCACTGAAAACTTGGAGCTGGGCAGATCTAGGTTCTGCCTCCAGGATCCTGCCTACCTCCAGGCCTCGTGAGCAAACCCATGAAGGGGATGCAACAAGCCTGGCCTTCCAGATGGTCCGGGTGATGGGGAACGAGGCATACAGTGAGAGCTCCTGGCACATACAACCGTTCTGATTACCATGTGGGCAGCAGGCACGCAGAGACCCTAGGCTAGCCTCAGGGCCTTTGCACTTGCCACTCTACCTGCTCGGGACACCCTTACTGCAGCTCTTTTTAGCCGTGACCACGGGGCCTGACATGGTAGGTGTCCGCCCGACAGAGGCCTTTCATGGCTCCATCTGAAGTGGCCTCACTGGTAGGTGTCCTGCACTACCTCCCTCACTCCACAGCCCTTCCCACCTTCTGCCCTTCTTGTCTACTATCCGTGGGCCTCCTGGTCTCCTGTCCCCTCCAGGTGCCTCACCTGTCCTGAGTACTCTGTATTCTCGAACCCAGAACTCTGCGCCCAGCACACAGAAGGTGCTGGACAAATACATGTTGAAGGAATGAGGGAAAAGCAGCTTGCCCAGTCTCCACCTCTGAGAAGGGACTGGGGGATGGGCTGGCTGGGAGGGTGTTGGTATCCCTGACCCTGAACAGGAGGGCTTTGAAGTCCTCTACATCTGTCATCTGGCCTCTGGGGGTCCTGGCTGGGGGGCTAGACCAGCCGTAAGCCCAAGGGGACCAGACCTGTGGGATTTACCTTCCATCCCTGCTTGTCAGAGCAACCCCCAAGTGACTTTCTTCCCCCTCCCACGCTTATGTTTGAAACACAGCCCCCCTACGTTCCCCTCACTCACGGAGAATGCTGCAGCTGGTCACCCCTCTTTAGCAGCCCTCACTCTGACCACACACACACTGCCCACAGGCCACAGCCCCACCTCAAGGTCCCCAAGTCACAGAAGTTAATGAGATTTTACCAACTGCCAAGTGCCACACAGAGAGGGGGCCGAGCCTGGGACCAGAGGCGCCCTACCTCCACCTGGCACTGCCACGAGCAACTGTGACTCCAGGTGAGCCCCTCGCCTCTCTGGGCCTTCAGCCCCCCGATATGTAAAAGCTGACCAGGAGCAGGCCCTCAGCGGGGGCTGCTGAGCATGGAGGCAAGAGAGCAGCGCTGACCCGCCGCCCTCCCTGAGAACTGCTCACTTACCACCTGCTTGTTCTGCTGCAGCAGCGGACACGACAGGTCGAGCTGGGGGCTGGCATAGACGGGGGTCAGGGTGAGCCTGGAGGGTGGGGCGCAGACGAACTTCACCACGGCAGGCTCCAGCGCGGGGAAGGGGTTGGTGACGCTGGGCTTGTTCCCCACCGAGAGGGCGATGACCTGGCCGAGCAGAGGAGCAGTCCGAGTCTGAGTGCCTGCTCCACTGTGAGCCTGGCCTCACCACCCAGCATCCTCGGACTCAGTTTGCTGCTCTGTAGAATGGGCAGCTGAGACCTGCACCACCAGGGGCTTACAAGGGCGCAGTGACCTATGTGGGGGGGGAGTGCTCTCTCAACACGCAAGAGGCCTTCAGACAGGGGCTCTAGTGTCCTTTACAAATGCTGGCCAAACCACTGCAGTGATGCCTCACGGCTTCCCGGGACCCCCCGAGGACCCCACAGTTGTAGGAGCGAATTCCCAAGCCTGTGGGTTTTCAAATGAGGAGCCCACACGGACTTGGAAGATCCCTTACAATGAGGTGCAGGTGTGGGAGGGTGTGTGCTGATGGACAGAGGCGTGCATGGCAGATGGATGTGTGGGGGCCTCAGCCTGTATGCCCTCCTTCTCTTTGAGAGAAGTTCACTTGGCTGCTGCAGAGGCCATGATTAAAGATGCAACAAAAGAGGGAAATTTAAGTCTGCTTTTAGAGCTGAGACCTCAGAAATCAAGCCCAGGCCTGAGTTTTGTGAGCACCCAGCTAATGACCCATCCCAAGGAAGCACCCCAGACCCCTCAAATGACTCACGCTTCTGTAGGACCCAGTGGTCGGGTCTTAGAGCCCCTCACCCTCCCTGACCACAAGGCAGGACAAAGGGTGGTTTCCACGCTGACCTGCAGGCCCTCGGCCTCTACCGCAATGACCCCAAGGAAGTGAGGCACAGGGCATGGAGTGGGAGGATCCCAGAGGTGCCTCTGCTCAGAGGGCCAACTCCTACGGCCCAGCAGGGACACGGATGACCAAGCCAAGCCAGGGGGGAGACACTTTATTCTCTTATTCATTTTTCTTAATTTAAAAAAAAAGTATTTTCTTATTAACTTTTTTTTTTTTTTTTAAGCCAAAGCCAGTGGGAATCAGGGGCTTTCATGTGCGTCTTTCCCGCTCACACCAAGGCAGTCTGGGTGTGGCACACTTCACAAGGGTACCTCGGGTGATGTGCACATGTGTGTTTTGACGTCAGCTGACGTTCTTTGCCCCACTGCACGTGTAAGGGCATTCTCCCCTTCCCTAAAGACATGGGCTCTCTCCTATCTTTCTTGATCCCCCCTGGCCTCCCACCTTGCTTTTTGTTTCCCGGCTCCGGGGCATCCTGTGAATGGTGGGCTAGATCCCTACTATCAGCAAAATGAGCACTCGGCGCTGAGCCTCCGGAGTGGCAGCCACAGGGGGCCTGCTGGGTGAGCTGCTGCTTTCTCCAGCCCATGCTAGCCCCACGAGAGTTCAGGTCACAGACATGTTGTGTTGGTCCACCCAGTCTCTGAATTTCTTTGGTTTTCGGCATGGCAAAAAAACAAAAATTGAGGGATTTCACATAAAAAAATATTGGGATTCCTGGCTTATCTTGAAACACCAAAAAGATCTGCCAAACCTGGGCTGAAATCTTGCTCACTAATGCTATCTGCCTGACCCTGGAGACCTCTGACTGTGACCCCTCCCCCGGTCTCATCCCATCCCCCATTTGGTGGTGGGCAATGATGAAGCCCAGAGAGAGAAGAGGTCACCCCAGCAGTGGAAAGGGTGCTAGCTCTAGCAAAGCTGTCCTGTAGGTCCCCAAGTGCTGCACCCCGATCAAACTGCCTATCCACTCAGTCATGCCACCTCACTGATCCTCAGCTTGCCTGTCTGTGAAATGGTGCTGTAAGCACAGCAGGGTACTCAGGGAATGGGACTTTACACCCCTTCCTCTGGACAAGATGGGTCTAGGGGTGACGGCCCTCTCACCTGCTCGCCCAAGGCCTGGCAGGTCACGAGGATCCAATGTTGCTGGTAATTCCGGGAGGTAGAGGGCCCAAAGAGAGCCAGGCTGATGCTGTCTGTGTCCTCGGAGGTGATGTTCCGGAAGAACTTGGAAGGCTCGAGGACCCAGGGTTTGGGACCTCCTTCAAACAGCATCTCCTTTGAGGACCCAAGGGTCACCAAGGCAACAGAGGAGGGATCCACCGGCTGTGGGGGAAAAAAGGAGAATCAGCATTCCTCTGGAAGGCACGTGCTCGGCCCCCTGCCAGCTTGCCCCCGTGGAGGTCAGACAAGCCCCAACCCCTCTCTGGAATTTGGTCTGCTCATCAACACCAGCAGGGTTGCTGTCAAGATCCAAAGGCCTATGAGTGCTCCGGGAAGAACTGTGTGCCCATTCTGATATACTGCTGGGGGTGGGAGGTAAACTGATTTGCCTCTTCTGTAAAATCATGGGTAAAACTCTTGAAAATATCCAGAGCCCTTGAACCCGAGAACTTCTCTTCCAGAATCTAACCTAATGACCAAACAAGGAGAGAAACAAGTTCACGCACAAGGAGACATTCATCACACTATCACTTATTATAGCAAATAATGGGCCAACAACCTAAAATCCACAACGGGGGGCTGGTTGACTAAATGTGGTCCATCCATCCCACAGGAGGTGACGCGGGTCCCTAAAGCAGTTATTTACGAAGAGCCGGGTACAACACTGACTGTGTAGTGTGATCACAACTGTGCTGTTTTAAAAAGCATAAAGCAATCCTACAAATACACCAGATGAAGGGGGCAACTGCAGAGGGCCTGTCCCTGCTGGCGATTTGTTTCCTCTTTACTTCACGGAGTTTCCCACACTTTCTATAACATACAGAGGAGCTTCAGGGGGACAAGGCTTTTTTGCCTGTTTTGTTCCCCGCACCTAGAACAGTGCCTGGCACATAGTGGGTGCTCAGTCATTATCTGTTGAAGGAGAGAGTGAATACTGAGTCCTAAAAGTACCCAATAAAGGAAGGATGAATTACATTAAGTTTTACAAAAAGCTCTCATCTGCTTTCACGATCTTTGTGCTGAGGGTCCCAGGGCCTCCCTGCATGGGACAGTGGCTGAACTGAGGGTCTGTGGGAAACAGCAGGGAGAGGGACAGCGCCTCCGGGAAGATGAGGTTTGCTGTGCACAAGGACATCTCCCCTTACAGACTCAGCAGGGGTGTAGAGAAAGTGGGCCCTCTGCGGGGTCCCACAGCCTTGTTCCCTCGCTCCCTGATGGGGCTTGTCTGGTCCCCTGCTCCAGAAGGTCTCACTGAGATTGCCCCGAGTCCTTACTTGTCAGCTAGCCTCCCTGTTTGACGCCCCAACTCTACCCTGTAAGAGCTGCCAGAGGTTCCTTCCGAAAGCACAGATCTGACCATGTCACTCCTGCACAAGACCAATCTGTAGCCCCAGCTGCCCTCAGAAGAAAGTCTCCGTGAGTCCGGGATTTGGGCTCTCCCAGCCTGGCCCTTGCCTCAGCTTTTTTTTTTTTTTTTTAAAGATTTTATTTATTTATTTGACAGAGAGACACACAGCGAGAGAGGGAACACAAGCAGGGGGAGTGGGAGAGGGAGAAGCAGGCTTCCCGCGGAGCAGGGAGCTCGATGCGGGGCTCTATCCCAGGACCCTGGGATCATGACCTGAGCCGAAGGCAGACGCTTAACGAATGAGCCACCCAGGAGCCCTTGCCTTAGCTCTCCTAGTCCCACCTTCAGACTAGCCTGTCCCTAGGGCCTCACAGAAGCTGCTTGCTGCCTTGGTCCCCTACCCACTCCTTCCCTCAAGAAGCCCCCGTTTCCTCCCTCACCCAGTGACGTCCAGCCTGCCAGGGCTGATAGCTCCCTCGCCCCGTGTCACAGAGGAAATGATTGGTCTGGGTGTCTGCCTCCCTCATCAGCCTATGGGCTCATGAAAGGTAAGGCGTGTCAGTTTCCTTCTGTATCCACAGTGTGAGCAAACTGTATGAAAAATGAAAAACCATATAGAGAAAATAAAAATATTAAAAAAAAAAGATGGAGGAAATTATCACAACTCGGTGATACTATTTCTTAACCATGTGATTAGCAAAAATCTAAAAGTTTGAGCACACACTCTGCTGGTGAGTCTGTAGAGAAACGTGCACCCTTTTCAAAGAATTTATTCACTTTTTTATTGAGATGTAATTGGCATAGAACGTTATATTAGTTTCAGGAGTATAGCGTAACAGTTCGATATTTATATGTACAGTTGACCCTTGAACAATGCAGGGGTTCGAGGTGCTGACCCACCAGGCGTCGAAAGTCCACGTGTAACTTCTGACTCCCCTATAAGGGGATGGAAGCAAGACTTCTGAGGATCCTTCTAATATGGGTTTAACTTTGGAACCAAATGAACAACTTACATATACATTAGAACAAAATTAAAAAAAAAAAAACACACCAAAAAGCAAGCCCTAAAACTGAGAAGAAATGGAAACAGACCAATCTGATGGATTGATCACAGCAATGCTGTAATGACCGAGCCCGCACCAGTCCCCTACTCTTGGCCTCAATGATCCCTTAACCTCTCACGATTCCCAACATCTTTCAGAACGAGAGCTGCAAATACCTGTCACCCTGATGGCCTTGCAACAGCTGACCGGATGGGGGTCGGGGTGTGTGGGGTTGGTTCCTAAGGTGGAATCAGCCTCAGGCAAAAGGGATGCCAGGATCGATTAGCAATGTCTGCTGTGGGCACAGATACACACAGGTGCCATGTCTGCATTAGACTGGAGTCCACATGGGCGGGGGCCACTTCTAGTTCAGAATGGCCAGTATGCTGGGAGTGTGGAGGCTACTGCTAACACACATTGAGTACGTCCTTGGTTTATTGCCTAGAACATACAGAGTTACGTCCAGGTCCGGCTTCCCCAAGCTCTACTCTCCTGAAATCCTTAAAGCCCTAAGTGTTCGTGCTGCTCTGGGCAGAACATCCAGTCTCAGACCCCTCTGGTCTGGTAGAGACCAGAATGTGTTGCTGGGATGTCATAAGGACAGGAGGGTCAGTGTAGACTCCAGTCCACTCACCAGGGCCCCTGACCCTCCACCCAGCTCCTTCCATGCCCTCACCCCCATGGTAGCTGGATCCTCATCCCCCAACTGCTAAGAGCCTGAAGTCCTCACAGGTACAGACTGATGACCACTCGGCTGTTACCTGCAGTCCTGGACCCGGAGCAGTTCCCCGGCCGGCAGCCACCTCAGTATGGAGGGGGAGTCACCTGAGTGACAGCTTTAAGATGCACACACCCGCCCGGATGGGGGCAGGCAGGCAACATGACATGACCTGTTGAGGCCTATTGGGCACAGGTTCTCTGGGTTGGGTTCTTAGCAAAGAAAGGGCATCACTCGTCAATGAGAATTCTGTCCTTTGAAATTTTTTTTTTTTTTTTTTGCAATATGGACACTTTCCTGAATTTGCTATTGGATAACAGATCTCTAGGCACACCCCATATATGTGTGCACACATATATGAAATTTCAAAAACCCAGGGCGCCCCCACCCACAAACTCTACCTTGCTGTGTGCCCAGGTCTTGAAACCATCAAAAGAGCCCTTTTTCTGCACGTGAATGGCCAAGTATCATCACGGCCTTCGCTCTTCCTCCTCAAGACAGCCTCACGGCCTGCGCCACTCAGGCCTCTGCTCAAACATCACCTCCTTGGAGAGGCCTTCTCTGACCCCTTAAGATAGAACCTCTTGTCATTTGCTACCTCCTTTCCCAGCTCAACCATCCTTCTCACTACGTGCCACCATTTTCCATACAGTCATTTGTTTCTCTGTCTCCACAACTAGAATGAAGTTGTTACTGGTCTGCTATGTGACCTTAAACAGGTTAACTTCTATAAGGCTCAGTCTCCCCAACCAGTAAAATGGGTACAAGAACCCAAGCCTCATGGGATTACCATAGAGATTCAAGGGAAGTGAACGAAAGCCCGGAATACATGTCTAGCGCATGCTCAATAAATGGCCCTAGCATCATTATCGTTAACTGTCATCCTCATTTAATAGACGGAAAACATGAATCCCAGCAAAGTAAAACAATACGTCCAAGTTCACCCAGTCTGTTCCGACTCCGATGCCCTGTTCTTCCCCAAGTCTCAATGCTACAACCAGCAAAACTTCGCTGTGGGCAAAGCAGGTCACTGTAAACGTGGCCAAAGGATTTTGCCCTAAGGGAAAGACTGTGCAAAGGCACCGTGTGGCCTATAATTACCAGCTGGAGAACAGTGAATTATCACCTTCACGTGTAATTCTCTTCCCATTCAGGTATAAAAGTGTCACAGAATCCTGTGCCAGGAAGAAAGGTTAATAATCAACACAGACACTCATAAATCATACAGGCTCCTTGGTGGCTGTGAAAGTACAGCCACTGGCCAGGCCAGAGAGGAGAGGGGCCCTGCACCTCAGACAAGACTTCTACTACTCTAGGGCTTCGTATCCTGGTTTGCAGAACAAGAGGTTGAACCTAGACATCAGGAGGCCCTTAGGGAGGACAGCCTACACTTGCAGCAGACGGCATCCATGCGCCCCCTCGCAGGGATACTCACACTTGGTCTAGGATCAAGAGACAGAAGGAGCGGGGTGGGGTGGGCAGAAGTTAGGGCCCCACTGCACCTGGCTGTCCCAGAGGCTCAGGGGTCATCACGTTCAGTCACACTGACACTGCGGGAATGGAGAGCCAGGTGAGGTCCCCAGATCCAGGCACTAGGGACTCCCAGAGAGTAACCTGCAGGTGGGTCGAGGGATGCCAAATCCCTGCAGTAGACAGAAGCCGAAGAGTAACTGGGGTGCTGACTGCAGAGGGAATTAGGTAGCCGGCGAACACAAGCCCCTCCAAGGTCCAAACAGAGGAGGTTACATGTACGTTGGGGGGCAGGGCTGAGCAGTACCCGTCTTACGTGTGGACCCGATTTTGTCCTTCCCTGACCTTCACCAACTGTCCACTGCTAGGTAAGAAGAGAATAAATATCCCACTCCTAACCCAGCTTTCAAACACCTCCTTGATCTGACCCAGAGGGCCTTCACAGCCTCCTTTGTGACCCGAGGTATACTATTTCTAGTGTCCTCACCAGCCAAGCTTCCTACAAGCAGGCCCTCCTTCTACTTCTGTGTTCACCAGTGACCTGTCCCCCTTGAGGCTCTTCATTCCTTCTACCATGCTCACTGCAGTTGTCTGAGCACCTGCCTTCCCCACAGACTGGCGGCCACCTAGGGCAGTGTGGGATTTCTCCCTACATCTCTCTCTCTCCAGCCTGGGCTGTGTACCAACTGTACCTACCCAGGGATGATCTGCAGAGTAAACTGGTGAATGGACAAGCAAACAGTCATTGCGAGTTGCTTTCCCAGTTTCCACACTCCTCTCTTCCTTAGAGGAAGGACCACATTTTGTTAGGGTGGGTAAGTGTCCAGCTAAAATATTTCCCAGCCTCTTTTGAAGATAGATGTGCCCAATGGATTAAGTTCTGGCCAATGAGATGCAAGTAGAAACTATTCCTTTAAACTTCTGACAAGGTTACTAGAAGAAACTAACTCAGCTTGGAGGAGAGCTCTTTCCCCTTCTAGCTACATTGGAATGCAGATGTGATGGCTGGAGCTCCAGCAGCTATTTTAGATTATAAGGCAAACTTGAGGATGAAAGCCACATACCAGAATGGTGAAAGATAGAAACCTGGGTCTCTGATGACTATGAGCTGCCACACTAGCCCCATGTGAAGGCTCTCATGTGAAAGAGAAATAAACCCTCTATTGGCTAAGCTATTGTTTTAGATTTTGTTATGTGTAAATAAACCTGATCTTAACTGTTATCAAGACAGAAAAAAGATAAAAGAAAACACCTATATCCTTCTATAATGTGTCCAGTCAGGAAGCCTTGATTGGGGACATGTCTATATTATCTTCACCCTTAATCCCACCTTGGGACAGTGAGCTCAGTCAGTGGCCTTTGATATTTCAGCCACACACCCCACATAAATAGGGTGTCTGGTCATTTGGAGCAAGCACCAAGGAAGAGCCGTGAAGAACTTCCTTCCCAGAGTCCTAGGAAAACTCCACCTTAGGCTGCGGCAGGGGTTCCTCAAGAATGCTGCCAATCCTCTCGAACCCTGTTCTCTGAGCCCTATCACTCCTTCCTGATCAGGAAGGGGATCCTGACTTCCTAATTTTAAACTGCCATCCTCCCTTCTTTACCCTCCCTATCACCCTCTTCTACTTTACTTTTTCCATGGTAAGCACTGGTCTATTACTGTCTGTCTCTACCTCTGTTTCTACCAGCATGTCCATTCATGAGGACAAGGATTTCTCTGTGTTTTCTGCACTGATGTATCCCTAAGGTTTAGAGCAGGGACTGGTGCAGAAAAGGTGTACATATAGATTTTGGTGGTGGGGGAGGGGAGAGGTCAGGAGATGTTGGTTTCCATCCTGGCTGGTAAGCCTGGACACATTTGCCCACTCATTGATTCTAAATAAAACAACCCTTCTCAAAAAATATGCACTTCCAGCTATTTAACCAAAGGAAATGAAAACACTAACTCAAAAAGATATTTGCACTCCCCTGTTCATTGTAGCATTATTTACAATAGCCAAGATATGGAAATAACTTAAGTGTTCAGTAACAGATGAATGGATGAAGATGTGATACACACACATACACAGGAATATTATTCAACCATAAAAAAGAAGGATATCCTACCATTTGCAACACCACGGATGGACCTTGAGGGCAGTGTGCTAAGTGAGATAAGTCAGACAGAGAAAGACAAATACTGTATGATCTCACTGTAATCTAAAAGAGAAAAAGAGCTCACAGATACAGAGAACAGATTGGTGGTTGCTGGAGAGGGGCATGGGGCAGCAAATGGGTGAAGGGAGTCAAAAGGTACAAACTTCCAGTTATAAAATACATAACTCATGGAGATGTTGTGTACAGCACGGTGACTAGAGTTAATAATAGCGTGTTGCATATTTGCAAGTCGCTAAGAGAGTAGATCTCAAAAGTTCTCATCTCAAGGAAAAGATCTGGCACTACGAATGGTGATGGATGTTAACTAGACTTACTGTGGTGACCATTTCACAATGTATACAAATATGAATCATTACATTGTACACCTGAAACTAATATAATGTTACATATCAATTATACCTCAATTAAAAAAACATAAAACCAACCCTTGGTGGTTGTCTGTTCTGTATCAGGCACTATGCTCGGGGCTAGGGGTTCAGAGATGAAAGGCTCTAACCTCACTGACCCCACTTCTAATGGGTGAGGGGGGAAGAAAACCTGTTACCACAAACCAAGGGGACCAGAGCTGTCCTAGAGACTGATGCTGGGCGTCAGAGAAAGGCGGCCCTGATTGGTCCAGTCTGGAAGCTGGCGGGACGCCCCCCCAGGACAATGCTTTCGCCTTCCCCTTCAGGAGGAGCCAACTCACCCTCCCTGAGCCTATTAGAGGCAGGGTTCTCATTAGGTCTGCCATCCTGTGACGGGGCAGCTGCTGTGTGAACCCTTCCCAACCACCTTGGGAGGAAGGTCTGGTTCTCCTTTATCTGCATTTTAGTAACTAACCCTACTGAGCACTCACTACCTTCCAGGCACTGTTCTAAGTCCATTTCATTCATTAGCTCAGTTTCTCCTCACCACAACCCTACAGTTTGGTGTTGTATTAGCCTCATTTTACAGGCAGGGAAATGGGAGGCCCAGAAAATTAAGTTAACCAATGCCACAGAGTTGGTGTCGGACCTGGATTCAAACTGGGGAGTCAGTGTCAAAGCCAAGGCAGTGAGCTCTGAGCTGTGGAGGCTTTAGCTGCCTCTGGCCACAGATGGACGAAGGGGGACTCACATACCAGCTGGTTGCCTGATGGCAGGCAGACAGCAAAATCCAGACCTGACTCGTGTCTCCCAGACCCCAGAATCTGCACATGCCATCCTAGGGTTCCATGGAGACCTGGCAGGACAGCTCTGGAGTGGACCAGAAGCCCTCCTGTCTAGATCTCTGCAGAGAGCATGTCATCCACACACAGTTAGCAATCACCGTCTGCCATCAGGAAGGCTCTGCTCCTTCAACCTCCTTCCTGAATCCAGACAAGAGGGAGCAGTAACTATTCCAAAAGCTATTCTGACCAGTCAGGGTTTTAATACAAATTTGCCAGAGCAAATGAATTACTCGCATCAGGGGAGGAGGTGGAGGGCAGGGACCCCGGGCTCACCTTGAGGGGCAGGTAGGCAGCGATGGTGATCCGGGCACTCAGGTGGATGCGGCCATGTCTGTAGCTCACGAGGAGTGTGGTGTAGCCCTGGACCTCTGCTCTCACCTTGACCCCACTGCAGTGCTCAGATCCTGGCTGCAGCCTCCCTGTAAGAAGAGAGCCAAATGGTCCCTGTGAACTTGCCTTTGCTCAGAAAAACATGACAGGTTGACAGCCCCTCCTTCATCCTGGGCTTGATACACAATCTAATTTTTTCAACTTAAAAATTTGAAGTATAAGTCCCATATTAAAAATACACGTAGCATATGCATATAATTCATAGTGATTTTTTTTTTTCCTTCCACAAACTGAACACACCCTGTATCTAGGATCAAAAAACACAATGACCTGTATCCCTGAATCTCCCATAGATCTTTCTGGTCACTAGCCCTCCCCAAGGAAAACCACTGTTACCTGACTTCTCACCACCAGCTTAATTTTGCTGGCTGCCATATTTTATACGTAGTGAATCACTAAGCATAAACTCCTTTGTGTCTGCCCTCTTAAGCTCACTATCGTCCCAGGCACCATAACTGCCTGTGGTGAGAGCCCTCCTTATATTTTGCACAGTGTAGATCTTTTATCCACATTTGTAGTATGATTGATTGCATTGTGTGACTAGACAGCTGCTGATGTCCCCACGCTACTGCAAACACTGGGTTGTCTGCAGCGTGGGGCTCTGACGCAGGGTGCTGCTATGAACGTGCATGCGTGCGTGTCTTCCGGGATGGATATATTCCGGCATTTCTGTTGTGTGTATCCCTAAGAGTGCGGTATGTTTGCCTCCAGTCCTTACTGCCAGGGCAATGGGTATGTTCACTTTTCATCATTATTGCCAAGTATCTTCCCCAAAATGGATGCATCAAGTCATACTGCTACTAGAAGCTACACAGCATCCCCACCAATACTTGGTATTTTCCACGAGTTTTAAAAAAGCCATTCTAGTGGGAGGGTAGTGGTATCTTACTGTTTTCTTTCCAAACACTTAGAAAAAAATTCTACCGTGAAATGCCACACACCCATCCCCTAGATTCTACAATGAACATTTTGCTGTATTTTACATATCAATCCATCCCCCTACCCATCCATCACCTGATCTTAGTTTTTAATGCATTTAAAAGTAAGTTGCAGCTTCAGCACACTTCATTCGAATTGCTTTAGATATGCATAATTATCTCTAGTTCAGTATTTCTTCCTGGTTCTTTTTTTTTCTTAAGGTCAGATTTACACATAGTGAGACACCGATCTTAAGTGGGCCATGCCATGAGCTCAGACAAACACATCCACCCGTGAAACCCGAACCTCTACGAAGATGCGGGACACGACCTGCCCCCACAGTTCCCTCCCGCTCCTTCCCGGGGGCTTCCCCCCTTCTCCAGAAGCCATCACTATGGCATTCCGACTTTTTTCCACCATAGTTTAGTTTTGCTTTTTAAATAATAGTTTCATTGAACTATAACTCACATACCACAGAATCACCCATTTAGAGGGCACTCGTAATTCAGTGGTTTTTAACATACTCACAGAGTTGTGTAGCTATCACCACTAATTTTAGAATATCTCATCTCCTAAAAAAGAAACCCTGCATCCATGACCAGTCGCTCTCCGTGTAGATCAGTCTGCCTCACACTGCACATCAATGAAGGGGGCTCTTTGTATCTGGCTGGTTTCACACGCATGTTTTTGAAATCCATCTATGCTCTGGCATGATCAATAGCTGGTTCTTCTTTATTGCTGAGTCTTCCATTACAAGGGTGCTCATCCATTCACCAGCTGATGAGCACTGGGGTTGTTTCCAGGCTGGGGCAACCAAAGAGCAGAGCCTGCGATGCCCCGAGCAGAAATCCCTACGTCGCCAGAAAGGGTGTGCTATGGAGTCCGTGAGCAGAGCCCAGGAGCTCCGGAAAACTGCAACTCTGCCAAAGGGGCCGATTTGCGTTCACAAGTACACACAGTAGACAGGGAAATGCTAGGTCTGAGTGTGGACCCTGCCGGCAGTGAGTCTGGGCAAATCCTTTTCTGGACACGACCCCAAATTATAAGCCAGGACGCCAGGTCCTCTGCATAGCTGGGAAAAGGGCGCTGGAGAACGGGGGTTCTGACGCACGGCAGAGGAGCTTCCTGAGCATGATGCCTCCGCCTCCCACCCCAGCCTGCCTAGTGGGAAGACTCGGTGCTCCCTGAGTACCAGGCTCTCCCCATCCTGCGGCCTCTGCCCTGGCAATGAGAGATCCACCTGCACGGACCTGGGGCCAAACCTGGAGCATGCCACCCCCTCTGTGGTCTCTGGCTCCTGACATACTCTTCCCGTTCCTCAGGACACTCCCAATTTGTCCACTCTCATCCTTCGGGTGCAGCTCTCATTTCCTCTAAGCAGCCTTCCCAGGCACCCCCAAACTGGCTTAGAAATCCATCTTCTGCACATTTCTGCTGGGGAATATGTTCGGGCATTTCTGCCGGGCACACGCCCAGGAGTGGGACGGAGCTGCCGGGACCTGTGCTCACCCGCAGGCGCACTCCGTCCCAGGCACCATAACTGCCTGTGGAAGCATGGGTCTTGCTCGGCTGTGTGGGCCATGAAGGCGACACCATGCCTCTCGTGTTTACCAGGAACCCCCAGAGCACAGCACTTACTAGGTGCTCAGTGAACAGGTTGCTGAGAACCAGCCAAGGCTGGGAGCAGAGAAGGGGCCAGGGCAGAGCAAGAGCTGGTGTGTCGTCACCCTGGGCACTGAGCCTAGCCAAGCCCGAAGCCCTGGGGCTCCAGCAGAGGCTCCAGCAGAGGTTCCCAGTGACTCCAGCAGAGGTTCCCAGCCCCAGGACTTTCAGGGGGGCTTCAATGATGAGGACAAGGAAGAAATGGGACCCTAGCAGCCAACTCCAATAGGAACAGGGTGGAGCTCCAAACTGACCCAGAGGGTGTTAGGGGCCTGGGGCCGCCCCTTCCTAAGAATTGGGACCTGAGCCCCATCTTGTGTCTTTTCACCCTTGGGCAATCTTACCTGGGAAAGAGACTGAGACAGAGAAGGAAACCTAACGTGGGGACCCCCTCTGGCCCCAAGTGTCTGTTCCATGAGTCTCCTGTGCCCCAGACAGATGTCACCCAATCTGCTGGCCCCACCCGGTCTCTAGTCCCACAGATTTCCATGACACCAGCATCGCTCTGCCCAGACGAAGCTCCGGATTTTAAGATACATAGTTCTCATACAACCGAGACCCTACACACAGGCTTCAACAAGCCACATCAACTCTACACTGAGGGACATTTAAGGGGCTTTGTAAGGGAAATTTTGATGCCACAGGATTTTGGTCTCGGCTGCCATCTTCAGAACCAAACTCCTTGAACAATGCTTCTGCACTGGGCTCAGGGATGTTCATTTGTAACCCTCACAGCCAAGTGAGGAGTTAGTATCCCCGTTTTATACATGGAAGAGTCGAGGCTCAGAGAGGCTGGGCAACTTGTCCACCATCACACAGCCAATATACGGAAGAAGCGGTGCTCAGACCCGTAGCTGTGGAGCTCCCAACCCTGTCCTTCATTCCCAGCCATCAGCAGGCTCCTCTCCCTCACGCTGATGTCTTCCTCCATCCTTCAATGAGGACACTTAAATTTTCATAAAGCTGTTCCTCCTGGGTGGTCAGAGAGGCACAGCAGCACTTGCCAAGGAAGGACGCAAACACGGTTTGCTTGGTGACCTTTCAGAGACGCCGTCCCCTTCCTCTGCGTAGCTTCAGGTTCACACAGCTCCACGAGTAACCACAAGTACAGCGGGGACACGCGAAGCTGCCTGGCACACAGGTGATCCTGACAAACACCTCTGCCAATTGAGCTGCTTAAACCCGTCAGGATCGAGTGCTCTGCTCAACAGCCGACAGTTGCTCCCCACTGCCTGGACCCTGAATCCAAGCCCTTCGTGATTCATGATTCGACACGTTCCAATCCCAGGGCCACTGTATGTGCCCGTGCCCCATGGACGTGCCCACCTCTGGGCCCTGACCACAGAGACCCTGCCCACCTGTCACTTCTAACCCCTGCCCAAACCTTCTTCCTCCCTCAATGGATCATTAGTCCTTGGTTCTCTCTGTCCGCAAAGGAACCTCCCGGCTGCCCCTGGCTGGCTCCCCTGGGAGGCACAGTTTCTCAGGGGACAAAAGCCTTCATGGTCAGTGCCAGATCCACCCAGGTCTCTATCCCATCCCACCTGTGCCCTTGCGTGACCTTGGGCAGCAGGCAGCCCCAGTCTCTTCATATGACATGTGGCCCAACCACAGCTCCCTGCCCCCCCCCCCCGCTGCCAGAAGTCTGATGAGTCACACACACTGAGTGCTCACTCCACACCTGGCAGGGTTGACATCCCTTAAACTAACTGCCACAGCCACCGTCACCACCGATATCACCATTAAGACCCTGCAGGGCATGCCCAAGAGGAAAGAGCAATGCGCACGGCTTGGACTGCTCAGGGTGTCGGAACACCAAAGTGTCAGGATTCTGTCACCAGCTAAAAGCCCTATGGACAGTGTATTGTGAGCACCTACTACCTTCTAGACAGTGTAATGGGCATGAGGACATGCAATTCTATTTAGGATGACACCCATTTTAGAGATGGGTGGTTCTGAAAGCCCAGTGACAAGGCAGGTCACACGGTGGTCAAGAGCCAGACCGGACCATTGTTGAGGGTGGACAAGGGGATAGATGCCATTCCTGATGCTCCTGATTCCCCTATTGCCTCAAGCCCTCCATTTAGGAATCTGGGGCAGCCCATGTTGAGAACTTATGCGGTCTGGCCTGATCCCCTTGTCTGGTGCCCACTCATCAGTCCTGGTTTACCTGGGAGCGGCTGGAACACGCCTTGGTTCTCTACCTCGATCACCAAGTCAAAATGGGAGCAGTCGCTCAGGGTGACCACCTCGTTGGCCCCACCAGGAATGAGGCCATTGATCCTCAGGGGCAGCTCCAAGGTCTGGCCCACACGTGCCTCCACCTGGCACGGGGCGAACTCCATGCTGCTGGGCTCGATCACATACACCTGGAGGACAGGGGTGAGGATGGGGGTCATCAGGCTCCACGGGAGAGGAAGGGCCTGCGCCAGTATTTAAGAGCTGCCGTGCACTGGGTACTGAGGACAAGTCAGTGAGAAAACTGAGCTTGGGGGACATGTGTGCTGGGGACTGGAGTGAGTTCAGGGACAGAGCTGTTCGGGAAGGCCCCTTTGATACGGTAACACAGGAACTCAGACCTGAGAGGCATGTCAGAGGTGGCCAGACAGAAACGTGGGAGAAAAATGTAGGAAGAAGACACAGTGTGTGCAAAGGTCCTGAGCCATGTACCAGCTCAGCTTGCTGGAGGAATATAAAGAGGGCCCCGGTACAGGGTAAGAGTGTCATCACTCACAGCTAATACTTCTATAAAACAATACTTTCCACCCTCCAGGTTCTGTTGTAAAAACATTGCTAAATTTAATCCCCTGAGCCTGTTTGTTAAGAAGATTCTATTAATAACCTCCACCTGATGAAGAACCTGGCACAGGAGTGTAAGGGACTTGCCCAAGCACAGTGGAGACTGGACTGGGCAGCCTGGCCCCAGAAACCAGACTGTAACCATTACACACACTGTATCTCAAGAAACTGCTCTCAGACTTCTGACTGAGCAATTGGGTGAAAGGTTGCACATTTACTGAGATAAAGAAGCTTGGAGGGGGGCAAGGTGGTCATAGTTTATCCACATATTTGGCAATTATGCTGTAGCTAAAGGGTCTCAGTTATGACTCTTTTTATATGAGAATGAGATCAATCTTTAGACGGGTGTGTGTGTGTGTGTCTAAGTGGATCCAAATAAAAAGACTAGAATAACCTGTCTTTAGATGGGTGTGTGTGTGTGTGCGCGCGCGTGTGTGTGTGTGTCTCTAAGTGGATCCAAATAAAAAGACTAGAATAACCTGTCCATCCATGTCCCAAAAAACGTAAGAGCAGGTTGGGATTGGACACACCGCGTATGGAGCTTTGACTTCTGCCCTAAATGAAGGAATAATGGCAGGCTGAGGTCAGGGTCAAGAAGTCAGGAGGCCGAGGCAGGGTGGGCAGAGGCTCAGCTGCAGATGACCACTCCCACCCGAGGCCTTTGCTCAGTGAGTTGGTCCCGTGTCACCTGGAGTCAAGAGCCAGGTGTCGGGCCCCAGTAGAGGGAAAGGAAAGGAGTCAGACCCAGGTCTCGTGGAGTTTGGGGCCTCCCTTTCGCTGTGAATTTACCAACACTCAATGGCCCTTCTAATTCAGAGATTCAGACCTTTCAGGTCTGAGTTTTCTAGAATGACTCCTTTGAGTATCTCATGTCTTCTGTGTTCTCTGATCTCCCTTCCAAAAAATTCCTACTATGCTGACCCTGGCCCTTCTGGGTCCCATCCCCTGCCTGGTGGGGGATGTCACGTCCATCCCACTGCCCACCACCAACACCAAGTACAAGCCTGAGGGCTGGATGTGAGAAGGCAGCTAGAAACCGCCAGCCTGAGCCTCCAAGCCCCTGAGGTCTCACCTTCATCTCCCCGAAATGTAGCGGGTTCTGCACGTCATGTGCATGGATCACACTGAGACCAGTATCACTGCCTGTGGTCATCACACCCTTGACGGTGACCGTGGCAACCACGTAGCTTGACGAAGACCAGCTGAAGTTCCCACTCCCACCATGCGCCTGGAGAAGAAAACCATCAGATCAGTCCATCTGCCTGGTCTCTCTGTCCATCCTTCTGTCTCACTCTCTGACTCGCATGGTCAGCGGCCTCCCACTCCATGGGCTGACATCTGGCTGGAGACCACCTCCCCACCTTGGTCTCTCCACCCTGCCTCCTTTCTCTTTCTCATATTCTGGGGGCCTTGTGGCTGACACCCGCTGATGCCCCTAACAGTGGCCCCAGACCTGGGAGCACCTACAGACTGGACTGGGAGGACCCTGGGCCACAGAGTCAGGTGCAGGAAGCTGCTTCCCTGCCCAGGCGCAACGCTCCCTCCCGGCACACACCCCAGCCGCTCCTGGTGGTCCTCCATGGAGTAGAGACAGTCCAGCGGCTTCCCAGGTCAGGGGCCATCACCCCGGAACCTAAGAGAGGCCAGGAAGGGGACACACAGGCAGCGGGTCCCAGTGACAGGCATCACTCTGCCAGGGAGGCAGTGGGGACTGATGGGGACTCTACTGGCCACAGGGGCTCAAGCCCCCACAGAAGTCAGTCCCTGCCAACGAAGGCCAGACGGGCACGTGAATATCAGAAAGCGAGAACACTTGATAGGTGACAGAGTTAGAGATATTTTTCCCTTGAATTTCACATTTTTCTCCAGGGATAGTTACGCTACTTGTAGAAAACAATCATTTTTTTATCAAAACAAATGCAGGTGGAATTTAAATCTGTATTCCAGGTTTTCTTTACCATGCTTTCTTTTCTGTTTTTCAGGGGTTTTTTTTCTGATTACCAAAATACAGTGCTGTGATAGAAACCCCAGAAAATATAAAAAGCATAAAACTCCCCGATTTTAAATTCTCTCCAACCACTAGAAGGTAAGATTAAAAGAAACAAGATAGGGGAAGAGCCCCAATCCCATGGAAACACCCAAAGGAATGCACCCAGACGTGGGGTGTCACGGTTACCTTTATTGTGTACTGATAGGCGCCCGTCTTTGGTTGCCACGGAAACGTCAAGATGCTCGGATAGAGGGTGATTGGGATGTGAATTTCTACCTCCTGCTGGTTCCACACGGGCACCCGTAATGTGTGGACCCCTCCATCCTACAAGGGGGTGAGGGCACCGCACGTCACCATGACAACCAGGTCATCAGAGGTTTTCCCAGTCAAGCAGACCCCCGCCCCTCCCCGGAGATCAGGTCACAAAGATTCTGTGATTGCCGGGGAGCAGGAAGGAAGATGCTAAATGCCCTGCAGCCTTCTCTGTCTCCATGGAGACAGCTTTCTATGGCTCTGTAACAGCCACTCAAATAAATGCTGCTTGACTTCATCCTCACAGCACCCCAGATGAGATGATGTGGTTACTCCACTTTACAGATGGGGAAACTGAGGCATGGGGCACAGCAGCAACTTTGCCCAAAGCTCCCAGAGCTGAAGTGACAGGCAGGCAGGAATTGCTGTCTACCCCACAGGCCATTCTTTCTGCTGCCTCCTAAGGGGCCGGGACAGGTTTTGTGCAGTGTAGGAAGATGAGAACACCCATGCCGATGTTCCAATCAGTAAAAAAACTGCTCACACCCATAACTGACTGGTCTTCTAATAAAGGGGGAAAATGAAAAGACTTTAAAGGACGCAAGAGCTAAAATAGCCAGAGGGATGCTCATGGCCCCGGGAAACAGCACAGCTAGACACACGGGCCCAACACCGCTTCCCCAACAGGGTTTCCGCCCCAATCCCAGAAGGGCAGGCTCACCTTTACAGAGGCTGGCAAAGGGCAAAGTAGGAGGGGCACCCTGTGTGGACACAGGGACAGGAAAAGCCCAAAGCCCCACCACCAGACATCTCCCATGAGCCCAGATGGGAGGCAACCCCCAGAGTACCCACGAGAGCAGTGCACCAGGCTGAAGTTGGGGTCCTCGGCTTCCCAGGGCTCATGTCCAGCCTGGGAGGGTGCAGGGGGGCAGAGAGAGGGAGGTGCTGACTTGCCTGGTCTACCACAGAGGTGAGGGCTGCCTCGATGGCCGTCTGGCCCCGCTTTGTTGCCCTGACGTGATGGTACGACCCATTCTGGGAAGAAGCGAGCACCTCAAAGAACTCAGAAGGCAGCACGGTTTCGATGCGAATATTCTGGAAGGGAGGCAGGATGGGTGAGAGAGGTGTTTCTGGGATGAGTCAGGAAGTCAGAATGCAGGAAAGGAGCAACGTGACCCACAAAGAGCAGCCAGGCCGGGCCATGGGGCGGCCCAAGGCCCAGAGGCCTCCAAAACCAGCAGACGAGCTGGACGAGGCCCTAGAACTGGGCTCTGAGCCCTCCAGCCTTTGACCCCCTCCCAGGCCACCACACTCCCGCATGGCCCGATGACCCAGTGCTCCTCAGGGGAGCCTGAGGCCTACTATCGTTGGCTTTCTCAGACCCTGAGGTCCCAACGAGGAAACCACCAAACACAAAAGAATGTCATCAGTATCCATCAGAGTTTTCTTCCCAAAAAAATGGTGATCGACAGTCTTTATTCAATAACACGAGGAAAGCAATGACCTGCAAAGCTGCCCCAGGGGAACGCTGCCTTCTTCTTCTAAAACCTCAGAAGCCACTAGGAATGTCCCAGGCATTCCAACTGATGATCCTGGGAACCTCTCACGAAGGACCAAAACCTGCTGGACTCCTCTCCCTCTGCCTGTGTCTGCCATTCCTTTCTAGAGCCAGAAAGCTAACTGAGGTTAGCCTAGGTCACCTGGGCCTTCCGGACAGTTATAGGTATTCCTGGCCCCGCAGGGAAAGGTCAGGGAGTGCTCCCTGCTCCTCTGTAGAGCAGGAAGAGACGGATTCTCAGCACCATGAAGTCTCAGGCTATGACAAACGAGCAGGAAGGCAGCAGGCAGACACTGCTCCCCCATCACCGCCTTCTGGAACTGAGCTGCCTGCGGCCCCCTCTCCCCACTCCGGCCCTGCAGGGGTAGGGCTGGGGGGCACAGACTCACAGGTTCACAAAGTCCTGAGAGGCCCCAGAGATGTCACAGTGCTGTCTCTCATGGACCCAGAAACACCACTAGGAATCAATAACTCAGCTTGCCTGCATGGGGGCCCTGCAGCTTTGGGGGGCCGCTCCAGGAGGCACATCCCACACTGACACCCCACCGGGACCCAAGGCAGGCACTCACGTCTGACAGGTAGACCTTGTTGCCGGACTTGTCAAGCACTTCGATGGTGATTTCATACAGGCGGCCGGTCTCCAGCACCCACCTGTCACCGGGGTGGACTGTGAACCCTACAAAACAGGCAAGCAACAAAGCCTGACACTCGGGCCTGTACAGGGCCGTGCTGCTGAGGAAGGGGACGGCACCAGGCACACCTGGAGGACCCCACAACGGCTCACCTGCACTCCCCCAAGGAGAAAGAACAGCTGCTAAGCATGGTGAGATCTAATGCTCACCATCGGCCCTGAGCCCGCAGAAGCTGGGGTGAGCTCTCAGCTTCCCCAGCACCACCCTGAGCATATCCCACACTGACTGCTCCCGGGCTCATTCAAACTTGAACCTACCCACTGAAGGTCTAGACTCTGAATCCACAGTAGTTGTATGAACCGAATCCACAGTAGGTCTGCACTCTGAATGCACAGTGAGTCTACATCTGAATCCATAACCCTCTGAATCCCAGTAGGTCTGCACTCTGAATCCATGGTGAGTCTACATCTGAATCCATAACCCTCTGAATCCCAGTAGGTCTGCACTCTGAATCCATGGTGAGTCTACATCTGAATCCATAACCCTCTGAATCCACAGTAGGTCTGCACTCTGAATCCATGGTGAGTCTACACCTGAATCCATAACCCTCTGAATCCCAGTAGGTCTGCACTCTGAATCCACAGTAGGTAGAGCTCTGAATCCACAGTAGGTCTTGGCTCTGAGGCCTGGCACTGAGCATTCTATCCACGTGAGCAGCCCTCCCTCCCAGGCCTCTAGCTGTGCCCCCACACACGATGCACACGGGCTGCTCGCTGACCCCCGTGAGGCCGTGCACTCTCTCACCACACCCTCGCCCAAACTGCTACCTCCGCCAGGCCGACCTACCTACAAAGGAGCAGCTTCTGGGAAATGCCTGCCTCAACCCTCATCTCCCAGAAGCTGTTCTTCGGCACTCAACTTGACTAACTCTCTACCACTGTCCTGTC
Source organism: Leptonychotes weddellii (assembly GCF_054177405.1). NCBI lineage: Eukaryota > Metazoa > Chordata > Mammalia > Carnivora > Phocidae > Leptonychotes > Leptonychotes weddellii. The sequence continues at coordinate 48,246,858 of NC_138369.1, read as the reverse complement.
ACCATCTGTTTACACTGCTCTCTCTCTGCAAAACCAAGCACAAGGACCTATGCTTCCTTCCTCCAGAACTCTAGGCCCAGCACAGGCCAGACTGAGGGAAGGTACCAAAAAAGGCTTTCTGAATAAATGAAGCTCCTAAGACACACCTGCCTGGTGTTACCACATTGTCAGCTCAGGTCCGCACCGATCAGCAAGCTCACATGGTGGTTCACAGGAGGACCTAGGGGTTTGCTGCATGTCGGTCAAATGTTCTCTCGCCTGAACCAATTCAGTACACCCAACAGGTGCGTCAACTCGGAGCAAACTCAAAGGGAGCATCATCTCTATGACCTGGGGTGACACTTGGGTCCTGGACATCTCTCAAGCATTCATCAGTTACGGCAGCTCCTGGGCCCTGGCTCCGCCCCCACGGGTCCTCCATGACCGCCAAGTCCTCCCTTCCTCTCTTGGGTCAAATGCCTCCCCTTCCTCCCCACTGAGACTTTTACCAAGTGTATCCTTGCTTTAGGGGCTCCTTTGTCACTGAGCTGACCGACCTCCAAATGTCCACAGGTCTGGACAGAGCCCTGGTATAGAAACCAGGAGGAGACAAAGCCCTCCAGACTCTACCCAAACACTTCTCGGCCTCTGGAGCTGCCCACCTATGTTGACCTTGGCCTACCCTCTGCTTGTTTCTGTGCATCAGTGCAGGGAGGACTGGGGAGCAGCCCTGGCACGAGCTGGCTGAGCTAGCCGGTGTGAAGCATTTTCTGGGGAGCTGTTGTTGCCTTTATTTATTTTTTTAACTCCTGTCAGTAGCACCTGGGAGGACCCAGGATGACCAAACTTACCCAGGTATCTGGGTTCAACCACGTAGATGGTGCTATTGGGTAACCTGGAAGCACCCTGCATGCGGATACCTGAATGCTTACTTAAGGAACAAAACACAAGAAGGAGAACAGAGCAACTGGCAGGATTCAGCTCATATGTGTAGGAGAGAGGATGAAAACCCCTTGTGTGAGGACAAGTAGAACAAAGCCATGTTCCAGAATCAGAGGCCACACCACGCTTCCTACACTAGCAAAGGAGGATCTCTGCAAGGGACACTGGAGCCCATACAAACAAGGCTAGGACAGGGACAACCCACACGCTGGTTTGGAAACAGCCTTGCCCAGGACCCTCGGATGGGGCTGCCCGTGCCAGGGAAGGTTCCGGAGGCGAGGAGCGAGGCTCTGCTCCTGCCACCACCTCCCATCCTGGAGCCTCTCCTATGAGTCACCCACAGAGGTGAGCGTTCTACACAGCCGTGTTGCTATTTCGGTTCTTTCCAATTTTCAGACCTTGAGGGAAAACAGGGTTATTTTTAGCCTCGCCAAGCTTTCGGGGAGAAAAATGACTTCCAAACAGCAGATCTCCTGTACAGGACATGCTTATGTACTTGCAGACAGGCCGGGGAAAGGATATTCCTGTGGCTCAGGACCAGGCTGCTCTGTCCCAGCTGCACAGCGGTGACCATCGATGTGTCCTGGTCCAAGACGGCCACGGGCCGGCCCACGTCTCCCTCGGGGCTCGAGATGCTGTTCTGAAGCTGGAGCTCATACTGCTCAGAAGGCATTGACAGCTCTGGCCGCCCAGAAGCAAAAAAAAAACAAAGTGGGGGAGACAAGAGCAAAGACAGGAAACATTAGAAACCCATACGTCCACCCCACCCCAAATCCCTGGACCCGACTATCAGTATGACTGCTTGATTTCTCTTTCTTTCTTCTTTTTTTTTACTTAGTTTCTTCAACACTTTTTTTTAAATTTCACTATAGTTAATATACAGTGTTACAATTTTCTCAACACTTTAAAATTTAACATTATTCTCCATGCCTGTGGACAAAACTGACACTACCCATGAATTTTCAGAAGCAATCAGTTTTTTAATGACTCATAAACTGCTTTTTTTTTTTCATTAAGCACAGCCTCTGACACCAATTGCAGGCTGCTTGCAGAATCCAGGAGCTGAGTGAATTCTGCTGCTACACCGAGGGGCCTGGGGTAGGGCTCACCGGAGCCGTGCAGCCTCTGGGGGGGTGGTCCAAAAAGGCACCAATCCATTGTTTTCCACCAGGTTTGGGGAGTTCAGTCTAGGATCTGCAAAGAATGTTCTCTTTTGCTATCTTGACCATCCATCAAGGTTTCCCTGCTCAGTGTCACGTTGTAGAAGAGAGAGAACTGCTCAATTTGGGATTTGAGGGATGAAAAATGATTTCCCCAGGAAATAAGCAATCCTACAAAACTTGCCGCTTCTGCGTCAGTCTTCCACAGCCTATGTGTAGTGACCACGAACGCTTTTATAAATGGCTACTGCTGACTGCAAAATCGAGATGTGGTGGGACTGTGCCTGCTGCTTTATGGGCCTGCCACCCCATTTTATCCCACAACCACCCTTGACCTGGGTACTGCTGATGCGCACAGCTTCAAGATGGTGGTGCTGTGGAAATCGAGCCAAGAAGCCCACTGGGTCCTCCAGTGGGGAGTGGCGGAGCTGAGATTCAAACCAAAGAGAGCAGGATGAATCATTGAACACTACATCAAAAACTAATGATATACTATAGAGGGGCTAACTGAACATAAAACAAGACAAAAAAACAAAGAGAGCAGGAGCACTTTTACTCAACCCCTCCCGGTCCTGTCTGTCAACTTTCCTACTGAGCAACCTGCTCACAGAGCCTGGGGGCGTGGCCACATCTCTGCCCTCCAGCAAGAGACAGGAGGGAGAACCATAGACTGCACCCTTGCTCCCACCATTCCTCCCCAGATCCCAGCTCAGGGCCTTCCATGGGAGGTGTCCAGGACAAGGGCCAGGAGGAATTTCAGCTAGATCATCCTTAGAATTCCCAAGAATTCCAACGGGAGCTTTAAAAGGAAAGCAACTGGTCCACTTCCTGTCTTAGGGTATCTTCTGTGTGTTCTAATAAGTCCCCAAGAATCTGCCCTAGAGCAGAGGGTTCTCAAAGTGTGGGCCCTGGACCATCAGCGTCACCTGCCAACTCCAAATGACTGCTCCCCCACCCCAGAGCTGCTGAATCAAACTCTGGAGGTGGGCCTGGTTCTCTGAGTTTGAACAGGCCCTCTGGGTGATTCCAGGGCACACTAGAACTGAGAATCCCTTAGCGTATACACAGCCCATCTCCTTGTCCTCTAACTGGGGGAAGCCCAGCCTAGCTGAGCTGAGATTCTTGAGGATTATATTTTCAGAATATGGCAGAAGTGCATCGAGAATCCACGCCATAATAAAATAATGCCATTGCACAATAAAGCAGTATTACTTTATGCTGTTTTATGAAGCACTAGCTTCCTCCTTTATTTAAAGTTCTCCAAATGAATAGACCATTTTGGGAAATGAATATACGGATTCTCAAAAGATCTTGCACAACAACATAATTACAGAATCCTAGGACAATGAAAATAAGGGGTTTGTTTGACTCCTTAAACACCTCTTATAATGCAGAACTCACTACTTGTGAGAAGCACTGAATGCAGAAGGCTTTGCAGATGCTAAGGGTCACTGTCTATCTATAAAAATAGGAAGGCTGTTCTTGGGGCACCAGACCAGCTCATCTACCATCTGCAGAGGATAAAGGGCCATCACCAAGGCTGCCCTTCCATAAGCCAAGAGGCCCACATGCTTCTAGGAGACAGGCTCTGTGACCCTCCTGACCCTGGCTGACCCTCCAGATGTGCTTCTTATTCCCCCCACCACGGGTAGGCTCCAGGGATGACCATGGAGCTCCTGGGGAGGTAGATCTGAGCCCAGGAGGATGGGGAGCTCACTCCCTCACCTCTGGCTCCAGCCCCTGCTCACATAGCCCATAAGAGCTAGTTCTGGGCAGCCATGGCTCAAGGGTGTGCTGGGCTCCAAGTCCCTTTGACACCTGGGTCACCGACACCAGCCTGTGCAGGTGATTCTCCCAGCCTCAGTGCATTTTATCTCTGTTCCTTCCATGATTGCACTCACTCACGTTCTTTTGGACACCAATTCCCTCAGTCAGCATGGCCTCCCCACCTTTTGTTCTGTCTGATAATTTAGTTATTGTGCCAGTCATGTGTTCAAGCAGTACAAATACCAAAGGATTGAGAACTGAGGGGAGAGACCTGCGGCCCTCGCTGGAAACACTGCCCTGCAGGCAGCACATAGCCCCCTATTACAAGCTCCAAGAGCCCCTCCCCTCCCTCCCCACCCCCACTTGTAAGATGTTTGGAGAGTAACCATTGGACTGGCTGCTGGGCTGTGTGCTCCAGGAGGGCAGAAACCCAGGCAGCATATGCAGCCTCTAGCAGACCACGGCACTGAATAGGTGCTCAATAAATGGGCTTACAAGAAAGCGAGCCACCCAATTTAAAGGGAGGCAGACAGAAGGGAAATAAAGATATGGAAGAAAAGAAGAAAAATTACATTTTCAAGGAAGGAAAACTGAAAAAAAAAGGAGAAAGAATAAATTTGGGGTTATAATTATCTGCATGTTAATAAGTCCAGATAACTGGCCTCTAACCTAGAATTCTCTAAGCCAACACAGGATGCCACGCAAGATGGACAGCAGCTGAAATTCATGTCCCTGTCATGCCATCAGTCGTCACTTCCCTGCTAGTCAACTTGTTTAAAAAGACAGTGATGTGAATTATATCTCAATTAAAAAAAAAAAAAACAAGCCTAATCCATCTAAAACAAATGGACAGAGTTTCCATTTGTATGACTAGGTCATGGTGGACCTTGCTGGCTCGGTTCTCAAGGCTTCTGTCTGGAAACCACTCCAGACCTGCATCAACCAGAACCATCAAGTACCCAGCTGTGTTCATTTCTGGAAGAATTTTCCATCTCATTTCCCCATTGATGAAAGGGAGGCAACATTCCTATTTCCTGCCCTGGGCTACCTTTCATGTGTTCCGACGGTTTGACATATATGGTAGGTCAGTGACCCAACCCACAAGTTTTCTGGGTCCCTTGAGATGTGCTGTTCCTCTGGACTATGACATCTGAACTAATTCAGGGTGAACTCTCAAGACCTCTTCATTAAATCACCCGCCATTAACCATGCTGACTGCCCTCCCGGTTGGGGCCCAGCTCTCAGATCTCTGGCCAAGAGCCCCCACCCTGCTTCCTATCCAGAAGGAGCCTATTCTCAGCTTCCATGGTCTGAGGGGCAGAGTGCTCTGCCACACTGTAACTTCTCAACAGATCCATTGCTCCCAGGTGAGGTAGTGTCTTTCAGGACCCCATCTATGGAACAAAACCCAAGTTTCTTGGATACTGAAGCATCTATGTGCTTCTTACACAACACCCTGCATCACAGACAGAATGACCCTCCAACCTGGGGGAGGCAGCTGCCTGAACACGTGTCAAAGCCCTCGGACAGATGGGTGACACTCTTTGACATCTTGTGCTCTGGCCATGAAACATGGATAAACTTTTATTTATTTATTTTTAATGGTTTTATTTATTTATTTGACAGAGAGAGACAGAGCGAGAGAGGGAACACAAGCAGGGGGAGTGGGAGAGGGAGAAGCAGGCTCCCGCGGAGCAGGGAGCCTGATGTGGGGCTCGATCCCAGGACCCTGGCATCATGACCTGAGCCGAAGGCAGACGCTTAACGACTGAGCCACCCAGGTGCCCCATGGATAAACTTTAAAAAAATGATAATAGTAATAATTCTTAAGAGGATTGGTGCTGTATTAAGAACCCTCACCATATAAAATGCATCACAGGTACACAGCACTCTAGAATTTCCAGAACAAATCCACATCCACTAATTAATTTTGCCCTCACAGCATAGGCAGAAAGGCCTCAAGGTATCTGAAGGGGAAAATGAGCCCCAAAGGAGGGGCAGTGGTCGGCCAAGGCTGGACAGCAGTCAGTGGTTGACCAAGGGCAAAGCCCACTCCAATGTGAAGCTCACAGCTTCTGACATTCTCAAAACAAAGGCGTGGATATACACCCAAAAGGACTGAGAGCAGCATCTTGAAAAGATATTTGCACACCCATGCCCCTAGCAGCATTATTCACAATAGCCAAGAAGCAGAAGTAACCCAAGCGCCCATAGATAGATGAATGGATAAGCACTCAACAAATATGAATATGCGTACACTGGACTATTACTCAGCCTTAAAAAGGAAGGAAATTCTGACACACGCTACAACATGGATGAGCCTTGAGGGCATTATGGCTAAGTGAAATAAGCCAGTCACAAAAGGATAAATACAGTAAGATTCCTCTTATATGAGGTCCCTGGAGGAGTCAAATTCAGAGACAGAAAGTAGGATGGTGGCTGCCAGGGGCTGGGGGGACCAATGGGAGCTGGTGTTTAATGAAAACAGAGTTTCAATTCTGGGAAGGTGAAAAGTCCCAGAGATGGATGGTGGGGATGGTTGCATGACAATATGAATATACTCAATATCACTAAACTGCACACTTAAAAATGGTTCAAATTGTAATTATATTATGTGTATTTTACCACAATAATAAAAATGGTTCAAATTGTAATTATGTGTATTTTACCACAATAATAAAAATGGTTAAAATTGTAATTATATTATGTGTATTTTACCACAATAATAAAAAGCCTCTGCCATGACCACCTCGCTGAGTCAGTGACTCACCTGTGATCTTTCCTTGCCTGATCTTCTGCACCCTATAGCGAATGGAGGTCCCCACCATCAGGTAGACGTCGTAAGCTGGGTTCAGAAGGATGTTCTCCAGAATCAGCAGTCTGACCTCTGCAGGGCGCACGTGCTTGGAAGAAAGAGGGTAGAAAAAGTGAGGTGAGGGAGGGGTGCTTGGCTGGTGCAGTCGGTTAAGTGTCCGACTCTTGATCTCAGCTCAGGCGTTGATCTCAGGATCCTGAGTTCGGGCCCTGTGCTGGGCTCCGCACCCAGCATGGAGCCTACTTATAAAAAATAAGAAGAAAAAGTGAGGTGGGGTGGGAATGGAGAGTGGTGTAGACAAGAGAAAGAGAATCTAGAACTTCTCAGGATGCTTATGTAGGGACAAAGAAGTTAGGGGTAAAAAAACAAGGCAATGCTCAGAGCCCCCCACCTTCAGACCCCCAAAGCCCCGGGGGAACCCTGTGTGTTCACGAGGCACGTGTTCAGTGGCTACTGCTGAACTGTGCTGAGCACATCACTTTACGTTACGCGTGCTATAGCTCAATGTATAATCATAATAGTTACACAGAAAGAAAAGTGAGGAGTGATATCCATGGATACTGTGGCCACCAGGGGCTCGGGGGCTCCACCCACAAAAGCCCAAAGGCCAGGTTGGTTGGAAAGCCACAGGCAAACCTGAAAATGGGAGAGAAACATGTCCCTGATGAGTGCTCAGCCCTTTCCCCCTCCTGCCGCGCCGCGAACTCCTCATCAGGAAAAGGTGCGAGAGACTTGAAATGGGAGAACCACCACCAGTCCAGCGCACCCCTTGGGTTCCCGGAGTCTATGGGGGCCTGCACCTTTCCCTGCCTTTGATCTTTTGGCAACTCTTCAAGTTGGAGAAAACTCAGCAAAGAAAATGATTCTCATCCACAGAGATGCAAATACATTGTCTCAGGTGGAGGTGTGGTCGATTATCATCCCGTGGATATTGACCAGTTCTGCTTCTATTCCTAAATTCTTGGGGTTCTCCTTTGCTCCAGTTATAACATCTTACAGGTTTCCTCACTTAATAGTAAGTTACATAGTATCTCTGATTCATCCAAAGAGACAAAAGCAGCCCTTGGGCCCCGCTCTGCAGTGGGTGCTTTCCAGCAGGGGGCAGGCAGGGAAGCCGCGTATGGACGGGCAGCAGGCAGGACAAGGGCGAATTGCAGCTCAGAGGTGGGGTGGGCTGGGCTGGGCTTGGGCCCAGAATAAAAAGAGACAAGCAGTCTCCAAACATGACCTGCAGGGTGCTACAAGATGAACCCCTACAATATGGCACGTCCTGTGCTTCTAAAACCCTCCAGGACCCCTGGCCTACTGGCTAAACCACTGAAGAGTAAATCAGGAGGTGTTCTTTCATCTGTCACTTTAGAAATTCAATGGCAGATGGAGGACCACACCCTTCTGTGTGAGCTCCAGGAACCAGGCAAACGAAAGGAAGATCTCAGGGTTGTAGTTCAAAGGAGGCAGGGCAGACATGTGCCCACAAGAACCGGGAAAGAACCAGGACCTCTTCTTTCTGCTGTCCTATCCCTCCCCCAATGGGTGCTGATGGAGAAGTAGGTGCTAGTGAGGCCAGGGCGACTTGAGGGGGGCGGTGAGCTAAGGAGCCTTAACCCCACAGATGGGACCACCAGTCCCAGGGCTCAAAGTGGGGCCCAGGAAGAAACAGCATGGAGGACACTTGGAAGTCCCCAGTTTTTTCAGAGCTCCAAATGCTTGGATGCATCCCTCCACTGGGACGGAGGGGGGTATTTGTTGAAAATCAGCTGGTTAATGAGCATCCCACTGCTCCTGGAACTCCCTTGAAACTGACAACGGATCAACTACTTTGGAGCTCTGGAGATGGTACACTCTGGTCCCCCAACTACCTCTCTCGAAAGCTGTGGCCCCCAAAACACCAAACCCAACAACAGAAATACAGAATCACACCCTGAAGTTCCCAGTTCATGAACAGTGAAACTTTCACGGTACCACTCCTAAATGTGCGCATGGCTGTGAGCCATGCCAGGAAGCCCCGCTCCTCCCGAGCCCCAGGGCCCCACCTTGTAGACGGCCTCCTGGATGCGCGCCTTGAGCTTGGAGCTGCCAGTCTTCATCCCGGACACCAGGATGGTGTCCCCCTGCTTGGCCACCTTCTCCATCTCAGAGATGTAGGAAGGAGGGATGTACGTGGACTCCAAGAACGTGAGGATTCTGGAAAAGGAATGTGTCATCAGACCTGAATGTGGAAGCAAAGACCCTAATGGATTCACTGTCTGTTGGCACCTCCTAGGAGGGGCCAGATGCTGAAGTAAGTGATGGTGCCCTACTTGGTGCTGCTTAGAAATGTGTCCCTGAAACTTCCTACATCAGAACTGCCCACCTCCTTGTGAAAAACGCAGATTCTTGGGCCCTGGCCCAGGCCTTCATCTGCTTGAAGCCTGGCACTGTGCCTTTTATCAAAATCCGCACGTGATTAGGGTAAACCCTGCAATATGAGGACCACCTGCTTAGTCAAAAATGCTTCTCTCCCAGGTGTGAGAGGTGAGGCCCAAGGAAACTAGGAAGCAGGCCCGAGAGCACAGACCCAGCCAGGGTGGTGCCAGCAATGCCCACCAGGCTCCCAGGACTCCCTGCGACGTCCTACCCACCGCTCAGGGCCAGCTCCTGCCCCTGGAAAATGACGCTCAATGACCCTCCTCCAGTGTCAGGAAGTGGGGATCACACCCATCTTACCGCCCGTGGGGCTGGGCTGTGGGGAGAAGCCCCACGTCGGGAGAGAAGTCAGAGGCGGCGACCCCACAGTGTAGGCAAGAAGCAGGGCTGGCTTGAGGGACCCTTTCCACTTCTCTCTTGCAGCCTGTGATTTACAGGGTAGCCCGCCTTCCCACTTTGAACGAGAGCAGTCCACCGGACAGGCTTCCACCCTCCCCAAGGTCCGCCGGCGGCTGTAGTACGCTGTGACTGACTCCCTTGTGTGGCTTTACTACATGTCACATCCTGATATTAATGAAAATCCAGGACACTCTGGTGGCAACATGCCTTAATGCCTTCGATTCTGGTTAACATTCAGCTCACGTACAGAGTTTCTGGAAGCTCAGGAGGCTATCATGACAGGAAACGCACCTGCTCGCACAGACTAGGGCAGGGAACCAGCATTCTCTGAACATCTGGTGTGTGACAGGCCCACAGCGAGGCTCTGAATACTGTGCTGACCCACACAGCTGCCCTCAGAGGTAGCCACAATAATCCCCTCCCGCGGACAGAGGAGGATGCTGATGCCCAGATGGGCTGCATTCCTTGACTGAGGAAGCAGGCAGGAAGTGACCAGGCCAGGCTGGGAATCCAGGTCTCTTTGACTGAACTTCACGAGACACCAGAAAGTCCAGAGCTCATCCAGAAGACAAAGGTTGAGGGTCCCATCCCCCCAAAGACCTTTGACCCAAAAGGGCAACCCAGCTTGCCCATTGTCAGGGTGTGAGGATGTCTGCCATGGAAATAGGCGTGCGCTAAGCTGAGATGTTCCCTAAAGCCCAGAGCTGGACTTGTAAAGGTGTAAATAAAAGACCAGACTTTTAACTCCCCACAAAATACTTACTAATTGCGAGGTGGTAAGACAGTAACTTCATAGTGGGGCATCCGGGCAGACACCATCTAACCCAAGTGATGACAGTGAACGTCATCCGTGACAGACCCACAAAATCATGATAAGATGCAATCAGGAGAATAAAGAAGTTCAGCTCTGCCATCTTCCTGCCAAAGATGCAAAGCTCTGAGTCTAATCAGGAGGGAATATCAGATAATCCTGAAATGAGGGACATTCTACAAAATAATTGGACTATAATCTTCATGAGTATCACGGTCCCAAAAGAAAGAAAGGCCAAAGAACTGTCCTAGGCTGATAGAGACAGGACAACAGACAGCAGGTGACTCTGGCTGGGGTTTGCACTTCATGTGAAGGATATAACTGGAATAGACTGGCAAGGCCTGAATGAGGTCTGATGACTGTAGGCATCAGTGTTCATCTCATTTTGATGATATTGCGGATATGCCAGAAAATGTCCTTAATGGTGGTAAATGCACGTTAAAATAATTAGGGACATCAGGTCGGCTCTCAAATGGTTCAGGGACACCACTTTTTGTACTATACTTGCAACTTTTCTGTAAGCTGAAAATAGCTGCAAAATTTTTTAAAGGGGCACCTGGGTGGCTCAGTTGATTGAGCGTCTGCCTTCAGCTCAGGTCATGATCCCAGGGTCCTGGGATCAAGCCCTGCATCGGGCTCCCTGCTCAGTGGGGAGTCTGCTTCTCCTTCTCCCTCTGCTGCTGCTCCCCCTGCTTGTGCTCTCTCTCTCTGTCAAATAAGTAAATAAAATCTTAAAACATTTTCCTTTTTAAATTAAGTCTTCCTCTGGAGTTAGAGAGCATAATGCTAAGCAAAATAAATCAGAGGAAGACAAACACCATATAATTTCACTCATAAGTGGAATTTAAGAAACAAAATAAGCAAAGAGAAAAGAGAGAGCGAGACAACCCAAGAAAGAGACTCTTAACAATAGAGAACTTGTGGTTAGCAGAGGGGAGGTGAGTGGGGGGATGGGTGAAATAGGTGATGCGGATTAAGGAGGGCACTTGTGATGAGCACTGGGTGATGTATAGAAGTGTTGAATCACTAAATTTTACACCTGAAACTAATATAACATTGTACATTAACTATACTGAAATTAAAATAAAATTTTATAAAGATTATAAGGGAATATTGAAAAAAATTAGATCTTTTTCCCTTAAAAGAGAGTTTAAAATTTGATTTAATAAGGCCTGAGGCAATGCAGGATAGCAGGGGATATGAGCCTAGCCCTTGGGTCTGCACCAGCACTCGTCAACGGGACCTTCTGCTTCACATCTGCTCTGTGCAACGTGTAGTAACCACTAGCCACATAGCTAACAAACACGTGAAACACAGCCAGTACATCTAAGGAACTGGAGTTTTCATTTTATCTCATTTAAACTGAAATAGCCAGGGTTGGGTTGGGTTAGTGGCCACCATATTGGATAGTGAAGATTTATATAGATCTGAGTTCAAATTCTAGCTCCGCCACTTACCAATCTGGTAAGTGGCTTAAACCTTTGTTTCTATGTCTGAAAAATGGCAAAAATGGTGGTACTAGAGCCCACACGGCTTTTGGAGGGATTGAGGGAGTCGAGATGCCTAATAAACCCATGTCCTAAGGAGTCCAGTGCCGGGGAACACAGCCTCTTGCACCTGTGAGGGCTGTCGCTGCTGGAATGTCTTCCTAGCCACAACCTGTCTCCCCTTTAACTCACCCCCAGTGGAGGGCTGCCCTCTGAGGCCACATACAACCTTTCCCAGCACCCCATGACAGTTTCCATTATCTGGGGCAAGGTTTCTCTTCCACAGCTGGGCATGCCAGCCTCCTCGACAACTTCCCACAGAGCACACCCCAGTGGGCTGCGGAAGCAGCAAGGTTCCAGCACAGCTGTGGGAGCCGAAATGCTCTTCCTTCAATCAGTCATGGGGAATGCTGGCCAGCATCCTGGGAACTGCCCTGGGCTCCTTGCTGACGGTGATGATGATGATAAAAGCCCCCAGCCTGCACGGAGCCAACTGACAGCCTCCTTCCTGCTTTCCTGCAAAGGTGAGGTGCCTCTTACCGCAGGGCATTGTGGGAGTCCGAGAACCCATTGGCCTCCGTGTCCTTCATGATCGTCCAGTCAAAGACCAGCCCAGCCAGAGTGCTGAATGTGTTCCCTGCAAGAGCAGATGGGGGGGAACAGAAATGTATCAGAGTTAACTCCTGGGGCTGGGGGGGAGGGGAAAATGCACTCAGCACCACCCCTCTGCAAAGCAGGTGTTAGGCCTCCATTTCAGGAAAGGGAAACTGAGGCTTAAAGGGTTAGGGTCATGTGACCATGAGGGGCTCACCTGGGATGCGAACCCAAACCTGTCTCAGGTGAGCACTTGTGTTCCTCCCACGGTACCTCTGATGGCTCATGACAGGCTCAGCGCAGTGTGTAACACCACCACCCCTCAGGTCTATAAGGACTTCACAGTTCAGGTGAGCTCCCGAGACCTGAGTCATTTGTTCCCCCTTACTCTCCCTCTGCAGGGAAACAAGCTGTGGATGAAGGGCAGCATCTTGTCTCTTCGCCTGGACGCCGAGACTCCCAGGGTCCCAGTGTGGAGGAGATGGCAAGCCAGCCAAGCTGGTCTTAGCTCTGCAGTCCGGCTTGCTGTCCGTGAGCCTTCTGACAGGATGTCAGGATAAGAGAGCCCAACCTGGGACCGGGCAATGATTGTGGAGACAGGACTCCGTAAAGACCTTGTTAGTATAAGTACAAGGTCTGGTTCCCGTCGACACACTACAACGGTGTGGGAGGTGGAAACCGGTGGCTCCGAGGCCTGATCTCCTAGGAGCTGCAGCTTTGCTTTTACCTAAGCAATGCTGCTTTTACATTTTGAATTATTTCCCATCATTTCAAATGAATAAATCCAAATAAAATCCAACTTCCAAGTTCTCTTGAAAAGTCTACAGAGCCGACCTCCTGGATCCTAGTCCCTCTGGGGATCGGTGGCTGGCTCAGCCTTGCAAGAAGGGATCATGGTCTCGGATTTGCCACACTCCCCACTATGCCATGTTGTTTACCCACCCCACCCCTCACCTCCCCATAGTCTTCATCTATATTCCCTGTCTGGCCAGAAACCCAAATAAGAGCATCTGGGGTCTAGAAAAGTTCTTACTACAGTGCAAAGGGCAAGGCATTCAGCGTCAGACGGGCCCCAGGTCCTGCCCCACCCCACCTGTGAGATCTCAAAAGCTAAACGAAACAGTGCTTAGCAAAAGCTGCAGAAAACTGGGCTGCTGTCTTTGCCATTACTTTTAGGGCAACATAGAGTTACTCTGTGACCCAGCAATTCCACTTCTGGGTATACAAGCTAGAGAAATGAAAAACCATGTCCAAAGAATGGCACATGAATATTCACAGCAGCATTATTCACAACAGTCAAAAGGTAGAAGCAACCCAAATGTCCATCAACAAACGAATGGATAAACAAATGCACTCTATCCATACAATGGGATATTATCCGGCCCTAAAAAGGAAGGAAATACTCAATACAACATGAATGAACCTTGAAAACATTATGCCAAGTGAAAGAAGTCAGACTCAAAAGACCATACATGGTATGATTCTATTTATAGAAAATGTCCACAATAGACAAATCTATATACACCAAAAGTTGTGGTTGCCAGGGGCCAGAGAGAGGAAAGAATGGGAAGCAACTGCTCAAGGGTACTGGGTTTCTTTTCTGTAGTGATGAAAATGTTCTAAAATTAGCTAGTGATGATGGCTGTACAACTTTGTGAATATATTAAAAACCACCGAACTATACACTTTAAATGGATGAATTTCATGGTATATGTATCTTTTTTTTAAAGTAACTTAAGACAGGAAATAAAACAGAGTGGTCAAGAGCAGGTGGTCAATAAAGTTTTATTAGAACACAGCCACTATGCACCCCTTAGGACGGCTTTAGAGTAACAGTGGGAGAGCTGGGTAGTTGCAGCAGAGACGGTGTGGCCAGCAAAGTCTAAAACAGTTACTCTCTGGCCCTTCACAGGAAAAGTCTGCTAAGCCCAGGCCAAGAGAGTGGACTCAGGGACCAGGCTGGAGCTACATACTAACTACATGTCTTCCCCCGGCACACACGTGTGTGTGCTCACACTCTGTACCTTGGTCTCATCATCTGGATGTGAAATGAGGTTAGAGCATGCAAAGTGCTCAAAGGAGTGCCTGGCCCCAGCGTGGCCTCAAGCTTGGTCATTTGTTCCCAAGATCGGTGAGTCATCCCCGAAGAGCCCTGTAGAGGAGCTCCTATCATCTCACTGCACAGACCCCTTCCCCAGCTCCCTTTGCTTTAAGCCAAGTGCAAACCTCATGTGGGACATGCAAGACCCTTTACATCCTGCATGCCCCACCCCACCACCCTGCTGCAAGTTTAGTCTCCTCCTGAATAAAATGGCCTTCTGAGGTGGGCAAACACCATCCTCCTCATGGCTTGGTCAAACATCATGTCCCTAAGAAACTGTCCTGACTTCTGTCCCCCACACCCAACTTTCAACCTTCCCTGGGTTGCCTTACATCCGATTTGATGACAAGCAGCACCTACTGAGATGCATGTGGGCCCCCCTACAGCCTGACCTACGAGGGCAGAAGCCAGCCCTTCCTTCCCAGCACCTGGCAGGATGCCCAGCAGGTAGAACGGCTCAGATGCCACGTGGCTCACTGAGACCCGCTCCCGTGCTGCCCAGCACTAAGCCCTGGACACACTTCTCACCAAGTCCTTGCAACCCCCACATAAGCACCACTATCTCAATTTCATAAACCAGAAAACAGTTCAGAGAAGTGAGACAGCTTATCTGATAAATGAATAGACAGGAAGGAGGGACCTGACTGATCCTCTAGAACAGTGATTTTGTCCTCAGGGGACATTGGGCAATGACTGGAGATACTTTTAGTCATCAAAATTTGAGTTCTGGGGCACATGGGTGGCTCAGTTGGTTAAGTGTCTACCTTTGGCTCAGGTCATGATCCCGGGGTCTTGGAATCAAGCCCCACATTGGGCTGTCTGCTCAGCAGGGAACCTGCTTCTCTCTCTCTCCCTCTGCCTGTTGCTCTGCCTACTTGTGTGTGCTCTCTCTCTCTGTCAAATAAATAAAATCTTTAAAAAAAAAACTTGGGGAATTCTACTACCTCTCATGGGTGAAGGCCAGGGATGTTGCTGAGCATCCTACAATGTACTAGACAGACCCCACCACAAATAATTATCCAGCCCCAAGTGTGGATACTACCCTAGGCTGGGAAATTCTAATCTAGAGAATTTATTTTTAAGTAGAGGGAGCTGGAGTGGTCAGGGAAGATTTCAAAGACAAGGTGAGCCAAGGACTGGGCTTAAGTTTTGGGAGAGCCCTCATCTGAAAGACATCTGTTGCCTAACTTACTTTTTCCAACGGGAATCTTAACCTACAAATTTCTCTTTGCTCAGCTTCCGAAGAGGTAAGGCTGCAGCCAAGACAGTCCAAGAACAGATCTTCTAAGAACCCCAGAGCAATCCTATATTGGACTCCAGTGAAGTAAAGTGAATGATGGTGCCCGGGCCAGGACAGGGACGCATCCCAGCGCACGAGCACACGTGCACACGCGCGCCCTGCTGTCTGGACCAGGAAGCCAACCCCAGCCCTCAAAGCCAGGCAAGGAGAACACTCCCACTGTTTCCAGCATGGTGACCCAATAAGCCTCTCCCAGCTTCCCACTGCTGCCAAGACACCGGATGTCAGCTTCCCAAAGATGCGCTTTACCCAGCACGGTCCTGGGCACAGGCACGGAATCGGCCTCCAGGGACTGCCAAATCTCTCATCTCACAGGCCCTGCTGCAGAGGCCAATGAGTGCCAGCCTCCGAGGGCCTGGGGGACACTCAGTGGTCTTGACCTCTTCAGTGTCTCCTCAGCACCGACTCTGCCATCCTGGCTGGAGTCACCCTCCATGGGGGAAGAGCAGGGCTGGACGTGAGGGGACTGAAAAACAGACTGCCAGGGGCCCATTCTCACCTTCAGAGTCCAGAGCCTGGATCTTCAGCTCCAGGGGTGAGTCCTCCAGGTAGAGTTCTCGGGTAGTGGAGACTATCTGAATTCCGTGGATGAGGTCGACGATGGCATCACAGCGCAGGACCTGGCCCGTGGCTGGAGGGATGGGAATGGAAGGGTTAGCACAGAAAGCGGTGCCCTGAGCACCATGCCACCTCCACAGTCTCATGGGTCAGGTGCTCTCGCACTTTGGCAAGGATGAGAGCCACCAACAAGACCATCACCACGAAATGGAGCTGGGACAACCACATTGACCTCAGCAGCCAAGCCGCTGACCAGCACACGGGCCTTCTGAAAGTGAGCACAGACCTGTGCGGAGTAAGGGCTTGGGGGCATTTTCATTGCCCCTCTTGTACTTTGGCAAGGTGAGTAGCTGCGTTTAAAGCTGCGTGCAAGAAAACTCCTCAGAGAGAATCTGGTTTTGTGACCATTACGTTAAAAGACAAGGATACATTATGATGAATTAGCATCCAGAAAGATAATGCTGTTCTGAATGCTTGTCGCTACGCTGAAATTAGGAATGGCACCCGGAGTTTGCTTACACTGGTGTTTTTACAGAAGACCATCAACTGTACTGTAGAATGAAAGGGTTGTGTGAGCAAGCACACAGACTTTTTTATTAGCTCCATAAATAAGATACATAAATGGCATTACCCAGGGAATTCTCCAGCGTAAAAATAACAGCACGTGACACAAGATCATCCTGCCCATTCTCCAGGCCCCGCAGAAAACCACTTGTGCACCGTTCATGGTCCCTTGTTAGAAAGCACTACATCAAAAGCCTTAAAAATACTCATATGTAAAACTGGGAATCTATCCTTGGTAGAAAATAACTTAACCCAAAATTGTTCTCTGTACAAATATATTTATTTTTCTATATAACACCAAAACAAACATCTGAAAACAATCTAAATGTTCAATAGAAGGGGATCCTTACAGGACAAGCCCCTGTGAGGAATGGTATTCAGCCCTTACAAATAACCCTATAAAAATGAAAACTTCGTATCATGTTAAATGGAAGAAAGCATGACGGAAAATGACATTAATTGTCTTCTAAGCAGTTTACCACCATATGTTAAATTAAACGTGGGCAGTAAAAGAATTGCAACAACTTTTTTCATTTTGATTCAATACCCATTGAGGAGTTATTTGGGGAACAAATAATTATTTAGAAATGAAAGGCAGCCTCGACGAGAGGGAAAACAGGACACAGAGCTGGCGGGAGGGGCCCGGGTGGGTCCTGCCTGAGCATCCTCTGACCCAACAAGAGACAGAGCACTGCCCAGCACACTGGCGGGCTGTGTGGCCAAGGTCTCAGTGGGGTGTCTCCCGTCTCTTGTCTCCACCAGGGATTCCCACAGGGCACTCAAAGCTCTTACTGATGTCCTCGGCGAAGATGATGCTGGTCAGGCGGGCAGGCTGGGACAGGCGGGCCTGCACCACTGCCTTCTGGGAGCACTGCGCTTCATCCGCACCCAGCGGCTCGATACTGGCCACCTCCGGCCGGGTCGATGACCTGTGGCAAGAAGGTCAGAATTTATTCTCTGGAGCTACCCCAAGAGGCACAGCTGGGCCCCGAAGCCAAAGCTGCAGTTCCCCATTTGGGGCTTTGTCCCAGACTCAAACACAGAATAGAGGTGGGCAGTGTCCAGGATCTTCCCACCCAGGGAGAAATGGGGCTTGGCTGACACCCCGCTCATAAGAGCGTGACCCCCTGAGTGCATGGGACCTCCACACGCACGCTCCCACTGAGCAAATTAGCCAGGAGACCAAACACATGGGAATAACCTCCACGTTCAGCAGATGGTCGCCTTACAAGACTAGTCTGTGGAACTAGGAATAGTTCTCTCTCAGTGGGAAGACTGCCTCCGGTGTTTGGTTCGGAGGAACTGCCATGGATCTCTGCTGACCTCTGGGCCAGGCCTGGCACATAGCAGGCAAACCTGGAGATCACCGACTGTAAAGATAACAACAATCGTAAAGTCCTGGTGGGCCCGGAGCTGGCATTAAGGTAAGGATGGGGAGAAAGGCAGATAATACATAAATAGACCAGTAAAATCTATGAGAAGCCTTCCCATGGAGAGACAGGACTTGACAACAACAGGATGAAGGGAAGGCACGACTGGGGGAGTGACCCAAGGTCAGCGCCATGGTTTCTCACCTATGACACAGGCTGACGACAGTTTCAGGGTCGAGGGGGGATGGGAATGAGTGGGAATGAGCAGAGCGGATACTACGCAGAGAGTGCTGAGTGAGAATGTGCCGTTATAGTTCTCTGCAGGCAGGGTGCTCCGGGGAGCTGCTGGGGGAGACCTCTCAGTGCCTACCACACAGAGATCTGGTGTTTTGGGCAAGGCTCTGAGGTGGGAGCAGCCAGCAGTACTCCGAGGACAGGAGGGATAGTGTGATCTGAGGCCTGGGACTCAGGTCGAGGAGATGGACAGGGGCCGAGGTCAAGGAGATGGGAGGCACTGGCCAGAGCCTGTGTTCTTAACCACCACCCCAAGCTGCTGATGGCTTTTCTTGAGAATTTTGCAAAATTTG
Organism: Leptonychotes weddellii; assembly: GCF_054177405.1. NCBI lineage: Eukaryota > Metazoa > Chordata > Mammalia > Carnivora > Phocidae > Leptonychotes > Leptonychotes weddellii. The sequence continues at coordinate 48,228,018 of NC_138369.1, read as the reverse complement.
GAGTCTACTCATCAGGGAAATGTAAATCAAAAGCACATCTCACACCTCACACCTGTTAGAGTGGCTATGATCAAAAAGATAAGAGATAACAAGTGTTGGCAAGGATATGGGAGAAAGGGAACCCTCCTGCACTGTTGGTGGGAGTGCAAATTGGTGCAGACACTGTGGAAAACAGCATGGAGGTTCCCTCAAAAAAATTAAAAATAGAACTACCATATGATTCATCAATTCCACTTCTGGGAATGTATCCAAAGCAAATGAAATCACTAACTTGAAAAGATATCTGCACCCCCATGTTTACTGCAGCATTATTCACAATAGACACACAAAAGACATGGAAACAACCTAAGTGTCCATCGATGGTCAAATGGATAAAGAAAATGTGTAACACACACACACACACACACACACACACACACACAGACTGGAATATTACTCAGCCATAAAAAAGAAGGAAATCCTGCCATTTGTGACAACATGGATGGACCTTCAGGGTGTTATGCTCAGTGAAATAAATCAGAGGAAGAAAGACAAATACTGTATGATCTCACTTACGTGTGGACTCTAACGGCAACCAAACTCATAGAAATAGAGAAGAGACTGGTGGCTGCCAGAGGTGGGAGACGGAGGAAATGGGCAAAGGGGATCAAAAGGTACAAACTTCTGGTTATAAACTAAATAAATCCTGGTGATGTAAGGTACAGCATGGTTACTATAGTTAACAGTACTGTACTGCATATTTGAACTTGGCTAAGGAAATAGATCTTAAAAGTTGTCAACATAAGAAAAGAACTGTAACTATGTATAGTGATGGATGGTAACTAGACTTACTGTGATCATTTTGCAATATACACATGTATCAACTCATTATGTTGTACACCTTAAACTAATACTATGTTTTATGTCAATTATAGCTCAGCAAAACTGGAAAAACAAGTCCTTAGAGGAGGTGGCAGGGCTTGAGGTCAAGGAGATGGCAGGAGCTGAGGTCAGGGAGGCACTGGAGGCCACAAGCAAAGAGCTTAGATTATTCTGAGAACAATGACAAGCCACTGGGGGATCTTAAGCAGGTGCACAACCTAATCCGCTGCACATTCTACAGAGCAGAAAACCAGGTGTTGCCCTCAGGGCGCTTACAGTGTAATCCAGGACCCAGAGAAGGGGTGCCCCTGTGCAGAGTGTCCAACACTCATTCCTAGGGGCTGCGCTCAGCACAGTGCCCAGAACACAGCAGGCACTACCCGTCTTTGCTTCCTTCCCAGACCTTCGCTTAAACTCACTGGAACACCATCGATCTGGGGTATTCAGAAAGAAACTTGTAAAAAAAATTAAAAAAAAAAAGCCTGGTGCAAAAAGCAATGGTGTGAAACACAGCCAAAAAGACATCTCCAAGTCGTCTTCTGGCTTGTCACCGAGTGCCCCCCCCCGGGGGCCGGGTGGGCACAGCAGCATGGCCACACACACCTAAGGGTGCCGGCGTGGCACACACATCACAGACCCATGCTGAGCAGCCGGCGGCGCGCCCGGACACGGATCAACACCTCCACTGAAAGGACTCAGAACACAAAGCTCACCCACTGTCAAGGAAGGAACCCCAAGCCCCTGAGGAAATGCACTGCGGTCTCCCCACGGAGGGATTTCCTCTGAGAAAAGAGCCTGCCAGCGACGAAAGAAGGACGACAAAGTGGGCAGGAACACACACCCAGGTAAGGAGGTGAGAGGAGGTGCCCGCGGCAATGAGCCTCGCAGCATGCTAGAAACGCACTCCGTTTAGCTGCTAGCAGCTCTGCGACTCTAAGAGTTTTCTCTTTTCCTTTTCTTTTTTTTTTAAGATTTTATTTATTTGATAAAGCATGAAAGAGAGAGCACGAGTGGCGGCGGGGGGGATGGGCAGATGGAGAAGCAGGCTCCCCACTGAGCCAGAAGCCCGATGCAGAACTCGATCCCAGGACCCTGGGATCATGACCTGAGCGGAAGGCAGTCGCTTAACTGACTGAGCCACACAGGTGCTCCTCTAAGATAGTTTTCAAAGCCTGTTAAACCACACACACACACACACACGTATACACACACAGAACTGAGTGTGGAAACAAGAAAATTAGAAAACTCACACAGAGCATAAGAGACTAAGGAGACAGGACAAAGAAAGGCAATGTGGGATCCTGGGCAGGATCCAGGAGCAGAAAAAGAACCCCCATGGGAAAACTGCCATGAAGTCTAGATGTTGGTGACTATTCAGTGTTAATTTCTTCATTTTGACCAACGTTCCTGGTTGTGTAACATATGAACTTTAGGGGAAGCTGGGTAAAGGGTATAAGGAAATCTCTGTATTATCTTTGCACCTTTTCTGTAAATCTAAAATTATTCCACAATTTAAAATTTAAAAAAAAATGACAAGGGGGAATGGATAAACAGGGAAAGCACAGAGGATTTTTAGGGCATGAAACTATTCTGTATGATATTATGATGGTGACGCAAGTCGTTATATGTTTGTCCAAACCCACAGAATGTATGACACCAAGTATGAGCCATGATGTAAGCTATAGACTTTGGGTGACAATGATGTGTGGATTTGGTTCACTGATTGCAACAAATGTTGACAGTGGGGAATGTGGCAGGGGACATGATATGGGAAATCTCTGTAATTTTGGCTCAATTTCTGTGAAGCTAAAACTGCTCTAAAAAATCTATTGCCCACTTCTCTGTTTGAGAAACAACGTGGTCTATGTCTTGTTCAATGGCCCCTGGTGGCCAGACATCGGGGCTCCCGGTCTGGGCTGAAAATGCCTCCCCAGTCTCTGAATCTCAGCCTCCTCAAGAGTGAAATAGGGGCAGCCACCTCTCCTCCCGTTGCCTGACAGCAACGAGTTAACCTGAGAGAAGAACGGAGTTAGCCCAGGTTAAGCCGGAGAGGCCGGAGAGTCCCTCTCCCGCATCCCCCCACACCACTGAGAGGCCCCGCCAGGCTCAGGACCTGGCTGGAGACACCACACCTCTCACTCCAGGCCAGGTTAAGTCCAGGTGTGGGCCTTAAAGCAGCCCTGTCCAAGAGAAATATGGCAGATCACATTTAGCGGTTTTTAATTGCCTTGTTAACAAAAGGAACAGGTGAAATGAATTTAATAGACTTGTTTAGAGCAGTTTTAGCTTCGTGCAAAATTGAGCGCTAAGTGTACGGAGAGTTCCCATACTCTCTACCCACCCCCCAAACACACACACTGCCTTCCCTGTTGTCAACATGCCTCATGGGAGGGCACATTTGTGACAACTGGAGAACCCACACTGACACATCACTACTGCCCAGAGCCTCCAGTTTACGTGGGGGTTCATTCTCAGGGTTGTACAGTCTGCGTATGAGGACATGTATCCACCATCTATAACCTCACACTGAACAGCTTCACTGCCCTAAAAATCCTGTACTCCACCAATTCATCCCTATTTTTTTAAGTTCCTATTAAAAAGCCATATTAAAGTAATAGGTGAGGGGCGCCCGGGTGGCTCCGTTGGCTAAGCATCTGCCTTTGGCTCAGGTCATGATCCCGGGGTCCTGGGATCGAGCCCCACATCGGGCGTCGGGCTCCCTACTCAGCGGGGAATCTGCTTCTCCCTCTGCCCCTCCCCACCGCTTGTGCTCACTCTCTAATAAATAAATTTAAAAAATAAAAATTAAAAAAATAAAGTAATAGGTGAATTAATTTAACTAAGGATGTAACCCAACATATGCCAGATGCCATCACCTCGACACATGGCCCAGCTGCCCCGCGGGCACTCATCACCACATGAGGAGAGTGGTGAAGGCAGAGGACTGGTCTGCAGATGGACAGTCAGGCAGGCAAACACTGCTCCCAACACACCACTTGTCCTGGGGATATCTTCTTTTTATTTATTTATTTATTTATTTTATTTGAGAGAGAGAGAATGAGAGACAGAGAGCACGAGAGGGAAGAGGGCAGAGGGAGAAGCAGACCCCCTGCTGAGCAGGGAGCCCGATATGGGACTCGATCCCGGGACTCCAGGATCATGACCTGAGCTGAAGGCAGTCGCTTAACCAACTGAGCCACCCAGGCGCCCCGGCCTGGGGATATCTTCTAATCCCTGCCAAACACCGGCCTGGGAGCTGGTGGGCGCTGGGAGCTCTTAGCACCTCTTGAGAAAGTTCTCTCCCTCTTCACACTTAGGGCTGATACAAGGGCGCTAGGTGCAGCCTCCAGATAAGACAAAGCAGCTGCCTGGAAGGGGGCACCCACTGCATCCTGGGGCCTGTGGTGAACAGGCTGTCCCCGGGGCCCAGCCCGAGACAGTGGGATCCCATGCAGGGGAGGCAGCCTCCAGTCCCTGCACCTGCTCACCTCGGCTAAGTTGGGGCAATGGGAGCCACACTCCCTCCTCACCGGGCAGCTGGGGGGGGCCAGAAAGCACCTCACGAGAAATGCTAAAGTGCCGAGAAACGTCAGCAGGTGTGGCGGGCGCTCAGGATTTGGGCAGACCGTACCACATCCCCCTCCCACTGATGTCTCCCCCGAATTCTCTCTGGGCTCCAGTATGCCGCGTCTGAAGCTGGAAGGGCTCCTGCCAGGCCCCGACAGTTTACAACAGCCTCGGGTGGTGTTTCTGTTACCAACAGAAGGGCTCTCTCTTTTCAGTTATCTGATCTTTCTGGCACATCCTGAGGCCTGCCTACTTTGGCCGTACTTTTAAGAGGCACAAAAGAACCACAGAATCCAGCGATTATGTGCCCCTGTCATGGCGAGGTTGGAATGCAATTACGAATGAAAAAGCACATTCGAAAGTGTTTGCCGGGAACTTGTCGGGCAGGTACCCTCGGGACTCCCAACTCCAACTAGAGACTGCCACCGGTGGGGGGTGAAAACACCAGGTGGCGGTAACAGACTAGAAACAAGGACAGAAATTGTTGACAATGGCTAATTCTGATGGTAGGAGTACGGGTATTCATTATTCTTTGTTCTCTTTTGTACTATTTCAACTTCTAAATGCAAACATTTCCCCCTAACAGTGGACATAACTTAGAGAACTACTGCTGTGCCCTCACTGTTCAGAAAAGTAAACTGAGGCTCAGAGAGAAGAGGGGACTGGTTATAGGCCATGCCGAGGGCCGGGGCCAGGACATACGTGATCCAAGGCCAAATTTGGTGTTTTCTGCTATTCAAGTCCCCTCCCGGCTACACAGAAGTGTGGCCTCTGCATCCCACAGCTCTCCAGGTGGGCTCAGAACACCCTACAGATACATGCTCCTGGAGAGTCAGGCTGGCTCCTTCCGGGGCTGGGCATGGAAGGGCTGGCCACACATAGGCAATTCTGGAATGTTTCTGCTTCCAGGATCTGGCAAGAGATGAATCACCTTCTACAGAGAGGGAGGACGGGTAATTCTTGAGACATAGTTGTTAATCACATTGAGCCAGGCAGACAGAGACAGGGAGCACCAGAGGAGATAAGAGAGGGATGATGGGCAGGAGCACCTCATATCTGGCTAGTGCTGAGACCTCTGGGGACCATTTTTTGATTAAAATAAAAAGTTAAAAAGTATGGGCACTTGGCTGGTCAGTTGGAAGAGCATGTGACTTGATCTCGGGGTCGTGAGTTCGAGCCCCATGTTGGGTGTAGAGATTACTTAAGTAAATAAAACTTTAAAAATATATATATGGGGGCACCTGGGTGGCTCAGTTGGTTAAGCATGTGCCTTCAGCTCAGGTCATAATCCTGGGATCCTGGGATCGAGCCCTGCGTTAGTGAGGAGTGTGCTTCTCCCTCTCCCTTCCCCTGCTTGTTCTCTGTCTCTCTCTCTCAAATAAATAAAATCTTTAAAAAAAAAATAAATAAATAAATATATATGTGTGCTGGGGGAGTATGATAATTAATCTTATGTGTCAGCTTGACTGGGCCAAGAGGTTACTTGGGCAAACATTATTCTGGGTGTTTCTACAAGGGTATTTTTGGATGAGATTCACATTTAAACCTGTAGACTGAGTAAAGCAGATTGTCCTAATGTCGGTGGGCCTCACCCAATCAGTTGAAGGCCTGAATAGACCAAAGAGGCTGACCCTCCTCCAAGTAAGAAATAATTTCTCTTGCCTGACCGCCTTTGAATTGGGACACTGGCTTATTCCTGCCTTCAGACTCAAACTGAAACACCAGTTTTTCCTGGGTCTGCAGCCTGTCAGCCTTTTGGATGGCTCTCCAGGGTCTCTAGCTTGCCAACTCACCCTGCAGATCTTGGGCCTTCTGAGCCTCCATAATCACATGGGCCAATTCCTTATACTAAATTTCTTTATATATAATAAAATGATATGCTATCGGTCCTGTTTCTCTAGAGAATCCTTACGAATACAGAGAGAGGGTAGAAGATAACAAAGGGAATTGTCCACCATGTGTTAAACCTAGAGCTGAATACTTCTAACCATCAGATTACTTACCCTCCAGCAGGTCTATCTGGGAAAATGAAACTGAGGCTCAGAGAGGTCTGGCAATTTCCCCAAAGCCACACAGCTGTAAGTGGCAGGGCCAGGGATCACAGCAACAGGTCAGGTATTTCTCCCATTACGTGATGTGTTCCCCAGGGTATGACACACACAACACCAGACAGGATACACAGATGAACTATTTTTAATGGGCTCTTTATGTATTTCAATTATTATTATTATTCTTTCATTTTAAAGTGTTGTAGGAAAAACAAACACAGCAAACTTGTGCACTCATAAATGTTAATACTGATGACAACGTCAATATCCAAAAAAGTGAGCCATTTTGTAGGAAATAGTAAATTCCAATATAGGCCCTACATAAAAAAAGGCCCACGCCTGACAGTGGCAGGAAGCGTCTGCAGTTTGGCAGGGGGGGATGCTGTGGGTGCAGGGAGAGTGAGGGACGGAGCCTCACCCCCCGGCCACACCTTCTCTCTGGTGCTACTGTATCCACTGCCATTTTCCAAGGTTTCCAGAAACACAAGGACAGCACAGCCTTACACAGCAGTGTCAGCAGCTCTGAACACCAGGGAAGTCCCCTCTCTGGTTGGGTCGGTCCCCTGAAAGGGACAGAGGAAAGGGTGAACCGTGCACCGCGTGACACAAAGCTAGCAAGCAGCCGAACACAACCCGGGCAACGGCGCATGAGATCCTCAGGAAGGACTGGGGCGGGATGGGGGGAGGGAGGGAAGGAGGGGACAGGGCTCAGAGACAGACAAGTACTAACTATGCCTGGGAGGCAGGTCCGCATGTTGGCCTGACAGCTGAGATGCCCAGTGTCACCTGCACCCACGGAAGTCAGGTCCCTGCTACCAGAGCCCAATTCATTTGCATACACAAGCATTGTGTTCCACCAAAGAAACAGGTCCTGGCTCGTACAGCTTTTCTGCCAAAGAGCCTTCCTCTGCCCCCACCCCCCCAGTTTAAATTAACTGCCACTCTGCAGAAAGAATTCGTGGTGTGGCAACTTGCACATACGTGGCTCCTCTGTACATCTCAGCTAGCCGTCAGCAGGTCTGCCCACCCTCCCACATACCAGCACTCACCCCCACCCATAGGACAGGTTCCAAGGGCTTCCTCGGACCCCTGGTGCAGTCTGGTAAGCAGCACTTAGTGATGGTGTCTGCTTGCTGCAAGGGGAAGTCCTAAGATAGTGGTGTGCTGCCACTCACCTGCTGTGTGACCTTAAGCAAACGATTTAACCTCTCTGGGCCTCTGTTTCTTCATCCACACAGTGGAATAAAAATCATTCCTGGCACAAAGGATTGGGGTGGATTAGATGGGACAGAAAATATAAAGCTCTCATCATGGGCCTTGTACATAGTAAGCTCCCAAGTTCAGGAAATAGAAGGAGGTTCCCAAATGAGGGGTCTTTGGTGCGATTCGGACCACAAGAACTTTGCTTTTTAAAGAAAGTTAGACAGGGGCACCTGGTTGGCTCAGTTGGTGGAGTGTGCGGCTCTTGATCTCGGAGTTGTGAGTTTGAGCCCCGTGTTGGGTGTAGAGATTACTTAAAAATGAAATCTTAAAAATAAATGAAGGCAGACAGGCAGCAGGCAGACAATGCAGGTCCTTCTATATCGTGATCATTTATGCCTCACCCTGTCCATCCCCTTCCCTGAGTGAAGCCTGATCCTAGTCCCTGTTGTCAGGGCACCCATGACAGCTTCATCATGGGTCCCCGTCCCCAGCCCCAACAGCAGATATCCTCAGAACCACAAGCAAAGATTCAGGCCCAAGACAGGGCTGCTGACCCAAGGCCGCAACGCTGGCAAGATCCCAAGCCACTGGACTTGGAGTCTAACCTCTGCTCGGAAGCCCGCCCCTCCCCCCCGCCCCCTCCCCCTCGCCCTTGCTCCCAGCTCTGGCACCTCCATCCCTTTCCTGCTGTTGTTCTGGCCACTTCACACACCCTTCTCCAAGCTCTCCCGCTGCACAGCCTTCACGGCTCACCGTAAATGGCAACTCTTCCAGGGACCCCTCCCCAAGCCTCCTCCCCCATCTCCTCTCAGCCCCCACAGCCCCAGTGGTCCTCCTTGGGGTCATTCATTCATTCAGTCATCGAATCCATATTTACTGGGTCATATGCCATATTCCAGGTACTGGTCTAAGCACCGGGGATACACCAAAGTACAAATTATGCATTAATCCCCACCTTCGTGGAGCTTACATCTCAGTGGGAAACAAGAACAAACAAAACGAGTAAGTGAATATAGGATCTTACACAATAGGGCTATGGACAGACATAAAGCAGGGATGGGAAAGGCAGGATGGTCAGAGGAAGCCTAACAGAGGGGGTGACATATGAACACAGCCTCAGATGTCTCTGAAGGAGAGGCAGATGTTGGCTCTTCGAATATCTGGGAGAAGAGCATTCAAGGCAAAAGGATCAGCAAGCCCAAATGGCTCAAGGCAATGGCTCAGCAATGACCCTCTTCCTTGTCCAACTTCCCTCAGAGACAGTGTGAGGACAGAGCCTGTGGCTTGTTCATTTCTTGCCTCCACTGCCCCTAGCACAAGACTCTGGTACACGTTCCTGTAGATGCCCTTTATCAGGTTATAGATTCTCTTCTATTCCTAGGTGCTACAGATTTTTATCATGAATGGGCACTGAATGCTCTGCACCTATGGAGACAATTAATCATATGGCTTTTCTTTGAATTCTATGGATGTGGTGAATTACACTGCTTGTTAATGTTAAACCAACCTTGCATTCCTGGGATTTACCCCAGTGGATCATGGTGACTCATCACCCTTTTTAATATTTTTCTGGGTTTGATTTATTATTTTGTGAAAGAATTTTGTGCTTTTCCCTGTGGAATTTTTCTTATAATGTTTTTGTCTGGTTTGCAATCAGTGGAATGCAGGCCTCATAAAAATGACCTAGGAAATAACCACTCCTTGTCTCTTTCCTGAAAGAGTTTATAAAAAAAAAACTTGTACTACTCCTTCCTTAAATTTTTCATAGGATTTACAGACAGGCCATCTGGGCTTGGAATTTTCTTTAGGAGAAGGTTTTTAATTATAAGCTTAATTTCACCAAATGTCCTAAATGGAACGGGAGGCAAGGAGGATGTCATTCCCGTAGGGGGACCTGTGCTGGATTTTGGCTGCCCAGCCTCCATCCACCTCTTTCAGTAATGGCACCCAGCTTTTCCGTGGGCACTGCCTCTCCTCCGCTCGCAGACCATAAGGCTCCAGAGTGCTTACACTCCTCCGCACACTAGGAGGCAGGTGGCTGCGGTCTGGCCAATAGGCTCTGTGCTCACCTGGCAGGAGAGGGGTTCAGACGCAGGCATGTGCCCAGGTGAGTCAGCCAGAATGGCTGCTGTGTATAGCCTGTGCCCCACTAGACTTGACTCTGGGGGCTGTATGGCTGGACCTGTGACCTTGCTACCCCAGGAGAGCACCTGGCCAAAGCCAAGACACGAGGACCGAGAACCCAGGTCCTGTTGACAATCGCATAAACCCCTGCAGGACAGAAGCGGGAAACAAATTCCACCGGGGCTTCCAGTTCCGGAAGCCAACGCAACATTCCTGTTTTATTTAAACTATTTTGGCTTGAGTTTCCTGTTGCATATAGTCAGAAGAGCTAGACAAAAGAAACACCCCTGACTGAATTCTTTAAGGCTTACTGCTTGATTTCATTCAGACTACTGGTATTTTTTTTTTTAAAAGCAAAAAACAGACAAAAAACCCCTTGTATTTATTAGGTGCTTATTCTGTCAGGCACAGAGCAAAATGCACCCCAAATGTTTCATGTGCCCCGAATATCCTATTAAAACCCCCATTTGGGGGCACCTGGGTGGTGGCTCAGTCAGTTGAACGTCCAACTCTTGATCTCAGCTCAAGTCTTGATCTCGGGGTCATGAATTCTCAGGGCCCCGTGTTGGGCTCCACATTGGGTGTGGAGCCTACTTAAAAATAAAATAAAACAAAAAACTATCTGATACCTGAGGAGACCTCCACACGGATATTAAGTCACCAGCCCAAGGTCACATTCCTAGAAAAACGGTTCAGTCCAGCCTGGTCCTAGACCCCTGGTCCGGACACTGCCCTACTCCCTTGGGCTGAATGCACAACTATTCAAAACAGGGCCAAAGGCCTTGGCGCCTACCTGGGGCTGCCCATGGGGAGGGCCTGGGCTCCCAGATTTTGGCAGAACATGGCCTCAACCCTCTCCTGAATCACTACCCCACCTATATCTTTCATACTGCTTTTGAAAAGTGTCATGGGTTTTATGAAACCAACCACTGGCTGAGAAGCGCCGGCATGTTTCTGCGTGCACCCCAGAATCAAGCCGGCTCTGGGGTCAGCGCCCTGGTTTTGAATGTGGCTCTTCCAATCACCGGCTCCTGACCCCTGGCTCCCCATTTGTGCAGTGAGTAGTCATTCTTACCAAAAAGGGTTTTGTTTTGTTTTTAGGATTAAGTGGGGAAATAATACAAAGGGATGGGCAAAAAAAACCAAAAAACAAAAAACACAACAACAACTGATTCTGCTATTTTGGTTCCCACTGTCACACACCCCTCTGCAATATGTGAAGCCTCTGGATGTGCATCTCTAGCCCGTGGGGCAGCCGGCAGGACACCTGCTCGTCTGCCCACCTGTCCCCACCTCCAGGCCCCCTTCTGTATGCTGCCCTCCCGGTCCAGTCACAGCCAGGTAAGCCTTGTATCCTTTTCTTATTTTTTCTTTTAAATTGATCCTTCTTTAAAGAAAAAGTACTTTAAAAGGAAACCTTGTATCACTAGCGTAAATGGACAGCCCGTATTATTTGCCATACATCTCAGGTAACCATAAAAACAAACATGAATCAAAACAATGTTGCTAGACTCTGGGGGGAGGGGGACACGGTGGCCTGCAAAGGTTCTGGGCCCATCTGCCTGCTCTCAAGAGACAGGCAAATATTCAAAGGTGTTCAGGAAAGAGAATGGTGGTTTCCAGGGGCTGCGGCGGGGAGGCAGAGGGAGAGTTCCTGTCTGATGGGAACAGAGTCTCAGTTGAGGATTACGGACAAGTCCTGGAGTTAGAGGGTGGTGATGGTGGCACAACGGTGAGAATTTGCTTAATGCTACTGAACTGTGTACCTACAGATGATTAAGATGCTAAATTTTACAATATGTGTATCTTACCACAATTAAAAAAAAAAAACAACAAAAAGGTAAATAGCATATTGGCACCAGAAATAAACTTTTATTTTGAGGAACTCTAAAGGACCGACAGTGGATTTTGAAAGGGTAAATCTTTCCCATTCCCAATGTTGCACGGGGCCTGCTCACACACCATGTGTCGGGCGCGTTGGCGCCCCGCTGCCGTGGGGGGAGCCAGTCCCCACTCCTCAGAACACAGGCACGGGAGCTGGGCAGGGGAACCCAAGGACGTGGGAGGGTCAGGCCAGAAAGCGAGAGTCCAGAAAGGAGAAGTGAGAGATGTACTAAGAGCAGGGGTGGGTGGGGGCAGAAGAAAGCACAGCCCCCCACCATCTACCTGCAGGCTCTAGCCCCTCTGCAGCAGAGGCAGGGCCTGCAGGGAGGAAGCCACCCAGAGGGGCTGGCAGAGCAGACCGCAAAGGAAGCAAGAAGAAAACAACCCAGTACCAGGTCAACTCAAGTCAACACACACTTCCTGGCACCGCCCTCCACGGCTCGTTGAAGAGAATTGAGCAAGTCCCCACCAGCCCTGCAGGAACCAGAACTACGGGTAGCCCTTGAGGCGGATGCAGAGCAGAGAGCAAGGCCCTGAGAACCAACTGGTCCCAGGCTACCACGGCCCAAGTCCTGACCCTGGCAAGCCCCTCCCTGTCTCCTAACCACAGCCCACAGGGTTCCACATGGCCGGCCGCTGCCAAGCTCTCTAACCTCACACTTCCCCTCACCAGACATGCCTTCTCTGTGCTCTGCCAGCCAGTGTGGCCCCTCCTCAGGGCCTTTGCACTTGCTGCTCCCTCCGGCTGTACCCGCTTAGGTCCCAGGTCAGCTTCAGGGAGGGCACGCTGTTTTATGTCCTTCACAGACTTACCGCCACACGAAATGCAGCCATTCCTTTCATCTTAGTCGGTTATTTAACTCTCCCAACCAGCTCCAGGCTCCAGGGAAGCAGGCCGCCATCTTCTTCACTATCCCATGACCCAGGACCAGGAACGTGCCTGGATCAGTTCTAAGTCACAAATATTCATCACCTGGTAAGTGGACCCCCAACCCTCATGGGTGAAATCTGTATTGCTGATCAGTGCTTGCCCCCACCTCCACCCCCGCCACAGGTGTTTGGGCAGGATGGTTCCTCACAGCGAGCACTGGTGGGCCTCTGGCCGAATGAAACCCACTTTTTGGGTTAAGCTTTCACACTGTAAATTTTTTATTTTAATGTTAGTGCCTAATTCTCCAGTTTCCCCTGGGTTCTCCTGCCTCCTCACCTGTCCAGCTACCCACATGTGACCAGCCTCCGTCCTGCAGGCTGAGTGGGAGCTCAGCAGAAGGCAGCCGGGCTGGATGACTTTCCAGCTCAGCGCAGTGTGTAGAGTGGGTTTCAGAAGAGCCAGAGGAAACCCTCTCCCTCACCCTTTCTCTCCCACTTTCCCCAGGCTGCAATGGGACCGGCTGCTTCCTTCCACGGGGGGCGGGCAGAGAGGCCCCCGGAGGTGCTGCTGGCCTTGGACCTCGCACCACTACAGGTCAGCAAGGACAGAGGGACTGTTGGCTCTTTCATGCCCACGGATTCCCAAGGGGGAGTGGAGGTGCGTGGGACACAACACACACCAAGGACAAGTTCCACTGTGTGGGGACCCATGCAGCCGGAAGGGCTCCCATTTACCTCCCCAAGAATCCTCATACCTGTGGCTGAGAAGGGCACCCTGCTTCAGGACCAAGCCTGGCAGACACACCAGGCAGCTCCAGAGTGCCCCGGGGGAGACTTTCCGGAACAGGAAAGGGGGAGAATTCTGGGCACAGCGGTTTAGTGGGGGCCATGGGATGCCCTTTACCAGGCTGATGCGCCTCCCCTCAGCAGGGGGCAGCGCGGCAGCTCATGGTGTACGAATAGAACCTTGTCCAGTCAGACACCCCCGGCCAAGAAGCCTGCCTCACCCGGAGGCCCGGGAGGTTGCACAACACCCCCTTCCCCCGGCAGCAGCCAATGGCTGGCTGATCATGGGTGACAGAAGAGCTCAAAAGCTTGCTCTCCCCCTTACCTCAAGGAGGTGGACCTGAGGTGGAATTCAACTCCACAGGGTCCCAAGGGTCACAATGACTTTCTCTGGGACCCCATCCTTGCTCATCTCCTTTCTCTTCCCTATCCTGCCTCCCAGGAGAACACCCTCTCAAATAAAGCACCCACAACCAAATCCTCACCTCAGGCTGTACCAACCTAAGACACTCACTTTCTCCAAGACAGGGCAGCCCACTGGGGAAACCAGAACACCTTGGGACTTCAACCACAGGGAAAAGCATGAGCAGATGATGGAACAGCTACCAAGCAGAATGGTGCTCAGACACCTAAAGCTTAGGAAGATAATGAAGCACCGGAGAAAAATATTTGAGTCTTAATGTGAGCTGGTGGTTGGCAGAGGAGGGTACCGAGTGGCCCAAACACCAGGTACGAGCTCCAAGGGGGAAAATTAGTGACTAGAAGGAAGCCCAAGTGGTGACTGGCTGTGTTACAGTTGAAGGATTACAGTATATTTCTCTTTTTCTTTACTTTCCCAATTTTCTATATAATGTCATTTTGTATATAAAAGGATACCTTAAAAAAAAAAAAAAAGATTTAGGGCACCTGGCTAGCTCAGTTGGTGAAGCACGCAACTCTTGATTTCGCGGTGGTGACTTTAAGCCTCATGTTGATTACTTAAAAATAAAATCTTAAAAAAAAAAAAAAGACCTAATGAAAGATACTTCATGGAACACTTTCAAAAACACAAAATAGTAAGAAAGAATAAGAAACTTAACTCATAACCAGCAATGCAACTGGAAGGATTCAATCAGTGTCCGGCAAATACAACCGAGGCCGCAAGCCCCTGAATGGGGTGGGAATGGGGGTGTCCCTGTGGGCTCCCACACAACTCAGAGACTTCGCCACAGATGTTCCTCAACCTATGATGGGGCTAGGCCCCGATAAACCCATCTGAAGTTGAAAATATCGCAAGTCGAAATTGCCTTTAATACACCAAACATACCAAACATCATAGTGT
>NC_138369.1:48100684-48212854 GCF_054177405.1 Leptonychotes weddellii | reverse complement strand
CTGGCCTACACTAACCGTGCTGGGAACAGTGACGTTAGCGTGCAGTTGGGCAGAAGCCTCTAACACAAATCTGTTGGATAACAAAGTGCTGAGTGGATCGTGTAACTTACTGGATACCGTGCTGAAAGTGAGAAGCAGAAGGCTGAGTGAGTACAGGGTGGTCGTAAGGGTATCGGCGGCTGACCCTGTGATCACACGGCTGGCCTGGAGCTGCGGCGGCTGCCACCGCCCAGCGTCACGGGAAGGTGTCCTACTGCATGTCGCCAGTCTGGGCAAAGATCCACACTCAAAGCTCCAAGTTCCGTTCCTACTGAATGAGTATCCCTTTCGTACCATTGTAAAGTTGAAAAATTTAAGTGGAGCCATCGTTAGTCGGGGGCCACCTGTATTTATGCGACATCACACAGAGCCCTTCCTTCTCTGAGACTCAGAGGACAATGTGGGCAGTTTACACTACATGATCTCTAGGGCTCCTAGGGCCCGAAAACTGTCCCATTATTTGATGCCATAAAATCAAGAAACAGGAAAAGTTAACTCAGAGCCACTGGCTGAGGCATGCAGTGATTTCAGTCAACTTGGAGCCTGGCCCCAAATTCAAAGGATTGAGCAAAAATTCCCCCAAGGTCCAGGAGAGTTTTAATTTTTTATTTTTTTTTCATCTCAGACTTAACAATGAACTTCTTGGATGAAGAGGATATTTTCCTCCCAGGTTTAGGTAATTACGGATATACAGCTTGTCTGCATGCCAACTCTTAACATCTCCAGAGGAGAGTCTTCAAAAACTAAAGCAACAGAGGACTCAAATAGGAACAGCTCTACTAAAAATAAGTATTTTCAATGCTTGATTGATGGAAGATTTTCCTGTGAAGTTAAGGGGAAAATCACAACCACAAAACACCTCTGAGGAGACACTTAAGCTAAGCAGTCACACATTTGCAATAAAAATTATGGATCAGATACAAAACAAGTTATAAGGTACTTAGCACTTCTCTGATGCATAAGAGATTAGGAATGTTTTTTTTTTCCCCTTCCTCCTAAGAAGCTATACAAGTAAATTAAAAACCACCAGTCTCTCAGAAAAGAAAATGTACTTGGGAAAAAAAAAAAAAGGTTACTTCAGGAAAAAAAAAAAGTACAGCTACAGAATCTCAAAGGAAGTAGCATCCAAATATATCCAAAGGGATCCATTTGCAGCCAGCTGTTTTTAATAACCTCTTTCTTGCCCATATAGCAAGAAGAACAGACAACTTCAACCAGAGAACAAGCAAGTATCTCCTGAAAGCAGGGACTAACAGCTCATCTTCCCACACAAGACAAGGCCCTAGTCAAGGATACAGAAAACCTTAAGCCCGAAGCTCAGCCTCGGATACCAAGCCAGGAACAAGACCCTCCAGGTGCATAATGCACTAAACCCAAAATACAATTGGCTGATATAGCATGGCCTTATTTCAGGAGGCTGACTTTCCGAAAATAAATAGCTACAGGTAGTACTATTGAGGAAGAATGTGCCTCTGAGCTCTGGGGACCATCCTTGCATATATGCGCACACTGATACGCAAACAGACTTAAAACATACACACACACATTTGATTCTCTGTAACAGCGATCACACCTTGGTAAGCTTCAACACTGACCCAGGCATCAAACAGGTAAAGAAAGGGAGAGGCAGGGGCGCCTGGGTGGCTCAGTCGTTAAGCGTCTGCCTTCGGCTCAGGTCATGATGCCAGGGTCCTGGGATCGAGCCCCGCATCGGGCTCCCTGCTCCGCGGGAAGCCTGCTTCTCCCTCTCCCACTCCCCCTGCTTGTGTTCCCTCTCTCGCTGTGTCTCTGTCAAATAAATAAATAAAATCTTTAAAAAAAAAAAAAAAAGAAAGGGAGAGGCAGAAGTGTCTCCTGGATGCCCAGGGCCCAGAGAGCCTCCTTTCATCTCTAGCAAGGTGGGGCTGTGAGGTGTGGGTGGGGCCTCAGTCACACCGGGGGCTGTCTCCACCTGACAAGAGTAGAAGCTTCATTCTTCTCGGTCCTTCTCGGTCTGCTGGACAGAAGGTCTGGACCACATCACCCTGCCCAGCCAGGGGCCTAGCCAGGTCTGTCTAGGGGGAAAGAGGGGGAGCAGAGGCCTCTAGTTTCATTGGTTTCTGGGGTTTCCAAGATCCCACCCCCCACAATGTAGAATTCCGGAGTTCCCCAGGAAGCCAGGAGGGGAGTTGTCGGAAAAAGCCTGAGGTTTGAGCACAAGCCTGACCCCACCCTGGACAACCTGGGGTGAATCACCAACCATTCCTTGCGTTTCATTTTTCATCTGTAAAATGGGTCCCTAGGGTTTCCCCCCGCAAGACCTTTCATCAAAGGTTTATGTTCCTCCCAAAGAGGCTGAACGGATATGATTCTTCCCACACACGCCTTTCAGGCTTCTCCACAAACCCAATTCCCATACCAGTCCGGCGCCGGGGATGAGTCTCCAATCACTAGACAAAATCAAGAAACCTGCGTCTCCAGACTAGGGCTTTGCAGGGCCTTGACGACCCGCTCCCCGGAGTCCTGGACAAGAAGGGGAAGTAAGACCACGTGGACCCCCATCCCTGGCCCAGGCGCTCCAGTGCATTCCTCTCCCCACAGGGGAAGTCCTGAAGACCCCCTTCCCTGGTAGGGCCTCCCCGGGGCCCTCCACAGCTTCGGACGCCCTTCCTCAAGTCAGGCCGACTCTTGGGCCCCTCCTGGCGCACAAACCACGAACAGACAGTTAGCTGCCGGCCAGGCCCCGCTCCCTTCCAGCCCGAGCGGCGCGGAGGCCCAGGCGGCGCCATGCGCAGTGGCGGCAACCCGCGCGCACGCCGCCGAGTCCGGCGCGGCCAGTCGCTCGGGACGGCCGTGACCGCCTAGCCGCCGCCCGGGTGCCCGGAGAGCGCGCGCCGGCGCACCTGCTGCGCGCGGGCCTGCTGGGGGCGCGCCCGGCCACCCCGCCGGCACCCCCCTCTCCCCGGCGCCCGCCCCGGCCCGGAAGCCGCGCGTGCCCGCAGGCCCCGCCGCACCAGCCCCGCGAGCCGCGGTCGCGCTCTCCCCGCGCCGGCGCACCTGCAGCGCGCTCCCGCCGGCCTGCCTCCTGGGCCCCAGGGCCCTCCCTCCCCCGGCCGTGGGCCGCGCGCCTCACCAGCGGTAGCAGCCCTCCGAGGCCTCCAGCGTGAAGTTCACGCGCGTAGCCCGCGTGAAGGGCAGCAGCACTTTGGGGATGTTGAGCTTGGCCGCCGCGGCGATGGGGCCCAGCGCCAGCAGCACCGAGAGCGCGTGCAGCAGCAGCGGCAGTCCCCGGGCCCGCGCCGCCATCCTCGCCGCGCTTCACCTCCGGCGACCCGGCGCCTGGCCGCCCGCGCGCTCCCCCTCGCGCCCTCCTCCCCCGCCCGCGCGCGCCGGGCCAGCAGGTGATAAACGCGGGAGGGAGGAGGCGGAGCGAGGGCCGCGGCCTAGGGCCACTTCCTGGGCCCCGGCAGGGCCCGAGCGCGGGAACTGAGGGGGCCGAGCCCGCGGCGACCCCACCCCCGGCCCGGTCCCGCGCGCCCTCGACCACGCCGGGCGGAGGGAGGGTCTGGAGCGCGCGCGCCCTCGGCCACGCAGTGCGAGCGGGGGAGGGGGTGGGTAATGAGGTGGGGCAAGGGCCCCGGGCCACGTGGGGGATGGGGCCCGGGCCCGGGCCCGAGCCCGAGCCCGAGCCGAGCCACAGTCAGGCGGGGAATGAAGGGCTAGGGCGCGCGCCCACGTGGGGTCAGCCTGAACTCGCGCGCCTGCCAGCCACCCCTCGACCTCGCGGGAATCACTGCGCAGTTTTCTGGTCTACACGCTCATACCTAGTGGTTTCAAACTCTGGCTGTTACTGGGCGCCAGTGCGGAGCCTTCCAGCCATTCGTGCAGTCATTCATTCGGCTCTGTTCAGCGCCTCTGGCGACTGAGCCGGGCCTGGGCGCCGCGCAAACGAGGCCGCTGAGCGACTGTGACCGTGACCGTGAGCTCGGTCGGAGAGACTGACCGTCAACACGCAAAGGGACAGGCACCCCGGAAATCTGGGATGCGGAGTGCCGAGGTGCACTTCGTCCGGGTCGTACTTTCCAGAAGAGGGACCCGGGTTCCGTAATCAGCAGCGACCTGCTGAAGCACTGAGGGCCGGCTGGGTGCTTCCTCCCACTTTAACCTCCATACAGCCTTGCCAGAGAGAAGTTATGATCCCCATTTCTCCAGAAGGAAGCAGATAGAGTGGCCCAAAGATCACCCAACAAGAAGGGCAGCGCTAGGGCTCTCAGATCCTAGAGCCCTATTTTCTGCGCTACACCTCCTGTCTTCTGTAAGTCCTAGGGAGGGTTACCCAAGGGGTGGATTTAGAGCACCAACACTGCCGGGGCACACGCTATCCCCTCTCGCCTCTGTTCAGCATCACTGAATTCGTCCGCCTGCAGAAATCTTAGCTCTTAAACTCAGTCTACATTCTGTGCTCTGTGGTTTGTAGATGTCTTTGTCACGACTTGCACGAGCTACATGAGCGGTGAGTTCAGAGGACACAAAGTGCACCAGTGCCTCTAAAATGTTCATCTATTGCGGGGCGGGGGGGTGGGGGGCAGTCTAGTGGGAGGTCAGGAAAGGGGTGGGGCGAGGGTGCACCAGCTCGGCTCTTGTAAAAGGTTCCGGAAGTGTGCACTGAATTGTAACCAGAAAGGCACACATTAATGCCACTGCAGGACAAGGAAGGAGACCCTGAATTTCAGTCAGGCTGGGAAGGCTTCTTGGAGGAGGTGGCCCCTGGGCTGGGCATAGATACCTTACTGGGATTCAGAGGCACACATGTGTCTGTGTTTGCCCCCCAGGGGTCATCCGGCTTTTGGATGGTGATGAGGTGTGTTTTGGGGTCAAACCCTTAAGATCCCAGACCAGGGAATGTGTGCATTAGGGGAAATTAGATACCAGAGCTAGAGAGTTTTCCTTGTGTAGAACCAGGTACTCTGGGAGGGGAAATTCCAATAGGTTCTCTTCTCTGAATAAACAGAAGAGTTGGTATGGGAAAAGCAGCACCAGAGGGGGTATCCGTGAGGAAATTTTAGTGTTCTTGTTTTCACATTTTATTCATTTTTGAGTAGGTAATACAGTCAGATGGTTCAAACTAAAAGAGTCAGATGGTTTAAACTAAAAAGGCCCAAAGGGCTCATAGTAACAGTGACTGCTCTCACTGTCCCATAACCGGATACCCTTCCCCATAGGCAACCAGTGTTTTCTGCTTGAGCAGAGAAATTGTAGACATGTATATATATAAAACTCATTGTGTTCCAATTCTGCCCGCTTAAATTTGTAAACCAGGAGCCTCGCCAGGCAGGTAAATAAATAAAAGGGACTAGGCAGGGCATTAGGGGACTGGAGTGCTCTGGCCCATTAGGATCATGAGTTGCTGTGCCCCATCTTTCCAGATATTGTGATTATTGAAGAGAAATCAGGAACATGGATTTTTTTTTTCAGGTGAAATATCCTGATTATAAAATATGGCAATTCATTAAAAACAAACATGCACACTCTTGACCATTTATCCTAGAAAAATGAAAGTTTATGTTCACACAAAAACCTGTACATAAAATGTTCATAGAAGCCTTATTCAGAGTAACCCCAACGTGGAAACAGCACAGAGGTCCTTCCATGGATGACGGTTAAACAGACTGTGGTCCACCCATACCATGCAGTCCTACTCAGCAGTAAAGAAATGAGCAATTGATACACGGACACCTCAGATGAATCTCTGGGGAATTACAAGTGGAAAAACAGCCAATCCCCAGAGGTTACATACTGTATGATTGCATTCATACAACATCCTTGAAGTGGCAAAATTCTAGAAATGGAGAGCTGCTGGGTGATTGCCAAGGGTGAGGGTCTGGCCACGTGGGCCTGCGTGTGATGTGACTATAGATGGTCAACGGGGGGAACGCTTGTGGTGATGGAAATGTTCTATATCTTGACTGTATCCATGTCAGTTTTCTGGTTGCAGTATTATCCTCCGGTTTTGCAACACATTACCATTGGTGGGCGTCTCCTTCTCCCTCTCACCCTGCCCCTGCCCCCCTCTTGTGAGCCCTCTCTCTCTCTTTCAAATAAATAAAATCTTTAAAAAAAAAAAGACTCTGGGTAGACATAGCTTGCTGACCCCCTTGTATGCTTCACTCAAGATAGTCAGGAAATTTCCCCCAGCAGAAGACAACCAATGGGAAACAACAAAATGATAGATAAAACATTTTCCCCTTCGTCCCTCCTCCTTTGTTTTAGTTGATTCTGAACCTAGTGATGGTTGGTGTCTGGGCCCATTCTGGCAGCCAGCCTTCTCTGTGTGATCTGATTCCACTCCTGCCATTGGCCCCCTTCTCTGTGTCAAGTGCTTTATCTGAAATTCAAGGAGACGGTGGGCCTGAGCAAACCATCTTCCTCCAGGCACAGAGACTCTCTGGGATGGAAGGGACCTCAGATTTGTATTAGATGTGGTAAATAAAGAAATGTTTCCTGTAACTGGTATCAGTGCCTCCCACACTTCTGTCATTTCCCCCCACCCTGAAAAAAATCCTATGATATCTGAGTACCACCTGTACTATTTGTCTTTTTTTTTTTTTTTTTTTTTTAAGTAGGCTCCACACCCAGCACGGAGCCCAATGTAGGGCCCGAATTTATGCTCCTGAGATCAAGACTTGAGCTGGGATCAAGAGTTGGACACAGCCCAATGAGCCACCCAGGCAGCCCTGTACTATTTGTCTTTAAATCAGATTGTTTACATACATGTATTTAAGAATAAAACTTTGTCACTTCTGTAAAGAGAAAATCAGTATCAGTTGCAAAATAGAAGTAGCCAAAAAATAAATACAATGAAACAAAGGGATGCCATCAAGTTACAAATAGACACTGTGTCCTGCCAAAGGCCTGCTCTCCCCGTTCAACCGGAATATGATCAAGCACTAGACAATATCGAAGACAGACTGGCCCAATCAAAGGGCCTTGCTCCTTGAGTGGAGAAGGGTGGAGAGATAATTTAAAAGGCAGGTAAGGGGGCACCGGGGTGCTCAGTCGATTAAGCATCCAACTTGTGATTTCGGCTCAGGTCATGATCTCATAGGTTGTGGGATCCAGCCCCACTTTGGCTCTACACTCAGCAGGGAGTCTGCTTGAGAAGCTCTCTCTCCCTCTGCCCCTTCTCTCTCTCTAAAATAAATCTCTCTTTTTTTTAAAGATTTTATTCATTTATTTGACAGAGAGAGACACAGCGAGAGAGGGAACACAGGCAGGGGGAGTGGGAGAGGGAGAAGCAGACCTCCCGCGGAGCGGGGAGCCCGATGCTGGGCTCGATCCCAGGACCCTGGGATCATGACCTGAGCCGAAGGCAGATGCTTACCGACTGAGCCACCCAGGCATCCCTAAATAAATAAATAATAAAAATAATAAAATAAAAGGCAGGTAACTTTTTTCCTAGTGGGATGTTGTCATATTAGAGCCTATCCACCAGCTTTTCACAAAAATATCTTTTTTCAGTTTTGCAATGGAGAATCTCAAACATTTACAGTAGTAGATAGGGTAGTATGATGAAGCCCATGACCCTTCAGTCCCATGACCACAATCCATGGCCAATCCTGTGCCTTCTGCAGATAACTCGAAGCTCTGCCCCATGTCGTTTTGAAACAAATCCAAGGGATCTTATCATTTCATCTGTATCTCAGTGTGTGTATCTCTAAAAGATAAGGGGTCTTTTACATATACACTATAACCACAATACTATTATCACATCTAAAAAATTAATAATTCCTCAGTTATATCCAGTCGGTTCAAATTTCTAACTATCTCATAAATGTCATATTTTTTGTCATAGTTTGTGTTCTAAGAATCAGGATCTAAGTAAGATTCATATATTGCAATAGGTTGAAATAAGCCTTTAATCTATAGGTTCCCCCTTTATCTCTGTTTCTCCCCTGGCGATTTCTGTGTTTCCCGTTTATCATTGGAGTAGAGGTATGTATTTCAGAGCACCCTCCTGCTGAGTCTGCAGCTAGGTTTGGTCATGGAAATTGAGGAACGGGGGACCCAACACGAACCTTCGGGGGTCTCTGAGCTGGACAACTCAGCATTTCGGAAAAATAAAAAAACTTAGGAAGAGGCTGGGAGCATTGGAATGGCTCCCGCCTTTGCAAAAATGATTTCCAAAACATCATCATGTGTAAGATAATGGCGCTATTTAATTATAGAAATTGCTGTTCTTTATCAATGTGCAGACAAGCTGCCTGCTAGTGGATCCAATTTCTGTTCGTGCATTTACTCTCACTCGGGAAGGTCTTCTCACACTTGCCACATTCATCCTCCGTCAGAATCCGTGGGCATGTACTTCAGCTTCTCATGGGCTGCTGGAGCCCTTCATCCTAACCTCCTCGTTCCCTTCATCCCCAAGCACTGGACCGCTGAGTAAGCTGATTGCAGCTCCACACTGTCAGACCCCCTCGGAAGCTCAGGCACATGTGTGTCTTCCCAGTCCGTGAAGCCTGACACTGGCAACCCTGGCTGGATACACAAGGGAGTCCTCAGACATCTCCAGGGCACCCAAACTGGAGGAGGGCAGATTCTACCCCTGGCTTCCCCAAACTGCCCCAGCCAGCCACCCAGCTCCACACGGAGGCCAGAACAGTCAACACAGATCACAGGGCACACCTCACCCAGCTGGCCCCCCAGAGCCTCCCAGATGCCTTTGGAAGAGAATCCAAACTCCTTCCCATGGTCCTCAGG
This sequence comes from Leptonychotes weddellii, assembly GCF_054177405.1. Lineage (NCBI taxonomy): Eukaryota > Metazoa > Chordata > Mammalia > Carnivora > Phocidae > Leptonychotes > Leptonychotes weddellii. The sequence goes on along the minus strand of NC_138369.1, from coordinate 48,204,079 downwards.
CCCTAAAAGATGTTCCTTCTTAGCACAGAGTGTCACCTCTTACTTCTACCTCCCACACCGCTCTCCCAGCCTGGACACATCTAGATATCTCATATCTCCAGTATCTGACACTCTAGGAAGGATCATTTTTTAAATTTATTTTCAGTAATGAACATTAAATGCAATATAATAATGGCTGGGAAAACTATTTTTTGCTGTTTTATTGAACTTTAAGCAAGCCAGCAAAAAAAATTTTAATAAAAAATAAAATAAATATTACCCTCAAAAAAGGGAAAGACAGTGGATTGATAATTACATTAATGTATTTTTTAACTTACATTTACATAGTTGCCTGTTGCAATAATGAATAACATTAGAGTGTACTGACCATTAAATAAAAAAAAAATGAAAAAATAAATTTCCATTTTAGGCTAATATGCAGATTCAGTAAAATAGTTCAAGTATAAGGTAAGACTTGCACTTATCAAAAATATTATCCCTTGCAGTTGGCACTCTGTTTCACATTTTAAAATTTAAACCAAATAAGGCGCCTGGGTGGCTCAGTCGGTTGAGTGTCTGACTCGGTTTTGGCTCAGGTCATGATCTTGGGGTCCTGGGATCGAGCCCCAAGTCGGGCTCTGTGCTCAGTGCACAATCTGCTTGAGACTCTCTCTCGCTATCCCTCTGCCTCTCTCTCTTGCCAAAATAAATAAATGGATAAATCTTTAAAAAGATAAAAAATTTAAAATAAAATTTAAACCAAATAAGAATTATAAGTAGTTGCACAGAATGGCTGAATCACAAAGGGTTTTTTTCTTTGTCTTCACAATCACTATACTATCCTTGTTTATTTTGAAATTACTGTGTAAACATAGGAATGTGTATTGCCTTAGGAACTGGAGACAAGAACTATCCCCAAAGCAAATTCAAATGAAGCCAAAAACATTACAAACTTACTCTGGAAACAAACACATGAGCTAAATCCATGTGTCTGGGGAGCCAACTGTGTAACTAGGAGTTTTCTGAATTAATATCCATGTATAATACATTGTTTATTAAAGCATAGGTTTTGTAAGTGTATTATTTTAGAGCTTATATATTATTAAAATTTGACAGTGCACAGGCACCAAGAGTAAAAATAGATAAATTGGACTACATCAAACTTCAGAACTTCTACATGTCAAAGGATGTGATCAACAGAGTGAAAAGGTGACCTACAGAATGGGAGGAAATATTTACAAAGCATATACTGGTAAGGGGTTAACATCCAAAATACATAAAGATTTCCTATAACTCAACAACAAAAACAAAACAAATAACCCAACTTAAAAATGGGCAAATGGGGAGCCTGGGTGGTTTAGTCAGTTAAGCATCTGACTCTTGACCTAAGCTCAGGTCTTGATCTCAAGGTGGTGAGTTCAAGCCCCATGTTGGGCTCCATGCTGGGCATGGAGCCTGCTTAAAAAAAAAAGAGGGTCAAAAGACTTAAGTTGACACTTCTCCAAAGATTTATAAATGGCCAATACTCATATGAAAAGATTTTCAACATCATTATTCATTAGGGAAATGCAAATGAAAAACTACAAGGAGATATTACTTCATACCCATCAGCTACTATAAAAATAACATGCACACACAAAACAAGTGTTGATGAAGATGTGGGGAAATTGGAACACTCGTGCACTGCTGGTGGGAATGTAAAATGGTGCAGCCAATAAGGAAACAGTCTGGTGTTTCCTCAAAAAGTTATAAGTAGATCTACTATATGATCCAGCAATTCCCCTTTTGGGTATTTACCCAAACAACTGAAAGCAGGGACTCAATAAAATAGAAAGCAGGGACTCTCACGTTCATAGCAGCACTATTCACAGTAACCAGAAGGTGGAAGCAACCTAAATGTTCATCAACAGATGAACAGATAAGTAAAATATAGCAGAAGCATACAGTGGAATATTACTCAGCTTTAAAAAGGAAGGAAAGTCTAACACATGCTACACCATGGATGAACACTGTAAGGGACATAAACCAGTCACAAAAAAACAAATACTGTGTGGTCTACCTTACATGAGGTCCCTAGATTAGTCAAGTTCATAGAGACAGAAATAGGACAGTGGCTGCCGGGGGCTGGGGGAGGAGAATGGAGAGTTGTTTAATGGAGACAGAGTTTCAGTTTTACGAGAAGAAAAAGTCTAGAGATTGGTTACAAAACAATGTGAATATGCTTAAACTGTGCACTTAACCATGGTTAAGATGACAAATTTTATGTTATGTGTATTTACCACACACACAAAGAAGAGATTTTTTTAAACCCCTCAACAGTAGCCACAATAATTCCTTAGAACTCAGACCTGCTGGAATTTTTTCAGGGATTTGTGTGTTTTATCAGTGTGATAAATAATAAATACACACTGGCATTGTTTAATAGTGCCTGTGCATGGTGATATTAAAAAGCAGATGACCTTCAGTCCATTTTTATTACTGTTTTTAAATTCTCTGTAGATGATGCATCCTCTTACTACCTGCAACTACAGCAGATCACTCCCACTGCCCACCTTTGGATAATGCTTACTTTGATGCCCTTGCACTTCCTGGCCAGATCCTGGCTCTGCTACCTATCACTGTGTGGCCCTGAGAAAGCTACTTAGTTATATTTTCAGCTATCTATAACATGGAGATCTTCACAGTATCTCCCTCACAGAGTTAGGACAAGCATTCGATTAATAATACATGTAGAGTGCTCAGGACAGTGCGTAGAACAGTATTCAAATGTTTACTATGCTAGGAGTCCTCTACTCCCTTTCAACAACTGACAAAAACACCCATCCAGATTTCTTTAATTTGAATTGTTTGCCAACATTTAAAAATCAGACTATTTGATATAAAGTCTGGATTTATAATCTCTGTTGAAAAATCAGAAGCTCGGGGTGCCCGGGTGGCTCAGTTGTTAAGCGTCTGCCTTCGGCTCAGGTCATGATCTCAGGGTCCTGGGATCGAGCCCCGCATCAGGCTCCCTGCTCGGTGGGGAGCCTGCTTCTCCCTCTCCCACTCCCCCTGCTTATGTTCCCTCTCTTGCTGTGTCTCTCTCTGTCAAATAAATAAAATCTTAAAAAAAGAAAAGAAAAGAAAAATCAGAAGCTCTGGCAACCTTGGGCCTACCTATATTCCCACATGGCAATGGTATGCTGGAAATCAGTGGCAGCCACCTTCTAAAAGAAGGATTTGTGACCTCTCTGGTTTGCTACACTCCCCACCACTCCCTACTACCTCCATGTCAGCTTTAATTGTTTCCATTACCTACCAACCCTGAGACCTTTGAGTATGTGGCCCTTGTTCAAGACCCATCTATTACTTATCCCCTTGCCCTAGTCCCCAGACCTGCCCCTTAGGTGAATTAAATAGAAACCACTTCCTCTCCTGGAGCCTGAGTTTTCTGGAATGACAAATGGGACCAAAAATGTCCACCTCAAGGGAGTATTAAAAATATCAGGGGTGCCTGCCTGGCTGGCTCAGTCGGTAGAGCATGCAATTCTTGATCTCGGGGTTGTGCTTGAGCCCCACGTTGGGTGTAGAGATTGCTTAAAAATAAAATGTTAAAAAAATATATCAAAGAATATATTTAATATAAAAGCATTTGGTAGGGATGCCTGGGTGGCTCAGTTGGTTAAGCATTAGACTCTTGATTTCAGCTCAGGTCATGATCTCAGGGTCATGAGATAGAGCCCCGAGTGGGGCTCCTGGCTCAGCATGGAGTCTGCTTGGGATTCTCTCTCTCTCCCTCTCCCTCTGCCCCTCCCCCCCTCAAATAAATTTTTTAAAAAAGCATTTGGTAACAGCAAAGGACTCTTTAAATGTAAATAATTTTTTATTCTGATTAAGATGCATCCAGAATATTGTATTCATTATGTTCTTCTGAATGTAGTCCTTTCATCCACAATGAGTGACTGCATGTAAATCATAAATAAAAATTCACACCCAGGCAACAAAATACATGTTAGGAAACTCATTTCACCCCCAGCCTCACCAACACAATGATCAAGAGGAACTTCAGGTTCCATAATTTTCCATCGTGTTCACTGAAGGAGGCAGCCACAGGTTTAGCTCTGTCAACCTCGCAGCTTTTGGACTGGTCGTTCGCCCTCCACCTGAGACTTCCTGTCAGTGGGCAGGCGATTTCCTGTCAGTGGGAGGGCAACTTCCGGTGAGAAGCTCCAGTCTCCCTCCCTGCCCATGGAGGAAGTTGCTTAAGTTAATCATTTAAGTGACCAGCCAGGTATATTTAGCTCAACTGTTGACATTATCTCAACATTGACATCGCAAAGGTACACATTAGACTGTGGCAAACTGGAGGGTCCTTAAGTCATAACCTGGCTTGCCTGAATAATTTAGGTTTTGCATCCACTAGAAACTTGAACGAGTTCAAAATTTAATTAGTTGGGGGGAGGGGCAGAAAAATCTTTTGCTGCCATTTTTACACTATGGGCCCTGAACACTTCTTGTATTGAGAAAGGCAGAAATCATCCTTATTCGCAATTTCTTAGTTTCTCGTCTACATTTATTATCTCAGGGGGAAAAAAAAACATAAGTTTGTCAGAATAAATCCAACTTCTCCAACAGCTGAAAATTACAATTATTTGAATATGGTGTTGGAGTCCATTTGTGGAGAGCCAAAGAAATCATAACTGAAAAGACAGATAGACATGTGAGCAGACAATTCACAGTAGAGGAAACCCAAATGGCCAGTAGACGTAAGAAAATCTGTTCATCCTTTTCAATAACCAGGGAAATGCAAATTAAAACAGCCCGAGCTGTCTTTTCTCACTATCAGATAGGCAAAACTTTTAAGGTCTGACTCTATCAAGTCTGGACAGAGATGGGGGAACATGCTGCTGGAAGAAGTGTAAATTGGTTCAGCCAATTTGGAGAGCTTTTTGGTACATATGTCTGCAAGCTCTTATTGGAAATCTTTGCAATCAGATGTGTTTTGGAATTTTTTTTTTTTTTTTACTTTGAAAGTAAAAGGTACAGATACCATTTTTATATTACCATTCCTAATGAGTTCAGGAGCAGCATCCAATGTCAACACATTGATTTGTCTGCAGTGAAACATGAATATTCAGATTAAATGGGATAAATATAAACTTTAAATAGCCTTAGCTCATTTGAGGTCACTTTTCACTGCCACAGGACTTTGTTGCAAAGTTATAGGAAAAGGGGTTTCTAGAATTTTTTGGCCTTCAGAATTGGAGAAGGGGAACTGGGATCCATACTTAGTAAACTTGAACATGGGTATACTCTATGACCTAGCAAGTCATTTCCTAAGGAGACACCTTAAAATAATGGGATTTGAACTTTTTTGAATGCAATCCACAATAAGAAATACAATTCACATATACATTTGTATGACTAAAACCAAAGTTTCATGAAACATATCCACCTTTCCTACAGGTGATCACCCTGATGTTATGTATTCTAGATTTTGTGTTTTCAGTGCACAGTTTAAAACATGCCTGCCCAGCTCTAAGCATTTTTCTGCATCTCAATTTTTAAAAAATTGTTGGATTACAACTCAATGATAAAAAGATAAATAAGTCAATTTAAAAATGGACAAAGTGCCTGAATAGTCATTTTTCTGAAGGAGACATACAAATGGCCAATAAGCACATGGAAAGATGTCCTATATCATTACCCATCAGGGAAATGTGACTTGAAATCACAATAAGATAACACTTCACACCTAGTAGGATGGCTATAATAAAAAAATTAGACAATAACGAGTGTCGGTGAGGATATGGGGAAATTGGAACTGTTGGGGAGGAAAACCTTTTCCTCTACTCTCTTAGCTTCAGTTCTTGAAGCCCTGTAAATTAGCTAACAAGATGCAGATTAGCAAGAGAAAAGAACTTTTATTAACATATTATGTGGAGTTCCCAGAAAATCATGACTCTCTAAACAGTGTAGGATGAGAGTTTATATACCTAACTTAATAGGGGAGAGGGACTGGGAAGAAAAGGCTCCTATGAGAAGAGTAAATGAGGTTCTAGGGGAACAAACAGGACATAAAGTTTGTGACAATATTTGTTTATGTAGATACGAGTGATCTTCTTTGCCTTCTTTCTGGCCAGTAAAATTCCTATGGAGAGGAGATTTATGGCAACCTCATTTCCAGAAGTTTCTGCTTTTAATCAGATAAGGGAAGCTCCAAAAAGGCTCTTTATGCATTTGTTGAATTTCAAATCTATTTAGTTTAAAATAATCTTCAAATTATTTTATGAAAAATAAAACAAGGGTGGGAGGGTTCAGGTGGGTCATCACAGAACCCTCCACATAGCGTTGATGGGAATGTAGAATGATGCAGCTCCTCAAAAGTTAAACATCTAGGGGCACCTGGGTGGCTCAGTCGTTAAGCGTCTGCCTTCGGCTCAGGTCATGATCCCAGGGTCCTGGGATCGAGCCCCGCATCGGGCTCCCTGCTCGGCAGGAAGCCTGCTTCTCCCTCTCCCACTCCCCCTTCTTGTGTTCCCTCTCTCGCTCGCTCTCTCTCTGTCAAATAAATAAATAAAATCTTTAAAAAAAGAAAAGTTAAACATCTAGAATTCTCATATGATCCAGTAATTCCACTCCCAGTAGAAATGAAAACATACCTTCACACATTCATCATAGCCAGTGGAAACAACTTATCCGTCAACCAATGAATGGATAAACAAGTGTGGTATATCCACACAATGGAATATTATTTGACAATAAAAAGGAAGGAAGTACCAATACATTCTACAACATGGATGAAACTTGAAAGCATTATGCTAAGTGAAAGAAGCCAGACACGTAAGACCACATATTGTCTGATTCCATTTATGTGAAATGTCCAGAATAGGCAAATCCGTAGGAGCAGAAAATAAACTGGTGCATGCCTGGGGCGGGGGAGGGCAGTGTGCTGGGGAACAGAAATGAGAAGTGACTGTTAACGGTCATGAGGTTTGTTTTGGGGGCTTTGAGAATATTCTAAAATTAGATTATGGTGATGATTTTACAACTCTGAAATACTAAAAATCAGTGGGTTTTATGATATGTGAAATGTATCTTACTAAAACTGTAAAAAAAATTGATTAAAACCTTTACATTGATTTCTCAACCCACTAATAGGTTACAACCCCAGTTTGACAAAATGACTACAAGGAGATGTAAGGAAGGATATCTACTGCAAGATTTTTTTGTGAATGTGAACCAACTGGAAGCATCTCTAATTTCACTAAGTCCAAGAATGGATAAGTAAACCATATTCATGAAATAAAAAAGATGAACTAAAGCTACAGATTGACATGGGGTTAGGTCACAAATTCACTGTGTTAAACGGAAACAGCAAGTTGTAAGGACTGTGTATTTCTGATGCCATTAGTGTTCCGTTTCTTTCTTTCTTTTTTTAAAAGATTTTATTTATTTATTTGACAGAGAGAGACACAGCGAGAGAGGGAACACAAGCAGGGGGAGTGGGAGAGGGAGAAGTAGGCCTCCCGCTGAGCAGGGAGCCCGATGTGGGACTCCATCCCAGGACCCCGGGATCATGACCTGAGCCGAAGGCAGACGCTTAACGACTGAGCCACCCAGGCGCCCCTAGTGTTCCGTTTCTTAGCCTGAGTGGTGGTTTTGAGTGTTTGCTTTGCAAACTTTTGTTAAATTGAACACTTTTCTGTATCTTTATAATTTATAGCTAACTGAATTTTTTTAAAAGGAAATGCAGAATATTATATGCAGCATGATGCTGTTTATGTAAATTTTAGGAACATGCCAATCAGTAGCACTGTGTCCATTCATGCCTGGTCAGGAAAACAGAAGTCATTTTACTGATTTCAAGCAGAAAGATATTTAATGCAAATAACTGATTTCAAATATGTTGAAAAGGTTGGAGAATAACAGGAAAAAGGCTACAGTACTCAGGCGTCAGGAGGCTGCCCCTATCCGTGGACTGAAGCTCAGAGTCCACACTTTGTGCTGATCTGACAGAGGTCCTGCCCTTGACCTTGACTGCAGAAGCCTACACTCTTGCTGTGGCTACAGCTGCTGCTGATGAAAGAACCACCACCCTACCAGAGATGGTGCCACAAATAAGAGTAGTTCATTTCTTCCTCTGGCTTTACACCTCCCACCAGTGATGGCCCAAAACCAGTGCGGAAGGGAGAGGGGTGGGTGGTTTGGAAGCTTCTCGCCCCATATGATAAAGCAGAGAGCAGGGAAAGGCAGAAATAGAGCTGATAGACAGAATCTATCTATTGTTTATATAGGAAGGAGTCCCACCCAAGTCATGATAGTGATTAGTCAACTTTATAATAGTCTATGTCTTTAATTTAGAAAGTCAAAGTGAATATAATATTAATGGTTGTTAATTCTAAGTTTGGGGACTATAGGTGTATTATTCTTATGTATAGTGTCTATTATCTTCTTCAATTCTAAAAATCTAATAAATTCTAAAAATCTAAAAATAGATTCTAAAATTCAATCAAAAAAGAACTTACCGAAAAGAAAATATAACAAAATACAAATATTTTTGGTGTTAGGGTGGCAAAGCTAGGACACTTCTTTTGTTTTAAATTTTCTGAAAATTCATTGACACTTGTATTAAATTTACAGTAAAATTTCATAATAGGGATGCTCTTCGGGTTTTGTATTTATTTTTATTTTTTTGCCTAATTTTACATGAATGCTATAATTTGGAAGAAATACCACATTATTGAAAACAAGACAACAGGCCCAAAGTAGAGTCACTTATGCTAAGCCCCACGTCACCAAACTGAGACTTAATTACAGTGTTGGGTCTCCAAGAAATGGAATCTTAAATCTTGTCGCCTGATTGGCACTACTGAGGTCATCTGCCTGATAGAACCTGCGTCTCCTACAGGAAAGTAACCTTGCAATAACCAACCTAATTTTTTGCATAGTGTAACTTCCTTATTCCCTCCACCTATAAAAATCTTTCATTTTGTACAGCTCCTTTCTATCTGCTAGGTGGGATGTTGCCTGATTCCTGAATCATCAAATGAAGCCAGTAAGATCTTTAACATTTCCTTAGTCGAATTTTTTAAACAATGTCAAGAAAATGATTTTAAGCTCCTGTAACTATATGAAAGATTAGCTTTAACATCTCCTTAAAGCATGCTTAAAAAAAAAAAAGAAAATAATGACGTCGATGGAGCACTTATTCCTCTAGTAGATATTTGTTGAGTGCCCTGGTACCTATTCCACCAATGGATGAATTGGGAAATACAAAGAAGGATAAAATGGTGTCTCAGGTTGTTCGGAGTGTGAGATATTATAATTTACAGGAAATACATATTTTATCTTTCAGATGATCAATATATTTTTCTCATATGTATTTGGTCTACATCCATGTTTCCTGGCTCACAGCTCCTCAAACCCTTGAAATCTCCTGAGCAACAAGCAACTTTTGTTATAATATTTGGTCTCTCGTCCTCAGTTCCCAAAATTGCTTCAGAGCCCTTATGGTGAAATGAGTGTCTTGTTATTCATAACAAGCCCCTTTCCACCAGAACTGGGTTTGTGTTAATGAAATAACTTTTGGAAAGCACCTAAGGATGGGGACTGGTTGCCAGGGGAACCAACCAGGAATTGAGGGTTGGAACTTTGAGTCCCACCTCCTGACCTCCAGGGAGGGAAGAAGGGCTGGAGGTTGAATCAGTCACCACCAGTCGATGATTTAATCAATCAGGTCTACATAATGAAGTCTCCATTAAAAAAAAAAAAAAAAAAAAGGGAAGGGGTTCAGAGCATCTAGGCTGGGGACCAGAACACTTCCATATACCACTATGGCCCAAACTCTGTGAGGACAGAAGTTTCTTTGTCTTCATTTGACTGTTAATTTGTTTCTTTTAATATCCTTTGTAATAAATCCACAATCTAGTGAGTAAGCAGGTTTCCTGAAATCTGTGAGCGGATCTAGCAAATTAATGGAAACTCAGGGAGTGGGTTGTGGGAATCTCTAATATATAGCCCATTGATCAGAAGCACAGGTGACAACCTGGACTTTCGATTGGCATCTGAAATGGACGGCAGTCTTGTGGGACTGAGCCCTTGACCTGTGGGATCTGGTGCTATCCCTGGGTAGGGAGTGTCAGAATTGAGTTGAATTGTAGGACACTGAGTGGGCATTGGAGCATTGCTTGGTGGCGTAGGGGGACTTCCTGCCCCATATCTGAACTGGTAACCAGAACTTTTAACAGTCTAGTGGGGAAGGCTGACAACCAAGGTTTTCATCTGGGACACAAAGAAGCTTTTGTTTCTGCCTATGTATTTTCCTAGAGTTTGGATTTTTGCAAGAACATGTCTAATGGCTGTAAACAAAAATAAATTAAGGTTTAAAGTAATAGAATGCAAGCTACCCTAGAACAGTGGAAAAAAGAGGACATTCTGGGAACCCATCAGACACCCCCCAACCCAGTGTCGAGTAGGGGTGGGGGTGGGGAAGGTGTCCCAATGGATCCTTCTGAAGCAAGAAGCGTGGACCTTTTCTGCTGGGTGCTGAACTCTTTACAGGGTTAGAGCTGTTTTCCTAATGTAATTTCCTCCTCACGGCTTAGCAGGTGTGTAGACAGAGCACTCCCATGTTTCCACTTCACTCTCACACAGCTACCACACTTCCCTTCTGATGCCAGATGTGTGGATATTCCACACATCAAGTAATTCTACACCATCCGGGTGTCCTACCATCCAGTTCACTCCTGACACCATTGACCTGGACATAGGTTAGGGCTCAGTCCCACGAGGCTGTCCCCACTTCAGACCCCAGTCACGAGTTCGGCTTGTTACCTAAACATCGGACTGACCAGGTCTAACCTGAGGGTCCCATGATCCCCTCCTCGGGTTTGATAAATCTGTTAGAAGGACTCATAGAACTCAGGGAAACAATCACTTACACTTACTGGTTTAGTATAAAGGATATGGATGAACGGTCAGATGAAGAGGTACGTGGGGCAAAGTCAGGAAGAGTCCCAAGCACAGGAGCTTCTATCTCTGTGAAATTGCAGTGTGTTATTCTCCTGGCACGTGGGTGTGTTCAGCAGCCTGGAAGCTCTCTGAACACCCCAGTCTGGGGTTTTTATGCAGGCTTCATCATGCAGGCGTGAGAGAGCATTAATTCAATCTCCAGCTCCTCTCCCCTCCCTGGAGGATTGGGAGTTGGGGGGAGCTGAAAGTTCCAAGCTTCTGACCATGGCTTGGTCTTTCTGGGGACCAGCTTCCAGCCTGAAGCTATCCAGGAGCCCACCAAGAGTCACCTCACTAGAACAAAAGACACTCCTCCAACATTCAGGCAATGCCAAGAGACTTAGGAGGTCTGTTTCAGGAACCAGAGTCAAAGACCAAATATTAGAACAAAAGATGTTCCTAGTGCTCTTATGACATAGGAAATTACAAAGGTTTTAGGAACTCTGTGCCAGGAACTGGGGCAGAGATCAATACATATATTTTTTCTGTTATGTCACAGTAGGTAAGTAAGACCAACCCCCTTTACAGGTTTGGAACTGAGCAGGATAAGTGGCTTCTGAAGGGTTGCAGGACCACTCGGTTGGAAGACAAAGAATTAATTAATTAATTAAAATTTTATTTAAATTCAATTAATTAACATATAGTGTATTATTAGTTTCAGAGGTAGAGGTCAGTGATTCATCGGTCTTATGTAACACCCGGTGCTCATTACATCACGTGCCCTCCTTAATGTCCATCACCCAGTTACCCCATCCCCCAACCCCCCTCCCCTCCAGGAACCCTCAGTTTGTTTCCTATAGTTAAGAGTCTCTTATGATTTCAGTAGGCTAAGAATTAAAACCCAGTTCTCCTGACATCCAGGACACTGCCAAGGATATTCCCAATGACATATTTTTTAAAAATTAGAATTCTTTTCTGGTTTTTATTCTCTGAGTTTAAGATGTCCATGAAAACAGGAACTGGACCCATCTGTATTATCTCCACACTAATTAGTCTCAGTTTTATGTTGCTAGGGTCAGCTCAGGGACAAACTGACCCAAGGATATTAGTCATTAAAAAAAAAAAAGAGAGAGAGAGAAAGAAAGAAAGAAAAGTAAAAAGCTTGTCCAGGAGCTGCCGTGAAACATTTTGTTGTTCTCAAATGCCAGTCTCTGATCCCTGAGGTGGGACAATGTTTGCCTGTCACAGAACTAAATGTGTCTTTAGGCAAAAATGCGCTGCATTTGGATGCTAAAGAGATGATGTCCTGGGTTTCTTTCCTTCCCAGGCAGGAGAAAATTACACCTCTGTGTGCACTCAGCTTTTAAATTTTCAGGTGTTGTTTTCATATGTGATCTTTTTATCCTCACTGAAAATCAAAGCACAGGACACAGCAATTGGGAAAGTAGTTTAAGAGACCCAGCAAATGCACACTTCTGTTATTATACCCATCTTACAGATGAGCACATTGAGACCAAGAGTGGTGGAGTACCATGCCTGTGATCCCACAGAGCCTGACCCAGAACTTGGGCCCATTGTATTTGAGGGCTTAGATTGGGGTGAAGTCAGAATGCCCTCTCCATACTCCTGAGGACAAGACAATTTTATTTGTTTAAGCATTTCTGTTCAGACAGGGAAATGGACCATGTTCCTATTTAAAATATCTTTAGACCAAGAACCAGAAAATTATGGCTTGTAAAAAATAATCCTAAAAAAAAAAACCAGGATAAATTAGGCAGAACATGATAGCTTTTTGAAGAGTGTCCATTAAATCCTGGTTTGAACATCAATTATTGTTTGACTGAGTAGAGAGAAGTTATTGTCTGACTTTGCTCTTGAATACCTCCAGGGACAAAGAATTCACTGCCATTTCACCCAGCCTGTCATGCATTCTATGTCAATCCCAAGTCTGCCTTGCTAGCTAGAATTGCTCTCCATCCACTGGCCCAAATTCTGCCTCGGGAGCACCACATTAGCCTGACCACCATCTTCTCCCTGACTGCTGTCCTCTGCAAGCTTGACACAAGCCAATGGGAGGTACGTAAGCCAAGATGCAGCCTGGGCGTTAAGCCCCGGACTCTGGAGCCTGGCTGTCTGCATTCACCTGGCTCTTCCACATACTGACTGCAGGCCTGCCTGTCCTTAGAGAGTTGATTCTGTAGTTTATTAAAAGTTTATTCTTCTCTGATATAACTGTTTAGAGCTGTATTAGCAGGGCTCTCCAGACAAACAGAACCAATAGGATATGTGTGTATGTATGCATGTGTATGCAAATGTGAAGAGATTCATTATAAGGAATGACTCACATGATTATGGAGGCTTGTAAATCCTAAGATCTGTGGTCAGCAAGCTAGATACCCAAGAGAGACATTGGTGTAGGTGCAGTCCAAGTCTGAAGGTCTGAGACCAGAAGAGCCCATGGGTGTAAGTTCTAGTCTGAGGACAGGGGGCCGATGTCTCAGCTCAAGTAGCCAGGCAACGGAAATTCCCTCTTACTCAGCTTTTTGTTTTCTTCAGGTATTCAATTGATCGGACCCACTCTGGAGAGGGCAATCCCCTTTACTCAGGTACTGATTCAGATGTTCATTTCACCCACAAACACGCTCACAGACACACCTAGAATGCTGTTCAACCCAATGTCTGTGTACCCCCCGTGGCCCAATCCAGCCGAGACACAAAAATGAACCATCCTAAGAGCTGCCAATTTCCTCTAATCACTGCTTTCCTGGCTTCTCACAAATTCAAGATGCTCTGTTTTTGCTTTCAGTTCAAAATATTTCCAAATTCCCTTGTGACTTTTTCATTCATCACTATCTAAAAGTGGATTGTTTAATAGTCAAGTATTTTTGAGATTTTGTAGATTGCTTTTTATTTGTAATTGCAGTAAACATAACAGAAAAACCACCTTCTTCACCATTTTTAAGTGCCCAGTTCAGTGGCACTACGTACATTCACAGTTGTGTGCAACCATCCCCACCATCTGTCTCCAGAACTCTTTCATCTTGCATAATTGAAACTTTGTCCCCATTAAACAACACCTCCCACTGCCCTCTCCCCTGAGCCCTTGACAAATACCATTCTACTTTGTGTCTCCATGAATTTGACTCTAGGGACTTTTTTTTTTTTTAAGATTTTATTTATTGATTTATTTAGAGAGAGGGAGAGAGAGAGAGCAAGCAAGCAGGGGGAGAGGCAGAGGGAGAGGGAGCGAGAATCTCAAGCAGTCTCCCCACTGAGCATGGAGCCGGACGAGGGGCTCAATCTCATAACCCTGGGATCATGACCTGAGCCAAAACCAAGAGTCGGGCGCTCAACCGACAGAGCCACCCAGGCACCCCATCTCTAGGAACTTTATATGAAAGGAATTATACAGGATTTGTCTTTTTTGTGACTGGCTATTTCAGGTAGCTCAATGTCCTCAAGGTTCGTCCATGTTGTAGCGTGTGTTAGGATTCCCTTCTTTTTTAAAGCTGAAGACATTCCATCATATGTATAGATCCTGTTTGTTTAGCCATTCATCGGCGGGTGGACTCTTGGCTTGCTTCTACCTCTTGGCTCTTGGCTACTGTGAATAGTACCACTATTAGAAATGGGGGTGTGCAAATAGCTCTTTGAGACCCTGCTTTCAATTGTTTTGGGTATCTACCCAAAAGTGGAATTGCCGGATCATATGATAATTCTATTTTTACTTTTTTGACAAACTGCTGTAGTGTTTTCCACAGTAGTTGCACCATGTTACATTAGTGCATAAGGGCTCCAATTTCTCTACATCCTCCCCAACAGTTGTTAGCTTCTGTTTTTCTCTTTATAGTATCCATCCTAACAGGTATGAAGAACAGCTTATTTTCATTAATATCTAATTTAATACAATTTTTGAGATGTATTTTATGGACCAGCATGTGGTACATATGCAGTGAATATTCCATGACCACTTGAAAAAAAATGTGTATCCTGTTTAAGTGTTCAGCAAAATATTCTATACCTACCAATTCAGACAAGTTTGTTGATAGTGTTATTTAAATATTCCATATCTTCACTGATGTCTCATTAAACTTTCTTGTCCACTGAAAGGAGGCGTCAGAGTCTTCAATATCATGAACAGCTTATGCTAATAAATTTGGCAACCTAGATGAAATTAATAAATTCCTTGAAAAACACAACTTACCAAAACAAAAAGAAATTAAAAATCTGAATGACCGTTGACTGCTAAAAAAAAATGAAATTTGCAATAAAAAACTTTCCCACAAAGAACATTCCAAGATAAGATGGTTTATGGAAGAAGTAATTCTAATTTACACAATCTCTCCCAGAACAGAAGAGGTGGGAATACTTCCCTACTCTTTTTAGTGGGCTAACATAATCCTGATACCAAACAGTATAAGAAACGAAAATTACAGTTCAATATCTCTCATAACTAGAAACACAAAAATCCTTAACAAAATATTAGGAAATAGAATCCAGCGGCTTATCCCAGGAATGCAAGTTTGGTTTAACATTCAAAACTCAAACAATATACGTCATCCTATTAGCAAGATAAAAGGGGAAGATAACAGGACCATCTCCTCAAGGCAGAAAAAAGCATTTGAGAACATTCAATACCCATTTGTGTGTGTGTTTTTAAAGGATTTTATCTATTTGACACACAGAGAGAGAGAGCACAAGCAGGGGGAGTGGCAGGCAGAGGCAGAGGGAGAAGCAGTCTCCCTGCTGAGCTGAGAGCGGATGCGGGACTCGATCCCAGGACCCTGGGATTATGACCTGAGCCAAAGGCAGACACCACATGACTGAGCCACCCAGGCCCCCTCAATACCGATTTGTGATAACTTTCAGCAAAGTAGGAAGAGAGGGGAACATCTTGAGGTTAATAAGGTGCATGTATGAAATACATGTAGTTAACAACATGCTTAGTGTTAGTAAAATAGTGAAACATGAAGGCTTTCCTCCACATCAGCAACAAGGCAAGGATGTTTAATCTCATCACTTCTACTCAACATCGATCCAGAAATTCTAGCCAGTGCAGCAAGGTAACAACAAAACACATATTGGAAGGAAGAAATAAAGCTGTTTCTACTCACAGGCAACATGATCTTGTATACAGAAAACCTAAAGAATCTTAAAAAAACAAAAACAAAAACAAAAAAAGCCTTAGAAAAATTAAGTGAATTTAGCAAGGCCGCAGAATACAAGCTCGGTCTACAAAACTTGTGTTTATATGTATTAGCAACAAGCAAGTAGAAAAGGATGTAAAAGGACACCATTTGTAATAGCAAGAAAAATGAAATATTTAGAAATGAATTTAATGAAAGAAGTACACGATCTCTACACTGGAATCTAAGAACAACAGTGAGAGAAATTAAAGATTTAAATTAATGGGCAGATACAGTATGTTCATGCATTAGAGGACTGGAAAATTTAAAGATGTCCATTTTTTCCAAATTCACCTAGAATTTCAATGCAAATCCAAGAAACAAACAAAACCAGCAAAGCTGTTTAGTAGATATAGACAAGCTGATCCTAAAATGTATATGAAAATGCAAGGGGTCTAGACTAGCCAAAACAATTCTGAAGAACAGATTCAGGTGACTTAAACTTTTGAAAGATTCACTATAAAGCTAGTAATCAAGCATTTATGATATTGACATAAGAATAGACAATAGGTCTATAGAACCAGGACAGTCCAGAAATAGACTCTGCCATATATAACCAATTGACTTACAAAGATGATAAGGTAATTCAAGTAAGAAATGACAACTTTTTAATGACTGATACTGTAACAACTGGGTAATCAAATCCATACATAAAATATAATGTGAGATCTATTATAGTTGGAACCATAAACCTTCTAGAGGAAAATACAGGAGAATACCTTTGTGACCTGAGGGCAGGCAGAGATTCCTAAATAACAAAACCAAACAAGAAAAAAATGGAATCAGAATTTAAAATCTCCGCTCTTTGAAGACTCTGGTAGGAGAATGAAAAGACAATCCACAGACCAGGAGAAGATATTTGCAAATCATACATCTGATAAAGGACTATGTATTCAGAATACATAAAGAACCCTCCAAACTTAAGAAGAAAACAAGCAATCGGATAAGAAAATACACAAAAGATTAGAACAGACACTTCACCAAAGATAAACGGGTGGCACATAAGTACATGGAAAGACACTCAACCTTATTAGTCATTAAAGAAGTGCACATCAAAACCACAATGAGCTACCAGTACATACCGACTGCAATGGCTAGGATGATGAGGCTGCAGTGGATTTGGAATCCTATGCTGGTTGGAATGTAAATTTGGAAATCGGTTTGGCAGTTTCTAAAAAGTCAAACATATTCCTATTACATGTTCGGGCATTCTCATTGCTAGGTATTTACCCAGAAAAATGGAAGTATTTTTCACAAAGACTTGTATGCAAATGTTCACAGTGGCTTTGGTTGACATAGCCCAAAACTAAAAACAGTCCAAAGGTCCATCACCAGATGAGTGGATAAACAAAGTGCAGTATATCCATACAATGGAACACATCTCAGCAATAAAAATGAATGAGGTATTGACACAACATGGATGAATTTTAGAATAATTTTGCTGAGTGAAAGAAGCCAGATAAAAAAGAGTAATACTGTATGATTCCATTTATACAAATCTAGACAATGCAAACTCCCATTTATAGTAACAGAAAGTAGATAAATGGGTGTCTGGGGATGGGTGACAGGCGGTGGGGGGGCGGGTACAGGAGGGAAGAATCACAGAGGGGCACCAGGAAACTTTGGGGGGTGATAGATATGGGTGGTGTCTTGATTATGATGATGGTTTTCACAGTGTTTATATATTTATATATAGTTTATTTATTTATATATGGTTTCACAGTGTTCTTATATATATATTTGACATATATATGTCAAAATGTATCAGTCTATACACTTTAAATACGTGCAGTTTATCCCACCTGCCAGACCAGCTGAAACAAATAAGAGCGACAACCCCAAGTGTTCCCGAGGCCGAGGAACAACTGGAACACTCCTTCCTTGCCAGTGGGAGTATGGAATGGGACAACTGCTCTGGAGGACTGTTTGGCAGTTATTTATACAATCAGACCCGCTCTATGACCCAACAATTCCACCACTAGGGTTTACCCAAGTAAAATGATATGTCCGCAAAACCCACCCGGTACACGATTGTTCACAGGAGCCTTACTCATAATAGCTCCAGGCTGGACCCACCTGTCCATCAACAGGAGGATGCATAAATAGTGGTGTATGCAAAAAATGGAGTAGCAGTCAGTAATAAATGTGAAGACACAAATCCCAAAGGCATAATGTTGAATGAAAGTAGCCGGACACAAAAACAGTGCAAACTGTGTGATTCCATTCCCTCGAAGTCCAAGAACAGACAAAAAGCAATCTGTCCTTTTAGAAATCGGAGCAGTGGTGGCCTCTAGTGGGGAGGGAAATTAATTGGGAAAGGACAACTCATTTCTGAAGGGATGGACAGGTTCCCTGCCTTGATTTGGCGAATGAGTACGTGCGTATATATTTAAGATCTGTGCATTGTACCTGAATTAAAATTTTCAATTTTATTTTAATAACTAATCAAGAAAACACACGTGGACACCCAGGGCCCATCCATGTATTGTCTCTGGGATGCTGCCATCATTGAAACCTCACAACACCTGGTGAAGCAGGTGCTATTGTCATTCCCACTTTATAGATGAGAAAACACAACTGCAGAACAGCTGCGCCACCTGCCCAAGGTGTGCAAGGTGGGGACGCAGGTAAGGGCGTTGAACCCTGGGAGTCTGATGGGCGTGGGCTGTGCTCTTTGTCACCACACTAGCTGTTCTAGGTCCTGTGCTAGCTGCTGGGAGCCCTTGGTGAGCCTCGGGGCTAGTGGATGAGACAGAGGAGCGCACCAGACTTAGTTGTTCTCTTCCCTAACTTTCATTCATCATTTGGGCAAGGGGCGCACAGAAGTCGGCATGGACCTCAGTCACGCTTGGTGAATGACTGCCTGCCTTTTGGGAAGACAGGAAGGTAAGCACGTGATGGGTGTCAGAGGGTCCCCAGGCCCACATGAGGATTGGACCAACGGCATCCCATTAAGAGCAGTAATTAAGACTGGGATTCCAGAGAGCCCAGAAATAAACCCAAGAATATTCAGTCAACTAATATTTGAAGGGACAAGGGAGCCAAGAATATTCAATGGAGAAAAGATAATCTCTTCAATAAATGGTGCTAGAAAAATTGGATAATCACATGTAAAAGCATGAAACTAAACCCTTAGCTTATACCACTCACAAAAATTAACTCAAAATGGATTAAAAACTTAAATATGAGACCTGAAATCATGTAGCTACTAGAAGAAAATATAGGAAAAAAGCTCCTTGACGTGGGTCTTGGCAATGACTTTTTGGATATGACACCTAAAGTGCAAGCAACATTATTAAAAACAAACAGGAGGGCCTACATCAAACTAAAAAGTTTCTGCACAACCAAAGAAACCATCAACAAAGTGAAAAGACAAACTACAGAATGGGGAAAAAAATATCTGCAAACCATATATTGGATAAGGGGTTAATATCCAAAGAATATAAAGAACTCATACAACTTGATAGCAAAAAAAAAAAAATCCAATTAAAAAAGGAGAAAATGGGGTGCTTGGCTGGCTCAGTCAGTGAAGCATATGACTCTTGGTGTTGGGGTCATGAGTTCAAGCCCTACGCTGGGCATAGAGCTTACTTTAAAAAAAAAAAAGGAGCAAAGAACCTAAATAGACATTTTTCCAAAGAAGATACATGAATGGCCAACAGACACATGAAAAGAGGCTCAGCACTGTTAGCTATCAGGGAAATGCGAATCAAAACCAGGAGGGATATCACTTCACGCCTGTTAGAATGGCCATCACCAAAAAGACAAGAGATAACAAATACTGGTAAAGATGTGAAAAAAAGGGACTCTTGTGTACTCTTGGTAAGAGATGTAAATTAATGCAGCCACTATGGAAAACAGGGAAAGTTCCTCAAAAAATTAAAAATAGAACCACCATATGATCCAGCAATTGTACTTCTGGGAATATATCCAAAGGAAATGAAATCACTAACTTAAAAAGATATCTGCACATTCACTGCCGCATTATTCACAATAGCCAAGACATGGAAACAACTTAAGTGTCCATCAGTGGATGACTGGGTAAAGGAGTTGTGGCGCGTGTGTGTGTGTGTGCGTGCACACGCACACACACAAACACAGTGGAATATTGCTCAGCCACAAAAACACAAGGAAAACCTGCTAATTGTGACAACGTGGCTGGACCTCGAGGGCATTATGCTCCGTGAAATGAGTCAGAGAAAGACAAATACTATATGATGTCTGTGATATGTGGAATCCTAAAACAACAACAAAAAATCTTATAGAAAAAGATGCATGGTTACCAGAGGCAGAGGGTAGGGAGGGGGGATTGGAGGAAGGTGATCAAAAAGTACAAACTTCCAGGTGGAAGATAAATAAATCTGAGGGATGTGATGTACAACGTGGTGACTATAGTTACCACCATTGTTTGACATCTATGAAAGTTGGTAAGAACTAATTCTCATCACAAGGCGAAATTCTTTTTTTTTCCCCATTTCTTTGTATTGTATCTATATGCGGTGATGGATGTTAACTACACTTATTGCGGTGATCATTTCAAAATATATGTAAGTCAAACCTTTATACTGCACCCCTGAAACTGATATGGTGATGCGTGTCAATTGCGTCTCAATAAACCTGGGGGTGGGGGGAAGATTGGGGTTCCAAAAGAGTCCTTGCACCTCTGTGTCCTAGATGCCAGAGAAAGAGTTGGTCTGCTTTCTTCCAGGAATTAGGTGAAAGTTTCACCTGTCCTAAATCAGGAGAGTCCGTGGAATGCGGAGAATAAAACCCTGGGGCATGAGCTGGGACACTGATGTATCAGTAAGCAATTGTTACATAACAAGCCATTCCCAAACTTAAAAAAATACAGTCTTAAAAAAATATAGTCACTTAAAAAAATGGTCACTTAAAAAAAAAATCACTGAATTGTGCAAGACTTTTGAATCTCAGATCTGTACCTCTGAAACTAATAATGCAATATATGTTAAGAAAAAAAAAAAAAGCAGGAGGGGAAGAATGAAGGGGGGGAAATCGGAGGGGGAGACGAACCATGAGAGACGATGGACTCTGAAAAACAAACTGAGGGTTCTAGAGGGGAGGGGGGCGGGGGGATGGGTTAGCCTGGTGATGGGTATTGAGGAGGGCACATTCTGCATGGAGCACTGGGTGTTATGCACAAACAATGAATCATGGAACACTACATCTAAAACTAATGATGTAATGTATGGTGATTAACATAACAGTAAAAAAAGATTAAAAAAAAATCACTTACTGAAGACTCACCCATGACGCTATGGGTCAGCTGGGTGGTTCTGAGCTGAGCCAGGCTTGGCTGATCCTAGCTGCAGTCACACGGCAGCTCGGCTGGGCTGGCGGGTCTAGCATGGCCACGTGTCCATGCCTGACAGCTGACCAGCTATTGGCTTGGGCGACGGGACTAACTGGGCCACAGGTCTCTCATCCTCCAGCGGGCTAGCCTGGGCTTGTTCACATAGTAGTTGGGTTTCAATGAGCGGAGACGCGGGTCGGGCCTCTTTTGGCCTAGGCTGGCAACTGGCAGCAGCATCCTAATCACCAAAGGCAGGCATAAACCAGCACAGACGCCACCTCTTGATGGGAGGGTGTGCCCCATCACACTGCAAAAGGCAAAGAGCCACCAAGCACCCCTATCCTTCCTGGTTTTGATTTGTATTCCCTGACAGCTAACAGTGTTGAGCATCTGTTGGCCATTTGTATACCTTCTTTGGAAAAATGTCTGTTCAGGTTCTTTGCTCCTGTTTTCACCCTGTCCCTGATCACTCTGGATGAAGTGCCCCCGCTTCACTCAGTTTTCACATTATCCTATTTCATCTTTTCCAGGGCAGTAATGGTTTACTTACTTACTTACTCGCTTAGTGTCTTTTGTGTGTTTCTCTCATATAGAGAGTTCTATATATAGAACAGATATTCCTGGGGGGCAGGAAGCAGTCTGGGTTTTGTTGTTGTTGCCCATTTCTGTAACTCCAGTAGCTACAAGATGCTCACAAAGTATTTGTGGAATGAAGGAATTTGACCCTCAAAGCCCTGCGAGATAGGGATCATCAGCTTCATTTCAGAGATGAGAAAATTGAGGCTCAGAGAGGTCAAGTAACTTACTGGAATCACATAGCAGGTAAATGAAGACTCTGGGGCTGAAAGGCAGAACATGTGCTACAGTGTGTCACAGCTAGTGTGGTGGAGAAATCTCAAGTTGATTTTTTGTGGCGAGGAGATACATTACCAATGAACCAGTCTCACAAATTCAGATGAGCATGAAGAGTGTGATTCACTTGGAGCAAGAGCAGGGTGAGCATTGCATAGTAACATGCCCTGACTCTGAGAGACCTGTGTGGCTCCTTCTTGTTTCCCCCTCCTGCGCTGTGTTATACCCAGTAAGTCACTTTCCCTCTCTGGGCCTCAGTTCCTCTACCTGTACAATGAGGAGCCAAGAGAAGGAGGGGACAGTGTCTGGTCTGTTTTGGAAGCCCCATTTTCCTTTGCTTTAACCAGTTACCTGCTTCCTCCTTATCTGTGAGTGAGCAATACCTGAGGGGCAAACCACTTCCTGTCTGGAAGCTCATCTCCCTGACTCCAGGGCAAGGCTGCATTCCATGGCTCCCTGGGCCTCACAAAGTAGGAGCAAGATGTGCCCTGATGATCTTGGACAAACTCTACCCTAAAGGGGACTGGTGCCTCACTACTCACTTTTGTAAAGTCTAAAGGAGAGAGTTAGCGCTTTGATTACCCTGACTAGGGGCAGCACAAGAAACTGGTCTTGTGGGGTGTGTGGGGGGGAGGTCTGCCCTTGCTGGGACTAGTAAGGCGAAGTGTGCTCCCCACGGACCAGACGCAGATCCCCGGGAAGAGGTGAGACCATGAGCTGTTGTTAGAAAGCCCCCGCCCAAGAATTCCTTCTGAGGGAGGGCAACCTCAGTAGGAAGGCCTGGAGGGGCATGTGATTATCAGACAGGGCATAGTCTGGAATTTTTAAATCCAGAAAGTGACCCAAAACTATGAGATCTGTCTAAAGGATGGAGAGACACAAGTCCCCAGAGCTGGTTGGAAAAGGGCATTTGTGAGAAAGAATAAAGCTGATTCCTGCTTATATCCCACCTACTGGGCCCCACAATGTGTTCACAATGTGTGTCAGTCACACCCTGACATTCTTCTGCCAACCCACTTTAGAGGTGCACTGGATTAGAGGCTTTTGGGTTGCAAAGACCAAATACCGACTCTGGCTGACTTAATCCCAAAGGAGATCCCCGAGGTCTGGGAGCCTGGAGGAACAGGCTTGCAAAATGGGCCAGAACCCCGGGTACACGTGGTAGGGGATGGGGCAGTGGGATCTTTAGCAGAGGTCCTGCTGCAGGAGTGGGCCACCCTGCCTGTCCCCATGCTGGGACAGTCAGTATAGCCTCCAGCTGTCCGTAATCGCCGCTTCCTGCTGAAGGATCCAATCCTGGGTGACAGCACTGGGTTAGCCAAACCTAATTCCATGCCCTTCTATGCTCCCCTGGCTGGGCTGGTGGGAAACGGAGGGGCATGTAATGGATGCTGTAGCTCCAGAGCTTCCTCCACCACCTGCTCCCCAATCCTGGCATCCCTTGAGGGTTTTTTTTTTTTTTTGGCAACTGTATGGCAGCTACTTCTCACAACACCCAATGCTGTTTCCTTCAGTCCCTGATGCCCTCCTGGGCATTGCTCCCCAAGGCACTCCCGAATAAACCTGCACACAAATAGAGATTATTTCCCTGGAAACCCAACCTGCAACAGAGAATGTGGCTCTTCATCTTCATCAGGGGGTGGCTCCATGTACTCTCATCAAAAATCCACTCCCCAGGGGTGGTGGGGAGGGCCCTTCATTCCCCAAGATCCTTCTACTCTTCCTGCCTTGGTTGCAGCATCCAGGTATTTCAGCCCCGCTGGCTGGTACCCAGCTAAACACATTTCCCAGAATCGCTTGCAGCTGTGGCCATGTGATTAAGTTCTGGGCAATAATGTGTAAGCAGAGTCATGTGAGCCACTCCTGGCCAACAGTATACCAGTAGTCTGTGAGGCACTTCTGGGCTGTGCGTTTTTCTGTTTCCACAGTGGGGAGGGAAGGCACGCTGAGGGAAGCGGGAGCACCTATTTTAGACCCAAAGAGCCATGCATAGAGGATGGTGGAGCAACAATTAGAGCCTGGATTATCCCTGAGCTGGGTTACCTCTTCTGGACCCCCACCCCCACCCCCACCCCCATAGAGATTTTTATGAGAGAGGGAAATAAAATTCTAGCTAGTTTAAGCTTACTGCTACTTCTGGTGTCTCTGTTATAGAGGCCAATTTTTTAATACCAATCAATACAGAGGATTCAGCAAAAGGAAGATTGGGTATTGAAGGGTCAGTAAATAAAAGGGAGTGTTCTGATATCCGAAACAACACGGACACAGCCTTTTGAGGAAGTCACCTCTCTGCCAGCCCCCAATCTCGAGTCTCCCTCATCCTGCACGAAGTTCCAACACAACCAAGTCTTCCTGGGAAACTGAACCATGATTAAAGGGAATTCAGATGTACTGACAAAGTGATCAACTTGACAGTCCTGGATGGATGCTGAGGCTGGGGGGGCGGGGGGGAGTTGGAATTAATTACCTTAGATGCGTGCCTGGCCTAGTTTACTGTTTCCATTTCAAGTGGGAGGTAATTAAGCCATATCCCAACAATCAAACACATGATTTTGCAGTCACAGCTGTAGACCTAGGAGCAAACAAGAAAAGGAAAAGAGAAACCTCACGTAGGGACTATGACTAAGAGGGGGGGATATCATTGCAAAGACAATTTAACAACAAAATTAAGGGTAATTTGTGCTTAATACAGCAGTTTGGGAGTACAAATGAGGTTCACCTCTAATTTTTCACATTAAAACAGACTTGAGTCTGCATATACTAGGTAAGTTGTTTCTCTTCCTGAATTGTTGGAAAACTTTGAGGAATTACTCAGTCTAGCAATTCAAAGGAACTTCCCCCTCTAGACCCCCCTCAAAGGAACTCTTGAAAAGAGAGCTGGACCAAGCCTGTAGCAGGGCCGTTTTTTTTTTTTTAAAGATTTTATTTATTTATTTGCGAGAGAGAGAATGAGAGACAGAGAGCATGAGAGGGGGGAGGGTTAGAGGCAGAAGCAGGCTCCCTGCCGAGCAGGGAGCCCGATGTGGGACTCGATCCCGGGACTCCAGGATCATGACCTGAGCCGAAGGCAGTCGCTTAACCAACTGAGCCACCCAGGCGCCCAGCAGGGCCGTTTTTAGCTGGGATTATTTCTGCCCCTGCCACAGGGTGTTTCTGTTGAACATTGGTTTGGTGCAACCTGATGCCGTGCTGATGTTCTCACTGGTCAGGATCCTTGAACTGGCCACAGCACTGTCCCACACTGTTCAAGGCTGTGGCGTATACTCTCGTGGTCAGCCATTATCCTCAAATCATGCTCACCATGCCAGGGTTTCTAGTTTTGGTACAATACAGGGCTTCCCTCCACCCACACAAAACAGACCTGGCATTGAGCATGAGTCACTATTCCCCATGGTGATTTCTTCCTGTTCATTCTTGCAAGGGGTCTTTAGTCAGAACACCCCACTCTGCCAGACAGGTTTACTATAGTGGACTCTCTAAAGAGAATGGGCTAGGATCTTGACTACTATGTGCCCAAGAGGTAATTTGGCCCTAGTGCAAAATTTCCCAACTTTTCCCCAGCCACGAGCTTTGATGAGCTAGTGGGTCCCATTATAATCTCCTCCCAAGGCAATTGGTACCCTCCACACTTGCTTTTTAGGTAAGCTAACTTAGGGAGTTAGGTAAACTAAGAGGAGTCACTTCATTCTTCCGAAAATAAGTTGGACTAGGAAGTGAAGTACAACTTCTAAAAAGCAATTTCTCTTACTTCAAAACAAAACCAAAACTCTAAGATCATCAGCAACACAAAGTTAATGACCAGCTATCATCATGGCAGCCCATCACAACTTACAAATGATGTCTGTGTGTTCCCTCCTTGTCCCTGACCACCATGTGCAGCCTTATCTTTACAGAGCCATTCAGGCATCTGGGCCAGGAGAGAGAGACTCACCGAGGCAGAAAACGAGCTTTCTCCAGACTTTGCAGGGCGGGCTGGTGTTCTGCCGTAACACCTAAACCAGCAACTCAGGCAATGAAGCTATAGATGGGACTTGCCAGTGGGTCCTCCCCTTGCCTGGTGTTCACCACCACGACTGAGGACTTTGGACTAGCCCCCAGTGCCCTAGATCCAATGGTGAGGTGGAGGAGGCGGCTGGAGGACATAAAGGAACTTTGCTTTATGTGACGGTTAGGTTCTAAAGCCTGCACATAAGACTCAAAATGCATTGTAGTCAATTTACCCTTGAAAATTCTTGAAATTAACAGAATTTGGGGCCCTCAGAAGTTCCAATCTAATCCTTACATTTTTTTTCTTTTCATTGTGGCCATGGCCTTATTTTCCTTGGGACAGTGAAGGCTGAGGCCTAATTTGAATGGGTGGGAAGTGGGAAGTGGTAAGGAGTTAATAAAAGCTCTCTCTTTCTCTCATGTTTGATTTATTGCAAGTAAAAGTGCACATGGTGTAACTCAAGCATGTAAATGGTAATGTATGGTGGGCTATAGTAGTCATGGAGGGCTTGTGTTAATTTCACAATAACTAGATGAGGTACATAGTATTCTTTCCCATGCACCCTTCGTAGATGTGGGAACTGAAGCTCAGAGAGGGCCCATATGTAGCCTCCAGTCTCGAAAATGGCCACTTGGTGTCTCTTCCTTAGCCCTTTTGCCTTCTGAACCCAGGGCAAGCTCAGCATAGGCTCAGACTGGGGCTCTGATACTCGAGCTATCACAGAATGCTCTTTGCTCCAGGTTCAGAGCAGGGGCTCTTGGAGGCTCTCAAGCTGGGATAAGTGCCAGTTAGGGGGACAGAAATCAGGGACATATCTCTGAGGGGGTGGCAATGTGCTGTGTTTCTGTAGATACTCAACAAGTGAAAGATGGGGATGAACAGGGCAGAAAGGCACACCAGGCAGAAGGACTAGGACGAGGAAAAGCGTAGAGGCTGGGAAGCAGAGCCTGTTTCCTGGGCGTTAGAGTGTGGCTGAAGTCAAATGGGCGGGGAAATGTTCCGGGCTAGAGAGCTAGGAGGGGGCCAAATGAGGGTTCGCCTTGAGTGCCACCGTGAGGGCTGAGCTTGGGGGAGAGGGCATGGGATACAGCGCACATTCCTGAAGTCCTGCTCAGGTTGCCCAGAGTGTGGCTGTTGGACTCCAAACACTGACGAGAATTGTCTATCTTGAGGTTTGCCTGTTTAAGGCATCAGGTGGAGCAGGCACTCAATGTGTAGGAATTGTGTGTGAATCCGTCAGAAATGGCGGGCTGAGGCACTGGAGGCTTTTGTCTTCATTTGAAGCCTGTCTGCATGTCTTAGCAGACTGGAGCAACGCATCCATCAGTGGCAGGTGACAGAAAATCTAGCTCAGACCAGCACAAAGGGAGTTTACAGACTGGGAGAACTGACTTCAGGCATGGCTCGAACAATCTGGGGTCTTGTCTCCCTGTCTCTGCACTGGGCTTTCTGATGAGTTGGTCTCACTCTCAGCTAGACTTCACAATTGGCAGCAAAGCGATCACCAGCAGCTCCCGATGTACGTTCCTTATCCATTGACTTAGCAGCCTCCATGAAGAAGCTGCCTTTTCCAAGAGCTCCAGCAACAGTCCCAGGAAGGACAGTGCTGTGGCCAGTTCAAGGATGCCTGAATGGCTCCAGCTCAAGTCACACACCTTTGCCTGTCCATTCAGGGGCTGTGTGGGAATTAAATGCCCACCCCTGGAGAACCTCATGGGCTGAGGGAGAGACTGGGGGGGGTTGTTCCCCAAAGAGAAGAGATGGGGTCTTTTTAACCTATTTGGGCTGCTTCCTTACCCCTCATTTTATTGCATTGTGGTAAAATACACATATCATAAAAGTTGCCATTTAACCATTTTTAGGTATACACTTCAGTGGCATTCCTTACCTTCACATTATTGTGCAGCCATCCCCACCATCCACCTCCAGAAGTTTTCACCTTCTCATTCTGAAACTCTGTCCCCATTAAACACTGACTCCCCATTCCCCCTTTCCAAGCCCCTGGTAGCCACCATCCTACTTTCTGTCTCTGCACATTTGACTCCTCTAGGGACCTCATATAAGTGCAATTGTACAATATTTGTCCTTTGTGTCTGGCTTATTTCACTTCGTACAAAGTCTGCAAGTTTCATCATTGTTGTAACAGGTGTCGGAATTTCCTTCCCTGTTAATACCGACGGATACAGGGCACCTGGGTGGCTCAGTTGGTTAAACAGCCGACTCGCTTTTGGCTTGGGTCATGATCTCAGGGTCCCGGGATCTGGCTCTCCGCTCAGCAAGGAGTCTGCTTGAGATTCTCTCTCCCTGTCTCTCTGTCCCTCCTCCTGCTCGAGTGCTCTCTCTCTAAAATAAATAAATAAAATCCTTAAAAAAAGAAAGACTGAATAATACTTCATTGTATGGATATATCACATTTTGTTTATCAGTTCATCTGTCAATGGACATTTGGGTTATTTCCACCTTTTGGCCATTGTGCGTAATGGTATGAACATGAGTGTACAGTCATCTCTTCAAGACCCTACTTTCAACTGTTTTGGGTACATGGCCACGGGTGGAATTGCTGGATCATATAGTAGTTTTGTATTTAATTTTTTGAGGAACTGCCCTACTGTTTTCCATAGAGGTTGCACCATTTTACATTCCCACCAGCAGTGCATGAGGTTCCAAGGTCACCACATTCTCACCGACACCTGTCATTTTCTGGCTTGCTGTTGTTGTTTTAATTATAACCCTCCTAATGGGTGTAAGGTGGTATTTCACTGTAGTTTGATTTGTATTTCCCAAATGATTAGTGGTGTTGACCATCTTTTCATGTGTTTAGTGACCATCTGTATATCTTCCATGGAGAAATAGCTATTCAAATCCTTTCCCCATTTTGAATTTGTTTTTTGAGTTGTAGGAGTTCCTTATATATTCTGGAAACAAATCCGTTATCAATATATGATTTGCAAATATTTTCTCCCATACTCTGAGTGGCTGGGATAGGTTCTTTTAACAAGAGGCTTTGCTGGGCAGGCAATTCCACGGACATCCACCCCACCAGTCGAGGCTTCTAGAAAGTGGGAGTCAAATGTAGCTAGCAGAGGCATATCCAAAGCCCAAAGGCAAGATGGGAAAGATTCCATCCAAACTGATACATGCGATCACCCTGGATTAGTCAGGTCCCCTCCCAGGTTGGGAATCTGAAAGCCCAGCTTGTCCAAAGCAGCACTCCAGCTCTTTCTGGAATCAAGCCCAGGCATGATGACTCTTTCCCAGCACTTCACAGATTTTTTCCCTAAAGCATCTAATTCCTTATCAGTTCTTGGCAGGCTGAATTGAGATTCCACATGAAATTTCACTTTATGGAAGAATTCTGAAAAAGAGGCAGTCTCGGGCATGTTGTTTCTTACACAAATGTCTTCCCAATTGCACTGCCATCACTCTTTCTCATATTTGGTGGCGTGTGTCACATCCAGTAGGTTCTTAATAAATGTTCGACTTTGTAGTACATTTTGCAGCCTATAAGGGGATTCTAATGATGTCTTCATTTGTGCTCACCTAGTCTTGAGAGAAAACCAATCAGGGATTAATGCATCCATTTTATCATTTAGGAAACTGAGGCTCAGAGAGGGGAAGTGACTTACCCAGGATCACAAAGGCAGATCGGGGATTCACACCCAGGTCTGCCTTACCCTCAACCTCTGCTCTGAGTGCTGCCTCTGGCTGCTTCTGTAGATAGAGCAGAACGGAATAGAACTGTCCATTCGGGGTAGAGTTGTCAGACAAAATATAAGATTCCCGGTTAAATTTGAATTTCAGTAAAACAACAACAAAAGACTTTAAGATAAGTATGTCCCATATCACACGAATATACTTACACTAAAAAATTATTTGTTTACTGAAAGTCAAATGTAAGTGAGCATTTTGTTTTTATTTGCTACACCTGGTAACCTTAATGTGGAGGAGACTTTTAGTGGTCACTGAGGCTCAGAGAGGGACTGAGATTTACCCAAGATCACACAGGAAGCTAGTGGTAAACCTTGCATTGAGTCCAATCTGCCTGTTCCCCAGTCTTGAGCCTCGCAGGGAGGTTCGGAAGTGTTGGGAAGTCCCTGGAGCAGGGGGTGCTGGTGAGAACAGCTGTGCTCTCTCCGAAGGCAAAGGCAGCTTGCAAGCCCCGTCCCCTCCCCGGGCGTTCTGCTGGGCAAAACCATGAAGCAAATCCCTGTGTGGAGGACATGAGAAGAGCGAGGTCACACCAATTTAGAGATGATGATGTTGATTGAGATTTCCAAACAGGGAGCACAGCCTGCTCAGGAAGCAGCTAATTAAGCAGGAGACTCCAATTAAGAAGCAATTTGAGTGTTTGCGGCAAACCCCAGCAGCAGCCCAGCGTAGCAGAGAGAAGCCCAGGCATGGCTTCTCACCTCCTGCGTGATTAGCTCACTGTGAAATCTCAGACGAGTTATTTAACCTCTCTGGGCTTCTGTTTCCTGGGCTATGAAATGAGGGGATGATGCTGGTTGATAATGTAAGGATCCTGCTGGCCCCCAAACTGGCAATTCCGAGGGAGGAGGCGGCTTCTGTCCTTCCAACACTGCACAGTAGCACTCTAGTCTTTTACTGCCCTCTCTCCATTCCACCCAAGGCCAATTCTTTTCTCATCTCTTGTGGATTTGAATGCTAGTCTCTAAACTCAGGTGGGTGACAATTGTACTTTTCTTTATTTTTCGTATCCAAACTTAATTTTTCTTTCCAGATCTCATTCCTCTAGGGTGGTATTCAAGCATTCCCCTCTTCCTATTCCCATGATGTACCTACATTCCAGGAGGATTATATGCGATGTTGAGTATGTGTTGGGGGCAGGTCAGCAGCCTCCACTGAGATATTGTCTTGGTACCTTCTGGGCCTCAGGAATGGTCCTTGCTGGTTGCTATGGAGTTCACATTCCCATCTGCCAAGGATGCAGCTTGTGGTAGATTGATTGTAATAAGGGCCCCAATTTTTCTTGCGTCCTGATATTCACATCCTTTGGTAGAGCCATCCCACGCTGGCCATAGGCTTCACCACATGTCTTGCTTTGGCAAATGGAATAGAGGGAGACTTAGTACAAGCAAAAGCTTGACAAAGCCCTTGATCACCGTGGCTTTGTCTCTTGGAATCCTGCCACTGCCATGAGGACATACCCGGGCTAGCTCGTTGGAAGGATGTAAGAGATACACTTCATGAGTTCGTAGCAGACTAACTCAGAAGGTTGAGTCATCCCAGCCAAGGCATCCTAGCTGACCTCAGCCAAGATCAGCAAAGCTCAAACCAAATTAGCAGAACCACCCAAGCGATCCATAGGCTCACAAGAGATAATGAATATTTGTTGTTTTAAGCTTTTAAGTTTTGGGGTGATTGTAATGCCACAATAGCTATTGGATGCATGGCTTTCCCCTACACTTCTATGCCTGCACCCAGGAAATGAGCCCTTTTTCCCCAGACCCACTGGGATTGTTGGCATTTTATGTCATGTATAGGAGCAGTTCTCTTATCAGTTAAGGACCTTATAATCCAAAGCACAGGTGGTCCCATCCTGTAGTGGTAGGCAAGGTCCTCTTGTGAGGTTCTGGGGAGTTTAAATAGGTTCAGTATTTATAGAATGTAATTTTATCAAGTATACCAAGAACCTTTAAATTGTCCACACCTTTGGTTCAATTTAGCTAAAGAAGTAATCTGAAATTTAGGGGGGGGAACCCTATACACAAACATATTTTAATTATAGTGTTATACTAGCAAAAAAACCCCATCTAAATGTCCAACAATATATTACATTCAGGTGATGATATATTATGGATAGCCATTCAAAACCATGTTTACAAGGAATTCATAAACAACATGGAGAAATCGTGTGCTATGTTGTTAGCTAAAAAAGCAGATTATAAAATTATATAGGATACAGTATCACATATTCAAGAAACATGGGGAATGTAATAGTGTTAAAATTTAAGGAGTAGGATTATGGATGATTTTTATTTTATTTCTATATGTTTCTGGATTTTCCATATTTTGAACAATGAACACATACCATTTTTATGATCTGAAAAAAAAAATTATTTTTCTCCATCAGTGTAGGTATCAGCCTAGGTATAGCCAGGAAAACACAAACCACCCAGAGGGCATTGGTTCCTCAGGTGATGGAGGAATTGGAAGCCAAATAGATGACAGTGAGGTATCCCATCGGTTAGCCCAGAAGGAAGCCAGTATCATTCCTCTGGATAATGAGAGGCATCAGTGTTCTGGGTTACCCAGGAGCTGGGATTGCCTGGCAGGAGCTAGAATCATGGGAGGAGCCTTCCTGATAGGAGCTAGGGCCACAAAAAGTCCAGGGAATGTCGGTGGGGGATGAAAAGGGAGAAGCCACAGAGGAGAACCATCTCCCACATTGCCCGAGATGTCCCAGGGCGTGGAGAAAAGGAGAAATACTTTGGCTTCTTTTTTCTTCCTACCTTCAGTGTTCTTCCATGGCTGACCATTGGCTACATGGGACCCCAGAGGGCAAGAGAAGGGTAAAAATGGATGTGAGCACACATGGGAAGCTGACCAACACGGTATAAATGGCTTTTATGATGTCAGTGTTTATTTATAAATGGGTTCCATGTAGTTTTGGTTAAGATACACATTTCTATATCTCCCCAGGGGCACCATGGAACGTATTTCCCTTAACTGCAAAGGATCCCACTCATTGGCTTAACTGTTTCCCTATTGTTTGGTATTTGGGCATGTTCCAGTTTTGTGGCTTCTACAGAAAGCAGCACCTTTATATATAATGATTTAAAATTTCATTTATATTCTTTCTTTCAGTTCAGTTCTTCCAGGATGGATCATTGTATGTGTCACATGATCATATCAGCAATTTAAAAAATAATCATAGAGGAAAACTTCAGGGTAGTGGCACGAGTTCTACAATTAGAATCGTACTTGTGATGTGAAGATACCGCTAAGCTTCACTCTTCTCATCTGCAAAAAGAGCATCCCTCCTGTCCTGCCTGCCCAGTAGCCTTTGGGAAGATCGAGGTAACGTGTGCTGCCTGAGTGATGCACACCTGTGTGTGTGAGCTGCTGGTGACATTGTTGATGATGATGGGGATGATGAAGATTTGGCAGTTGTTGGGGCGCCTGGGTGGCTCAGTCGTTAAGTGTCTGCCTTCGGCTCAGGTCATGGTCCCAGGGTTCTGGGATCGAGCCCCGCATCGGGCTCCCTGCTCCACGGGAAGCCTGCTTCTCCCTCTCCCACTCCCCCTGCCTGTGTTCCCTCTCTTGCTATGTCTCTCTCTGGCAAATAAATAAATAAAATCTTTTAAAAAAGAAATAAATAAAAGGCTCCTCAGGCAATTAAAAAAGCCAGCCAGGGTGGAAAAATCACTGCCTTTTTAAAGGGCAGGGAGCTCTGGGATAAGGAGGCATACCTGCATTTATTATTATTATTTAAAAAAAAAAATACAGGGGCGCCTGGGTGGCTCAGTCGTTAAGCGTCTGCCTTCGGCTCAGGTCATGGTCCCAGGGTCCTGGGATCGAGCCCCGCATCGGGCTCCCTGCTTCACGGGAAGCCTGCTTCTCCCTCTTCCACTCCCCCTGCTTGTGTTCCCTCTCTCGCTCTGTCTCTCTCTGTCAAATAAATAAATAAAATCTTTACCAAAAAAAAAAAAAAAAAGATTTGGCAGTTGTTGAATGAATGTTCCTAAGATGAGGACCAATGGGCATCATCACTGGTACTGGGGAAGGGCCATTTCCCACCAAAGATTTCCCAGCCCTGTGACCCAATGTGCGAACCTCAATTTTCCTGAAGCCCACATACTTCATGGCCATGCAGAGCATGTTTTAATGACAAAAACTCAGACACTAAAATGGATGAAAGACCTAGGTGTAAGACCTAAAACCATAAAACTCCTAGAATAAAAGATAGGGGGAATTCTTCATGACACTGGATTTGGCAATGATTTTTTGGATATGACACCAAAAGCACGAGCAGCATAAGCAAAAATAGATAAACGGGACCACAGCAAACTTAAAAACTTCTGCACATCAAAGGACACAATCAACAGAGTAAAAAGGCAGCCTACAGAATGGGAAAAAATATTTTCAAATTGTATAGCCGATAAGGGGCTAATATCAAGAATATATAAAGAACTCCTACAACTCAACAACAACCAGTTAAAAAAATGGGCAAAGGACATGATTGACATTTCTCCAAAGACATATACAGATGGCCAACAAGCACATGACAAGATGCTTAACATCACTCATCATTAGAGAAATGTAAATCGAAACCACAATGAGATACCACTTTGTGTCCATTAGGATGACCACTATCAAAAACACACAAACTGGCAAATAACAAGTGTTAGCGAGGATGTAGAGAAATTAGAACAATTGTGCACTCTTTTGGGGAATGTAAAATGCTGCAGCCCTTATGGAACTTCCTCAAAATATTAAGCATAGAATTACCATATGACCCAGCAAATTTCACTTCTGGGTATATATCCAAAAGAACTGAAAGCAGGATGTAAAAGAGGTATTTTCTTTTTCTTTTTTTTTTTTTTAAAGATTTTATTTATTTATTTGAAAGAGAGAGAATGAGAGAGAGAGAGAGAGAGCACATGAGAGGGGGGAGGGTCAGAGGGAGAAGCAGACTCCCCGCTGAGCAGGGAGCCTGATGCGGGACTCGATCCCGGGACTCCAGGATCATGACCTGAGCCAAAGGCAGTCGCTTAACCAACTGAGCCACCCACGCGCCCCAAAAGAGGTATTTTCATAACAGCATTATTTGCAATACCCAAGAGGTGAGCACAACCCAAATGTCCATCAGTGGAAGAATGAATAAAGAAAATAGGGCATATACATAGAATGGAATATTATTGGACTTTTAAAAAGAAGGAAATCCTGGGGTGCCTGCGTGGCTCAGTTGGTTGGGCGGCTGCCTTCGGCTGGGGTCATGATCCCAGAGTCCCAGGATTGAGCCCCCCATCAGGCTCCCTGCTCGGTGGGGAGCCGGCTTCTCCCTCTGCTCCTCACCTTGCTCACTCTCTCTCACTCGCTCTCTCACACTCTCTCAAATAAATAAATAAATCTTTAAAAAAAAAAAAAAGGAAATCCTATCACATGTTACAACATGGATGAGCCTTGAAGACATTATGCTCAGTGAAATAAGCCAGTCACCAAAGGACAAATACCATATTATTCCATTTCCGTCAGTGATCAAATTCATACACACAGAAAGTAGAATGGTGGTTTATCAGGGATATGGGGAGAGGGGGGATGGGAAGTTGTTTTTTGATGGGTAGAGAGTTTTGGATTTGTAAGATAAAAAGTTCTGGAGTTCTGTTGTATGACAATGTGAATATATTTAACACTACTGAACTGTAAACTTCAAAATAGTAATGATTAATTTTGTTATTTTTTTAACCACAATTAAAAGAAAAACTGAGCTGCTGGTGGCCAAACCTTGTTAAATTTTAGAATGCTTCCCCTCCCCTCCTCTGTTGCCAAGTCATTCCTACGTTTTTATTGAATTTGCCATGTCAAGGCATGGACACGGATGGGTTATTTCACCAAGTCTCTGGTGTAGGTTGTATCAGTTAAGAATGTTTTTCAGGCAGAAATAACAAAAAGTCCACTTCTTGATGGCTTAAAGACAAGGGTTTATTTTCTTCCTGCTACTAGAGATAAGCAGTTGCTGGCAATGAGTCAGCTCTTCTTATCTTTGAATGCCACTTAATCCTCAGTAATCCTGCAGACTTCAGCGTAGGCCTCCTTGGCCAGAACTATGTGCAGTAGAGCCTGGGGAAAGGAAGGGGTCACCTAGGCAAGGCTCATTGCTGCCCTGAACAAAGCTCCCCGGGGTGTTGTCAGCAAGGGGCAAGAGAAGGGAATGTTGAGTAGACCACTGCGAGGTCTGCCTCATAGGACCAGAGATATCATATAGGCTAGAGATGACATTTGACCCCACTCACATATTTATTGTCAGTCTCTCCCAATAGTGGTTTAGGTCTTGGAAGGCAGATTCTTATCTGTCTTGTTCACTCCTGTGTCCCCCAGTGCCTGGCATGTAGTAGATGCTCAATAAATATTTGTTGGCTGAAAATAAGATCAGTGTGGCCTAAATTTGAATAACAGGCTTTCTCTCTCTCTCTTTTTTTTTTTTGGAAATGACAAAATGATAATAAAGTTCATCTGGAAAAATATGTATGTGAAAAATAGCCAAGATCATTCCGAAAAAGAAGAGTAATGATGGGGTGAGCTATGTTAAACCAGGGTTTGGGAGAAAATAAGAAATAGCTGGAGAAGTCAGTGGAGTGCTGTAGAGTGGTAGTTCCTGGGCCTGGCTCCACATGAGGACCCCCTAAAGTGCTTCTTAAAAAAAGCAGATGAATAAAACAAAGCAATACTTGGGCCCTACTTCCCTAGAGATTCTGATCCGATGGTTGGGATCTGGATATTGGTGTTTTCTTAAATGCCTCCCGATGATTCCAGTGTGCAAGGAGGATTGAGAACCACAGTGCTGGAGGGTCCCGAAGCAGGTTCGAAGACATTAGAACATGAAAGTTATGGTAAAGTGGTAAGAGGTGAATTTATGGTAAAGAAATTTCAAATGGGTGGTGTCAAGACAGGTTCTTCAATTTAAGATGTTGAGATGATTACTTGACCATCTAGAAAGAACACTGGATCTTTATTCCTGGCACCAGAATAAGCCCCACAAGGATCCAAGTTTCAAATGTTACAAAACAAGAGGGAGGAAGAGCGAAAACCATGAAGTTATGGATAACTTTATA
Organism: Leptonychotes weddellii; assembly: GCF_054177405.1. Taxonomy (NCBI): domain Eukaryota; kingdom Metazoa; phylum Chordata; class Mammalia; order Carnivora; family Phocidae; genus Leptonychotes; species Leptonychotes weddellii. The sequence goes on along the minus strand of NC_138369.1, from coordinate 48,167,035 downwards.
ATTGTGGCGGGAAAGCTGGTTATAAGCTTAAAAAGAAAAGGTTAGTAACTTGGAAAACAAAAAAATTTGATGTCTGAATGTCATAAAATACCATAAATGAAGTCAAAAGACAAGTGACAAACTGGAAAAAATGTTTACAACACGCATGCCAGACAATGGACTACATTTTCCTAACAAATCAATAGTATGATTCTGACACCAGTTCTAATTCTGTTCATCAATTACAGCATGTGGGTGTTTTCCCCACACCACTTAGCAATTCTGAGACACCAGCTGCGGGTCCTACAATTCAACTCAATTCTGACACTCTTTACCCAGAGAGAGCCTCAGATCCCACAGATGAAAGGCTCAGTCCCACAAGACTGCCCCCTCTTCAGATGCCAATTCCAAGTCCAGGCTGTCATCTGTCTTCTGATAGACTGGCTAGAAATCAGAGGTTCCCATGACCCCTCCTTGTGTTTGATTGATTTGCTAGAGCAGCTCACAGAACTCAGGAAAAGTTTCCTTACTAGGTTACTCGGTTATTCTAAGAGGACATAACTCAGGAACAACCAGATGGAAGAGATGCACGGGGCAAGGGATGGGGAAGGGGTGAGGAGCTTCCATACCCTCCTCCCCAGGTGCCACTCTCCCCAGATTTCCATGTGTTCACGTGCCCAGAAACCCTACAAACCTCATCCTTTTGGGCTTTTATGGAGGCTTCATTACCTAGGCATGACTGATTAAATCTGTCCATCGGTGACTGAACACAATCTCTGACCCCTTTTTCCTCCTTAGAGGTCAGGGGTGGGCCTAAAAGTTCCAACCCTCTAATCACCTGAATCCCTTGGCAACCAGCTCCCACTCATAGGTGCTTTCCAAAAGTACCCTCATTAACATAACAAAAGACATCTTTTATGGTTCTCATTGCTTAGAAATTCCAAGGGTTTCAGGAGCTTGGTGCCAGGAAAGGGATGAAGACCAAATATATATTTTGTATTATAAATCACAACATCACAAATAGAAAACGTTCAAACAACCTAACAGTAAAATAGGCGATGGATTTGAACAGGCAACTCTTGGAAGATGTTCAACCTCACTTGAAATGAAAAGAAACTCCTGTTAAAACAGCAGAGTCCTAGGTATGTGTCCAAGAGAAGTGAAATCGTACACGCTCACAGAAACGTGTACACTCATGTTCACAGCAGCATTATTCCCAAGAGCTAAAAACTGGAAATGACCCCAGTGTCCATCCTCTGATGACGAATGGATAAACAAAATGGGGTCTATCCCAATGGTAGAATATTCTGCCATAAAAAGGAATGAAGTGCTCACAGAGGCTACAACATGGAAAACCCTTGCAAACATTATGCTAAGTGAAGTCAGTCAGACACAGAAGACCATATAGGATATGATTTCATTTTTATGAAATGTATAGGTAAAGCTATTGACACAGAGAGTGGATTGGTGGTTGCTAGGGGCCGGGGGAGGGAGGAAATGGGACAGTGACTATTAATGGGGTTTCTTTCTGGAATGATGAAAATGCTCTCAAATTGATTATGCTGATAGTTGCTTAACCCTAAATACACCAAAAACTATTCAAGTGTACACTTTTCAGTGGGTGAATTGTAGAGCATGGGAATATTTCAATAAAGCTGTTGAAAAACACTGAGATAGGACTTTTCACTCCTCCGTTTGACAAAATTAGTAACAGTGTAGGTGGACAGAACTTTCATATATTGTTGATACACGTGTAAATTGATGCCATCCTTTTGAAGAGCATTTTGGCAATTTCTACCAGAATTAAAAATGCATATATCCTTTGACCACATGCTTCCATGTTAACTGGCCCTACGGAGATATTTATAGTGCATCCAGGTACACCAAGGAGCTGCTGGGGCACTGTAGGAACAAAGAAACTAGAAATTGATATACATCAACAGAGAACACACTCAGACAATGCAAAGAAGCACGGCCATTAAAAAGAAGGCAGTAGCTTAGGCCCTGTTGATATGGAAAGATCTGCAGAGATGTGTTTTAGGTGGGAAACTGGCAAGGCATGAAAACAGTGGGCAGAGTGATTCTCTTTTTATCAGTCAAAGCCAGTCTACCAAAGTATTCAGGAAAGAAATGCAAAGCATGATCATGTCCAGGGAGAGGGACTGAGATAGAAAAGGAGGTTTTAGTTTTCATTTTGTAATCTTTTGGGACTGTTTGAATTTTCTAAATGTGGGCCTGCATTAACTTTATTTTTGAAACGCCACCGGGATTATCTGTGTGGCCGTATTTTGAGTCATTTTCATTTTCTTTATGCTTTACTGTGTTGAAAATCTTTTATAATCTTCGGCATTCCAGAAATGTGTGTGATGGGTGTGTGCGTGTGTGTGTGTGTGTGTGACACACTGCTGTTCCCCCAAGAGGACCCGCACAGAGCTCACGACCTCCCTCTCCAGGCCTCGGGTTCCCATCCTCAGGGAAAGGCAGTAGGACAGGCTGGGGAGGCATGGCGGGGAGGGGGCACTTCACTGAGCATTGGCCAAGCCTCTCTCCAGAGACAGCTCCCACCTCCTCTTCATCCTGCCCCTGTGGTATGAAGCCAGCTCACAGTGGGTGGGGAGGCTCAGGTGAGGAGGCAGGGACAGAGAATAGAGTCCACTCCTCTGAAACAGCAAAGTGCACGCAGGGGAATGCGTCCAACAGGATGCTCAGGTGATGTGGAAGGAGCCGGGCCAGAGCCTAAATTCTAAATGAGGGCAGCAGGGGCCTCTGAAGGCTGGTGTCCAGAGGGCCCAGCCCCTGAGAGCCACCGAGGCCTAGAGCCGCACTTGCGCGTATAGGCATGTGCCTACGTGTCTGGGAGGGATGGGTTCTGGGGTCTGTGCTCCTATATGCATTAGTAGGCTTACCCATCTGCATTTCATGCATGTGGCAGAAGCAGCCTTACTGTGCAGCTCCGGGGCCCTTGCTTACACAGGCCCCCTCCAAGGCTCTGTCTCTAATTTGTATTTAGAGTTTTGGTCTTCCTTTTTTGAAAACCAGTTCCCCTCCCGCACTGTATAAACATCGGGCCCAACAAAACGTGGATCTGCCCTGGCATATTTATATCGTACTGTCCCATGTTTATCATGACTATGTCTCTGTCTCCCTTCCTTTGTCCCCCCTCCTTCCTGCTTTCCTTCTCTCCTTTCTTCCTTCAATATTTGTGTTCTAGGAACTTGCCCTTTTGGGACAGAGGGACAGCGATGAAGGAGCCCATCCATTCCAGAGAGGTTCAGGGGTCCGTGGGAGCATATTGTGGGCCATCTTCCTTCCTCCTGGGACCATCAGGAAAATGGAGAGTGGAAGAATGGAAGAAATAGCAGGGTGGCCAGACGTGGGCTGGGGCGTGGTGGAAGGCACTGTGAGTCCATGTCTTTCTGTGATCAACTGTGTCTGGACCTGTGTGTGCATTTGTGTGTGATGCCATGGGTGTGCGCCTGTGGCTGTGGGAGGTGTGTCCCTCCATGTGTGCAGCTGAGGGAGAACCTGGGTGCCTGCGTGCTGTTTGTTGTTGGCCTCACGTGCCTTCGAGGGACGGAATCCAGGCGACACTACGGGCTAATGAGTTTTCACGGCTATGGAACTCCCTCAGGGCCAGTCCTCCCTGGCAGAGCAAACCACTCTTAGAAGCCCAGAGATGGGAGTAATGACTTTGTCCTTCCCCGGGGTGTCCAAACATCCCTGCCGGTCTGGTCTCGAGTGGCCCTGCCAACCTGACCTGGCTGAGCCCGAGGCCAGGGGCTCTAACAGATGCAATGATTTTTCAACCTTTGGGCATCACCTGGTCACCTGGTTGGACCAGCTCCTTGACTTGTGGTTTGAATGGCTGGCACAGGTGGCCAAGCCTGAGTATCAGGTTTCCATGGTGACAGTCCCTATAAAGTGCTCAAGATCAACAAGATGCTTGGGGGCAGTACTGGCAAGAAGGGCACTTTTTAAGCCCAGCCCACTTCTGTTTCAGAGTTGGCTCAGAGGGCTGGAGAAATCTTTAAGGTCACCTAGAACACCTGTGGTTATTCTCTGTCTAGCCTCCGCCTCCCAGATCTGTTAGCTGCGGTTTTCACCTGCTCTCTGTCCCCCCAACAATGCTGATCCCCGTGGATGCCATCATGTGAGCTTCCTTGGTCTTTGGCTCCCAGCTGGGTTCGGCCAATGGGAGGCACTGATGGGCATCAGAGGGTGGGAGGAGAGAAAAGTTGGGGTATTTCCCCAACCTACTCCCAGTTTTGGCAGTGACTGTGTCTCTCTAGCCACAGCTTTTCTCAGGGGACCCCCTCACCCATCACTGAGGCTCTTGCTGCTTCCAGGAAACCACTCCTCTCTAGTCACTTCATGTAGGGGGTAAGCAGCCCAGGTACTGCACCTTCCCATTGATTTCCTTACAATACCGCCCCGGCCCCCACCCCACACCTGGGGTAAACTACCCCTTTGCTAAACTCTTTTCATTAAAGCCTATTGAATGGGTCCTCTCTTTCCTGTTGGGACCCTGACTGGTACACAGTTTCCCACTGTGGTAGGAATAAAACATATACTACCTTCTCCTGCTCCATGTGGCCTCCAGTCTTTGCACTTGCTGTTTCCTCTGCTCATTTAAGAATCACCTCTTCATCAATAAAACAAAAAAATAACAAAACACATTGCATATGTTTAGCACGCTTGGCACTCTTAAGGGTTTAAAAAAACACTAACCAGTATCATTTTTATTGTTGCCAGGTACTGGAATGCAAATAGAGGTGCTGACTTGTTAAAGGGCCTGGTTTTAATACTGTTGTCAATTTAATATGAACTAATATTGAAATATTGGATCTGTGCCATTTATTATTCATCTTTGGTGCATTTCTGCAGTTAATGTAGTCATTGTATGCCTGTATTTTTAAAAAGGAGTGTTAATGGTTTGAGGGTTTCTCATTCATTTGAAGATGAAACATATCCTAAGATTGCACAAAAGGGGGAAATCATAAGTATATAATGTTCAATAAATCAGTGTCTTGTTATATCACAATGACATTTTAAAATAAGATTTACAGGGGGCACCTGGGTGGCTCAGTCGTTAAGCGTCTGCCTTCGGCTCAGGTCATGATCCCAGGGTCCTGGGATCGAGCCCCACATCGGGCTCCCTCCTCAGTGGGGGGCCTGCTTCTCCCTCTCCCACTTCCCCTGCTGTGTTCCCTCTCTCGCTGTGTCTCTCTCTGTCAATAAATAAAATCTTTAAAAAAAAGATTTACAGGATTGAAAAGTGGAAAACAACAATCTCTTCCAAGGTGCCTTCATGACCACTGTCTAAATCAGGAGGCACCATCACTCTCTCCCACCTCTCAGCCTTGCCTTTCACAACACTTATATTTTGCAATTTATGATTGCTTCCTACTTTGAGATTTGTCTCTCTCACTTCACTGTGAGCTTGACCAAGTCTCTCAGATCTTGCCTGCTGGGTTCACTCCTGTGTCCCAGTGCAGTGTCTTGGTGAGTGGACATGCTAGGATGCTTTAACAGAGGGCCTCCAAACAGTATGAATAACCTAGTTTATTTCTCCCACAGGTGATGGTGGGGGTCAGCAGCCCAGGCTGGCACGGTGGTTTGAAGGTGTTCCCAAGCCCCTGGGGCTCCTCAGACCACCTCGCTCCTCAGCCACACAGGGGACAACTTAAAAAACCCTCTTACCCAGAGCAATCCTACTGTCTTTGGTTGTGGCTTCCCCAGTCCAGCCTGCCCAAGAACCTTGTTCTCCCAACAACAGGCTTATCTTCGTGGCTTTCCAAACCACAGAGCAAGTTCCCTGAGATGAACTTCTCACAATGAAACAGGGTTACTGCACACACGTTCTTGCCTGTTTTATTAAATATTACTTTTTTCCTTCTGTGGCTGTCCACATCCTTGACCTTTGGGTGAGTTATTTCACCATTCTGTGCCTCAGTTTCTTCATCTGTAAAATGGGGATAACCATTGTTCACCTCCTAGGGTTGTTACAAGGATTAAATGATCATAAAGCTCTTAGAATTGAACCCAACAGACAGGAGGTGCTCTTTAAATAATAATCAGCATTACTAATTCTTTTGAAGATCTTAACCTCCCCATGAAGTAGGTGAGAAGGCATCAACTCATTTTCAGATGCATAAATGGCGGACTAAAGAGCTAAAGCAACTTGCCCAAGGCCATGGTGCTGACAGGTGGCCTAGTCTAGGTTTAATCCAGACCTGCACCTCAGCTCGCCTCATGAAAAAACTGGGGTGATGACAGCAACCCCTCCTAGGATTTGGTTGCGAGAATCCAATGCCATCATGCAATCAAGTGACAGGCACTTGGAGGGCACTGTTCAAACGTCTGTGCCCTTCCCGGTGGCCCACTCTGTCACGCGCAAGGGCGCTCTCACGGAGCCACCAGGGATCCCAGCTACCCTGCTCCTGGCAGCCCTCGGGGTCAGCTGCTTGTTTGGCTGCAGGGGACAGCTGGGCCAACAGAGGGGCCCATTGTCTCTGTATTCTGGGGCTCTATTGTTGGAGCTTAGTCCCAGGGTCCAGCCCCAAGGCACTCCCAGCTGTCGCTAGGGCGTGTCTTGATCGGGGTGGGAGGGACAGGGAGCAAGCACGGATACCCGGCTGTACCCCTAAGATTGGATCTCCAGCGCGGCTCCACTGACGAGGAAACTGAGGCTCAGAGAGCCCAAATGACGTGTGGGGAGTTTGTCTCACCTTGGGGTCGCCAAAGATGGGGCGGGGAGGGCACGCGTGTGGCCTCAAGTCGGAGAGGTCATGGATTTCTTTAGGTCACAGATTGCAGGGCCAGAGCACCCCCATCCCATTTTACTCGTGGAAACGGAGGCCCCAGAGCGGGGACGCTTGCCCAAGGTCACACAGCGCGTCTGCCGCAGAGTCCGCCGGGAACCCAGGCATCCCTAAGTCCCAGCCTTGGGAGAGAGCAGGAGCGCGGGTCGACTGGGGGCGGGGCGATTCCGCACGTTCCAAACCTCTGTGGCGCGCCTTGATAAAAACTCGCGCGGCCCTCCCCTTAGGGGGCGTGGCTTTCCGAGCCAGGGGATTCCACTGGGCATTTGTCTGCGGAAGGCGGGACTTCGTGCTTGATGGCAGTTGGAGGCGTGGCCTCCTAACCGCGGGCGCGCTCACTGCGGGACTTCATCCCTCTGTGACGCAGGCGCGGGCGCGGGCGGGGCGGAGTCGAGACTGCTGGAGCTCCGCCCCCAGCGGAGGCGGCCGAGGCCGGGGGCGTGTCCTGGGCGGGGCCGTGCCCCGCCCCGCCCGGTCGCGGAGCAGTGGCCAGCGCAGGGAGGGCCCGGCCCCGGGATGTGAGTGAGGCAGGGGTGGGGGCGCGGGGTGGGGCGCCAATCCAAGCCCCCGGGGTTCCCAGGGGTCCCTGTGGGCGGGAGCACTAGTGCGCGGGCTACCCGGCGGGCTCGTCAGGTGCGTGCCCAGGTACCGCGGGCAGGGGCCGCTCAGGCCGAGTGAGCCCAGGCCGGCCCCGCGCCACTTCTCTGCGGTCCGAGGTGCGGTCCACGGGGCTCCGACCTGGGCGAGGGCCGGCGACGTGCGCGGGTCTGACGTCTGTCTTATCCCGGGCTCCACCAGCTGTGCGGAGGCCCCTCACAGTGGCAGCCGCTGAAGCCAGGTTTCTGGCCCCGATGCGGCGGCGGCTGCAGAGGTGTAATGGGGTGGGGAGGGGGCTCAGCTGCGCGACAAGGCTGAGGTGATCTCCATCCCTGGCTGCGGGTTGGGCCACAGCCTGCGCGAACCCCGACCTGCTGTTTCTGGGAACCGTCACCCCCACCCCCAGCTCTCAGGGATAGGGAGCTTTCTGTGCTCAGCTGTTTGGACGCATTATCTCAAGATAGCCACATATTTTACAGTTAAGGAAACATACAGCTGTTTAGCGTGATTGTTATAATGTGGAAGTGAGATGCTGAGGCCTTGCAGCCAGATGCACCTTGGTGAACATCGGGTGCTGCACAGATCTGCAGTGTGACCTTGGGCAGGCCTGGTTCCCTCTCCAAGCCTCTGTTGGGGTGGTGGTGCCTACTTCCAGGGCTCCGGTGAGGTTTGGGTTGGATAGTGCAGGGAAAGGGCCAATGCTCAGTAAGGAGCTGCTTTCACGACTGTTGTTACTGATATTAAGTGGCCCTTTTCCTGCGGCTGAGGGAGCTAGTGGTACTGGGTCGGGGTTGTGTGGTCAGTCCAAGCGGGGTGGTAGGGAGGAGGAGGCTGCTTTCCACACTGAGACTGCCCCTCCCTGTGTGTCTGTCCCTGGGCACACGGAAGGCCACACGCAACTCAACTGTACCAGCATGTGCCGGAGACACGCTGGCCCATCGTGTATTCACCACGCTACAACATAACCTTCATGGGCCTGGAGAAACTGCACCCCTTTGACGCGGGAAAATGGGGCAAAGTGATCAGCTTCCTAAAAGGTATGGAAGGCCCTATGAGACCCTACATCTGTTTCTTCCAACCCACCTCCCCGACCCCAGCCCCCGGCCCCTGCCTGTGTCTTCCCTGACACAAGCCACAGTCTCCTACCTCCAGGCTCAGCCCTCAGACTGCCTTCCACCATGCTGGCAAAGGGGCTTTGCAACACAGATTTCTGAGCATGCTATGTCCCTGTCTCAAACCTTCAGTGCTCCCCTTCGCTGTGGGCTTAAGTCCTGTCTCTGTCCATGGAGGCCAGTAGAAGGGGAGCTGATTAAGGATGGACACAGGGAAGCTGAAGTTTAGAGGAATCCAGTGTCCGTCCCCCACAAACTCGGAGAGTCCAAGAGGTAGAGAGCCTTTGCTCCAACCCTACTGATTACAGATGGAGGAAATTGGAGCCCAGAAAGGTTAGGGAATATGCTCAAAGTCACACAGCTACTAAGGGGCAGAGTGGGCTCTGGAACTCAGAGCTCTAGGCTCCCACCTTTCACAGCTGTTCCGCTGAGAACGGTGGTGCTCTGGAGTGTGGTTTCAACTTTGGCTTGTGATCCAGGGGTCTGGTTTAGGTGGGAAATTCAGGCATCACAGTAGGCTAGTGGGAGAATATTCTCCCTTTCCCCTGCATTAGGGGTTCTTTAATTGACAGAAGTAGGGAATATTACCTGGCATAGGATGAGGCATGGTGTATCTTTAAATCACACAATCCTGATGACGCCATGGAGAAAGTTTCACTATGGGGCTAGCCTGTCTTTAATACCGAAGCCCATCTCCCCCTTTAACAAATCTAGAGCAAGCCGCAGGCTCTGCATGTTGCAGAAAATAGAATCAAATTACAGATTAATAACAGTTTGTTTCTATCATATATGTTTTCTATTTTTGGTTAACTTCTATTTGTGGCAACCAATACTGATTTTCCATTTACAATTGTGACCAGAGTGAGTATTGAAAACTATTAAGTAGAAAAGAGTCCAAGCGGGGTGCCAGGACGGTGAGAAACCCAGCGAGGTGGGTGGGGCCAGCCTGCTGGTCACCTTGCAGGTCTCTTGCCTTCTTGACTATGGTCCTTCATGCTCTGTTTCCAGCAGACCTGGCCTGAGTCACTCCTCCCCTTGCCCTTTCTTGGGATCCTGTGTTACCCAGCAGCTCAACATAGGGTTCCTTGTCTCCCTCATCTCTGAGCTGACAGTCTTCCTGAGTTCTCTCCTTTCTCCTCTGAGGATGTGGGTGGAAAGGAGGCAGGGACCACTTGGTGAAGGGCCTTGGGTGCTGCCAAGAAAAGAGCTGGCCCTTTCCCTGAAGGCAGTGGGGAGCCATGGAATGTTATTAGGGGGAAAGGGGAGAGTAGAGAGTGCCTTCTGTATGTGGAGCTGTATGTGGGAAATGTATGGGACTTATTGGCTTCTATGGGTTACACATTAAGAGTTTTCCTTAGATTCTGACCTTGTCCCTTTGATTTCCCTAGAGCCCAGAGCAGGATGGTCCTGTTCTCACTGTGCCCTAGAGCACTTCCTGCTCTTGGCTTCAGTGTCTTTTTTTGCAAAACAGAGCAAATCTTGTCTGGTGGATGTGAGGGCTGATAAAATACTGCAGTGTTTCCCAAACATCAATTATTTGCAAACTGCTCTTGGGACCTTGCCATACCACCTGCTCCGTTATTTACTTCATATATATTTTTTTAATTGACTTAGCCTCTGCTTTAAAAAAAAACTTAAATAAACTTGTTTTAAAAGGAAACATTATATCATCTAAATGGGAAAAGCCAGTTTCACTTGCCACAAATAGAAGGTCATGGTTAAAAAAATAAATGCAGGAAAACTTAATTCACTTCAGGCTGCTTACTGTTGCCTGGAAGTCTGCGAGACTGCTACTTTTTGGGTTAAAAAAGGGAGATGAGCAAGGGTTTAGGCAGGCCTTAAAGAGAGGCCACACCGTACTGAGCCTCCCATGGTGTCACCAGAAGGTGCAGGGAGAACCCAGAAGAGCTTTTCTCACTTGAGTCAACATTATTGATCTGTGTGCCACCTGCCTCTGAAAGCCATCCTGTCACACCTGAGCTCACCTCTCGGCCGTCAGTGGTTTGGGAAACACAAGGATCACTGCGTGCCCAATGTCTGACGCCCTCGGGCCCTGGGGCCTGGCATTGTCCACCCTGGCCCAGGACGCGACCTGTTCTCAGAAGCCAGCGGTTGCCCGCCTCCTACTGGGGCAGGGTTAGCAGAGGCTAAGTCTGCAGCCTACTGGAGGAGTGGTCTGGAGCTGGGTCTGCCTTTGGGTCATCAGGGAAGCAGGGTGCCCACTTTGTGGTTTCAGAAGAGAAGCTTCTATCAGATGGCATGCTGGTGGAGGCGCGGGAGGCTTCGGATGAGGACCTGCTGGTGGTGCACACAAGACGCTATCTCAACGAGCTGAAGGTACAGGGCCTGGGGCCTGGGGGGCTGTTGACCAGGAGGGGTGGCCAGAGCAGGGGCAGCTCAGCCTGAGGAAACACAGCCTAAAGGGGCTCCATTCCTGCCCCTCGTGCGGCTGGGGCGGGGCATGAGAGTCTGTGGTCCCCAACAGAAGGAGACAGGTGTCATAAAAAGGCAGATACCAGGGATAGGCTAGGCTGCTCCAGGGGCTAGTGAGCTCCCTGTCCCTGGGTGTATGGAAGCAGGGATGTCCATTTGGTGGGGCTTGAACCTTTCTAGGTGTTTTGGGCCTCTACCTTAGTGCCTTTCAATCTGTGTTCTTTATTTTTATTTTTTTTAAAAAGATTTTATTTATTCATTTGACAGAGAGGAAGAGAGAGAGAGAGGCAGGCAGAGGGAGAGGGAGAAGAAGACTCCCCACTGAGCAGGGAGCCCGATGCAGGACTCGATCCCAGGACCCCGGGATCATGACCCGAGCCAAAGGCAGACACTTAACCGACTAAGCCACCCAGGTGCCCCTCAATATGTGTTCTATGAACAAGCCTCAGAGACCCTTGCTGACATGCTGGGTGAGGGCCCCCCAGCCCCTTGTCCTATCCAACCAAAGCTATCCCATTTAGGTCTATTTTTATATTTGGCTGAAGTTTAAGATTCTGTATTAAGAACTTCTACTGCTAAAGACGTGTTGAAAACTGTTGGGCCAAAACTAGTTTGAAACTCCCCAGGGCCAAGCAAAGAATATAAACAAGTTGTCAGACAGATGTATGGGGGCCAACTGGGGAGCTTCTGCCCCTTCCCAAGTGGGTGGCTTGCTACTCAGCTCCGCCGTGGGCCCAGTGTGGCCAGGGGCCTGGCTTTCAAAGAGCAGTTTGAAATTCAGATTAGTAAGTGGCAGTCCCTGGTTTCTTAAAGTGGCAACTCATTTCAAGATTTTCAATCCCACCTGCAGACCAAAGCAGGCCTATAGGCCGCCTGCTTATGACTTCTTTCTGGAAGAGCTCACAAACACTCATCTGTGCTTGAGGGTCCGAGGCCCCTCTGTGGGGTGCTCCCCTAGAGAGGAAGCTAGGCTGGGGGGGTTGCATCAGAACCTGGTGCTGCCAGCCCACCCTGGTGGGGGCACGGTCATGGATGCCATAGGTTCTCTGCCAACAGTGTGGGAGCCCGGACCGCTGACCCCCAGCTCATCTTAGACTCAGCGCCATGGCAGATGCCAGAGGTCACCAAACCCTCCCCCACCCACTCACCTGTATAGGTGGAAAAGCCTAGGCCCAGAAAGAGGCTGCACCTGCTCAAGGTCACCCAGGAAATCCAACAGCCCTCAGGGAGACCCCAGGCTGGGCATCCAGTCAGTCTTCCCGGTTCCTGGTCACAGCTACCCGCCCTCCTCCCGACTCTGGCCCGAGCTGTGAGAATTCTAGATGGAGTTGTGGCATTGTCAGCTCATGAAAGATTACCAGGAAGAGGTTGAAACCTGGTTCCTGGGAGAGAGAGGTGTGCGAGGCCTTGGCAGGAAGCCCAGTCCTTGGCTGCCCTGGTTTCCTGGGGCAGACATGCGTGGTCACAGTCCACAGCCCAGGAGCTGGGCCAGGAAGACATGCCTGCCAGAGTCCAGAGGGTGAGGGTGGGGAGCAGGGACAGATGGCAGTGGGGCAGGGCAGGGAGAGACCAGAACAGAGGGAGGCCAGGGTGGATTGCATGTGAATGTGCCAGGATAAGGCTGGGGGTAGGGTGGAATAGGCTCCAGGACCCCACCTATTTGAGGAGCCTTCAGGAGAACCATGCAGGGCTCACTCTGTGCTTGGCCTTGGGCCCTCAAAAGCCTAAAGGCAGCTTACTGTGTGATAAATAATAATAATAAAAAGTGTTAACAGGTAGAGACCCAAGTAGAAAATTGAGGTCAAGGGCAGGAGGAGGATTCAGATATGCCAACTGAGAGGATTAACCAAGATGCTATGATTGAGCTCATGTATTTGGCTTGGAGCTCCCTGGCAGCAAGAGCAAAAGGAGAAACATGATGATTTCCATAGCACCTACTAAGGTGAAGTACTCAGTCATTCAACACATCTATATCAAATACTGACTGTGTACTGGGTACAAAATGAAAAATAAGCAAGTTTCCCTGCTCGCGTGGATTTGCATTTTGTTGTGGAAGACTGACAGTAAAGAAGTAACCACACAAGAGCATTTCACAGAGCACAAAGGGCTGTGAAGGAAAGAAAACAGGGTAGCTGAGTGAAGGGTGGAGGGTGGCTGGGTGGTCTGGGAGGGCCTCACAGAGGTGAGGTTTGAGCTGAGACAAAAGAATGAGGAGTAGGTGACACTCTTGTGGAGCTTTGAAGGAAGAATGTTCCAGAACCACATCCCAGGAGGGGGAGGGGACTTTGCCTCCTAAAGGGGAGAAGGGTGCTTGAGGTGGTATGATGTGGTCAGGGAGGCTAGCAGCACCAGCCACACTGGGTCTTGCAAGCTGTGGGAGGAGTTTGGATTTTGTACCAGGTACCATGGGAGAGTGTCATGGTGTGAGGTGCCCTTGATGATCACGTGGGACCCATGCCCATTTCAGGCATTTTGACATTTAGGGGCTGTGGCTCAGGAACATCCCCCTTGCCCGCACTCATCCCCTGCTCTCTCCGCACCCCCCATCTGCAATGTTCCTTTTCTTTTCTCTCTCTGTTGCGGGCACCTGGAACAGTGCCCTGGAGAGTCCCTGCAGGTTTCCTTGGCTGTTGTGTGTGTGCTGTGAGACGTCACCCTCTCCCCTGGCCCGCCTCACTCTGTCCCCCACCCATGTTCCAGGGCTCATGCCTGCCCTGTCCTGGGGCGGCCTTTGATGCTTAATCATTCAAGCATTGACCGAGATGCAGTAGCCTGATGTTTGCCAGGTGATGTCTGTTCAGGGAAAGAAATTTTTATTGAGCACCTACTGTGTGCAAGGCCCAGAGTTGGCCCCATTGAGGGTGGTGGTTGGATTGGGCCAGTGCCAGGTTTGTGCCTTCTGCTAATCCCAGTGATAGTTTGCCTGGGGTGTGGGGTAGCGTGATGCTGATCTGATATCTTGACCTTGTGCAGTGCCTGGGATACGTTTATCCAGCAGGTATTTTTTTTTTTAATCCAGTAAGTATTTAATGAACACTGTGCTGTGTTCCAGGGAAGACAGGCTAGAACAAAAGAGATGGAGTCCCTCTCCTTAGGGAGCTGGTATTTAGGTCGGCGGAGTCAGCCAATAGACGTGATAATCCAGTCAATGATATGCTGTGTTACGAGGCACTCAGTGCGGTGGGCAAAAGTACAGGAGGAAAGGGGGTGGTGGGGACTGCGGTTTGAAATAGGGAGGTTAAGGAGGGGCTTACTGACATGTGATCATGGACTGAGGGTAGTGAGGGAGTGAGCTATGTGGGCATGTGGAGGGAGGGCATTCCAAGTAGAAGGATCAGCAAGTGCAAAGGCCCTGGGGCAGGAGTATCTCCAGTGTATTCTGAAACAGTATTTGCCACTGGATCGGAGGAAATGGAGGTGGGGAGGAGACTGGCAAGAGATGGGGTCAGAAGACGATCAGGGGCCAGACCACACAAGGCCCTTTGTACCGCTGTGGCCTTGCTCTGAGGGAGGTGGGAGCCAAGGAATGTTTTAGGCAGAGGGAGATGATCTGATCTAGGTTTTAGCAGGGTTGCTTGGCAGCTGTAATGAGATGAGGCTGTCAAGACAAAAGCAGGGAGATCAGTGAGGAAGGAGGTTGCTACAGTAATCTGGTGAGAGGCCCTGGGCTCTCAGACTAGGCTAGAAGCAGCGGCTATGGATTTTGGTAGGATTTGCAGTTTGTTATGAAGTTGAAACAATAGAATTTTCTGTTGTTCACATTGGGTATGAGGCATGCAAGAGAAAGCAAAGCCAAGGACGCCTGAGCCTCAGAAAGTCTGAGCACCTCTTGGGCCTAGTCACTGACCTCACAGCACTCAGAGTAGCACTGGGGAGGGAGACAGACCTTTGGGCGGGGGGGGGGGGGTGAAGTCTCAGAGAGTGTCTGGGGAAATGGCCCCCACACCCACCCCCTGCTGCCTCTCATTTTTCTCTCTCTAATCTCTTCTTCCCTGAGGGGACTCTTGTCTCCTTTTTTTCTTATTTATGGTAAAATTCAGATAGCATAACCAGTAACCATTTTAAAGTGTAAAATTCAGTGGCATTTAGTACATTTGCAATGTGCCGCAAACATCACCTCTATTTAGTTCCAAAACATTTTCCTCACTCCAAAAGGAAACCCTGAACCCACGAAGCAGTTGCTCTCCATTCCGCCCTCTCCTCTGCCCCTGGTGACCAACCACCCGCCTGTGTTCTAACTCTATGGACTTGCCTTTTCTGTGTGTCTCCTATGCATGGAAACATACAGTATGTGACCTTTGGCTTGTGGCTTCTTTCACCAAGCCCAAGCGTGGAGTTTTCAAGAATCATCCATCCTGTGGCATGTACCTGCACTTTATTCCTTATTATGGCTGAATAATATTCCAGGGTGTGGATAGACAACATTTTATTTATTCATTCATCAGTTAATGGGCATTTAAGTTGCTTCTGGCTTTTAGCTTTTGTGTGTAGTGTTGCTATGAATGTGCATATATGAATATTTGTCTGAGTACCTGTTTTCAGTTATTTTGCTTATATATCTAGGCCTGGAATGGCTGGTCATAGGGTAATTCCGGTTAACTTTTTGAGGAAACACTAAAATGATTCCCATAGCAACTGCACATTATATATATCCCTAACAACTGTGCAAACGTTCCAATTTCTCTACATTCTCACCTACACTTGTTGTTTTCTGGTTTGTTTTTGTTTTTGATCATGGCTAACTTAGTGGTGTGAAATGGTATCTCATTGTGGTTGTAACTTGCATTTTCCCTAATGGTTAATAACACTGAGCATCTTTCCATCTGCTTATTGGCCATCTTTATGTCCTCTTTGACGAGGTATCTGCTCAAGTCACTGGCCCTTGTTAAAAATTTGGGTTGTTTATCTTTTTGTTGTGGAGTTTTAAGAGTTCTTCGTATGTTCTCAATATTATATGATTTGCAAATAATATCTTTTCCCATTCTGTAGATCGTATTTTCTTTCTCTTGATACTGTCCTTGGATGCACAAAATTTTTAAATTTTGCTAGACTTCAGTTTATCTATTTCATCTTTTGTTGCTTGTGCTTTTGGTGTCACATGTAAGACTCAATTGCCAAATCCAAGGTCATGAAGATTGACCCATATGTTTTCTTCTAAGAGTTTCAGTTTGTGTTTAGGTCTTCTGTCCATTTTGAGTTAATTCTTGTATATGGTGTGAGGTAAGGGCTCAACTTCGGTCTTTTGCATGTGGCTCTCCAGTTTTCCTAGCACCATTTGTTAAAGATACTGTACTTTCCCCACTGACTAGTCTTTGTAACCTTATAGAAAATCAACTGACCATAGATGTATGGGTTTATTTCTGGACTCTCTATCCTATTCAGTTGATGCATATGTCTGTCCTATGCCATTGCCACATTGTTTTGATGACCAAAGATTTGTAGTAACTATTGAATTGGGAATTGCAAGTCCTCCAACTTTGTTCCTCTTCAAGTTTTTTTTTTTAGGTCCCTTGAGATTCCCTATGAATTATAGGATCTGCAAAAAGGCCATTGGGATTTTGATAGGGATTGTGTTGGATCTGTAGATGAGTTTAGAGAGTATTGCCATCTTTATAATATTAGGTCTTGCAACTCATGAACATGGATATTTTTTCATTTATTTAGATCTTTAAGTTCTTTCAGCAGTGTTTTGTAGTTTTTAGGGTAACTGCACCTCCTTAAATTTAAAGTTAAATTTATTCCCAAGTATTTTGTTATTTTTGATGTTATTGTAAATGGAATTACTTTTTAAAAAAATATTTATTTATTTGAGAGGGAGATTGAGCACGAGCAGGGGGAAGGGCAGAGGGACAAGCAGACTCCCTGCTGAGTGGGGAGCATGAAGTGGGGCTTGATCCCAGGACCACAGATCATGACCTGAGCTGAAGTCAGATCCTTAACCAACTGACCCATCCAGGCACCCCTAAATGGAATTACTTTTTAAATTTCATTTTTGGATTATTTATTGCTAAGGTATTGAAATACAACTGATTTTTGTGTGTTGATCTTGTATCCTGCCACTTGGCTGAATTCACTTCTTCAGTTTAATAGGTGTGTGTGTGTCGTCTTTAGGATCTTCTGTAGCTAACATCATGTCATCTGTGAATAGAGATAGTTTTACTTCTTTTTTTTTTTTATATTTTTATTTATTTATTTGACAGAGAGAGACACAGCGAGAGACGGAACACAAGCAGGGAGAGTGGGAGAGGGAGAAGCAGGCCTCCCGCCGAGCAGGGAGCCTGATGCGGGGCTCGATCCCAGGACCCTGGGATCATGACCTGAGCCGAAGGCAGATGCTTAACGACTGAGCCACCCAGGCGCCCCGAGATAGTTTTACTTCTTGCTTTCCAATTTTTCTTTCCTAATTGCTCTGGCTGGAACTTCTAGTGTGAGGTTTAATAGAAGTGGCAAAAACAGGCATCCCTGTCTTGTTCCTGATCGTAGGTGGAAGGTTTTCCATTTTTTAGTACTGTGTATCTTGTTAGCTTTGAGATTGTGTGTGTGTGTGTGTGTGTGTGCATGTGTGTATGATAAATGCCCTCTACCAGGTTGAGGGAGTTCTTTTCTATTCCTAGTTTGTTGATTGACTTTTCATGAAAGGGTGTTGGATTTTGGCAAAGGCTTCTTCTTCAACAACTGAAATGATCATGTGGATTTTTTCCCTCTTCTCCTTTTGCTCCCACTTTCACTGATGGAAAGTTGTGACCCAAACCAAGCAGTTGGGGCTCCAAATTGGGTAGTAACCATCTCTTCCCCTGAGAGCAATTCTTGGTTTGGATTTCTGAGGGTAGAGGGTCCACCTGAGAAAATCAGGCAGCTAGAGAATAGAGTCCTGCAGAGCTGAGAGTATGGGGTGGGAGTGGGTCCCAGAGGTGTCGCCAGCCTCAGGTATGTCCTACTATCTGTGGGGTCCCCAAAAGGCTGGCTGGGCATGGAGGCCCTGATACCGGGCCAGGCTCTGAGATGGGGAAGCTTGCAGGCCATGCCTTTTGGTGGGCAATGGGCATTAGGCTGGGACAAACCTCCCTTGTTCATGTCATTCATTCATTCATTCATTCATTCATTCGTTCATCACTTCAGGGGTCAAGTTCTCTAGAGCAGTGGTTCTGAAACTTGCTTAAGCATTGGAATCCACTGGAGGGCTTGTCACAACATGGATCACTGGGCCCACTCCCAGAGTTTCTGATTCAGGTCTGGGGAGGAGCCTGAGAATCTACATTTTTTTTAAAGATTTTATTTATTATTTATTTTAGAGAGAGAAAGTGTGCACAAGCGGGGGGAGTGGCAGAGGGAGAGAGAGAATCTCAAGCAGACTCCCCGCTGAGCATGGAGTCTGACATGGGGCTCGATCTCATGACCCTGAGATCACGACCCGAGCTGAAATCTGGAGTCAAACACTTAACCGACTGAGCCACCCAGGCGCCCTGAGAATCTACATTCCTGACAAGTTCTTAAGTGCTGGTGCTGCTGGTTTAGGAACTACACCGGGAGACACACCCCCTAGAAGCCGAGCCCGCTGGGGATGGGGATGCAAGGGATTCCCGGAGGGCAAGCTTTGTAGTGAAACCTGAAAAAGAGGGTGGGATGAGGAGAGGATGCAGGAAGAAGCTGGGCACTCATGAGGTTCAGCAGGAGCTTGGCCTCGCCTGACCCCAGGAGGGGCCCTACATTTGTGCTGGCTCAGGAACAGAGGACTGGGCTGTTCTAGCCCCTTATGGGCCAGTCACTGTTTGGGGCTCTCTTGGGTGGCACAGGTGAGGTGGCCTCCTCCAGGGACTGTGCAGGTAGGGATCTGGGAGAGGATGGACAGCATGTGCTATGAGCACCTACCATGTGCCAGGCGTCGCTCTCAGCATTGTCTGTATGGCAGGGATGAGCGTGGGCCTACCCTCCTAGCTCTGGCATCCTTCTGGAAGAGACTGATAACAACAGAGACATACTGTAATGTCAGGTAGAGACAGGTGCTGTGCAGAAAGATGAGGCAAGGGTGGGGGGTCAGAGGGGGGACCCAGGTGGGGGTACTTCAGATGGGAAGGCGAAGACAGGCCTGGTGGATGGGTCTAAGTCCTCATTTCAGGTCTGGTGGGGAAGACCTCCTGTTTCGTGGATGAGGAGACAGGAGGGAAGTAAAGGGCCGTGCCCAAATTCACCCAGCAGTGGCAGAACCCCGAGTTGGACCAGTTTGACTCTGAGGAGGATTGCTAAGCCCTGTCCCCACCCTACTGGCATCTAGCCCATCCCTCAATGCCCTTGCCTGGGACCAGACTCTCTGAGGGCCTGAGCTGCCGGCAGATCTGGGCGCTCTCATCTCAGCCTGCTGGGCCGCATGTCCCAGATAAAGTATCTGCCCTCCCTCCCTCTGTTGCCCTTCCCCACCCACCCCATCCTCCAGGGCCCAGCCACCAGCCTGCCCCGCCCCCTCGTTTGTTTTTCACCCTGGTCACTGGTGGTTTTTCTAGAGCAGCACTGTCTAGTAGAACTTTCTGACATGCCAGAAATGTTCTAGAAGGGCTCTGTCCAGTAGCCACTAGCTACATGTGGCTATTAAGCACTTGAACTCTGGCGAGACTGAGAAACAAAATTCTAATTTTTTATTGAAGTATGGTTGATTTTTTTTAATCGAATTAACAAAATTCTCATTAAACATTTTTAAAATCAATTTAAAGGTATGCCCAAGTTAGCCACATGTGGCTGGTGGCCATTGGACTGAATGGCATGAGCCTAGATCCTCAGGAGGCGGCCCTGCTGCCCCGCACAGAAATCACTGCTGGGCCGGGAGAAGTCTAGTACTATCTCTCTAGGCCGGAAGTGGAGACACATTGGCAGACATTGCACCTTCTCCCAGGGGAACTGATCCCCTTGGCCAAATCCCAGACGTGCTTCTGGTGACTTTATGCCTGGCCCATGTAAAATTCACCCTCTGGCCTACGAGGTTCCCAGTGTGTCCCGGATGACTGCCGCTCTTCGAAGGTCCGTACGGGTTCTGTAAAAAGTCAAGCCAGCCGACGGAGGTTTGTGGCCAGAAAGTTTGGGAAACGGGGTGAAGCAAAGTTAAACAGGATTCTTCACTGCACAATTTAGAGCTTTTAACATGCCAGAGTGTGTTGTGAATTTCCAAGGGGTGGACAATAGAAGCAATGTTTCTTAAACTTACTCGACGTGGAACCCTTTCCTGATGGGAGTGCTGAGCTGGACAGGTGCTGTGGAACGTAGTTTAAAAAATGCCCTTCTCATGGTTTAGTGTCTCTAGCGGACCCCTCAGGAGGCCAGGATAAGGTTTCGTTTTCTTTCCATCCTTATTCCCCGCTAGCTTGCTGAGGGAGAGAGAGGGAGGCAGGGACTTAACGTGTCCCCTCAGTGGCTCATTTGTTTTTATAATGTTTATTCATAGAAAACAGTGGCCCCGTGCCTCCCATGCGTCAGGCCTGTGCCGGGCAGTGGGATTGGCTTGCTCAGCAGGCAGAGCCGGCCACCCTCCGCTCTCTGGGTCTGTCCCCCACCACACACACACACACGCACGCGCACACGCACACACACACGCACACGCACATACACACGTACATGGAGGGGTCTTGGAGCTTTCCAACCTTCCTGGTCTCAGCTCTAGCACCCCACCCTCTCCCAGGCCCTGAGGTGCCTCCATGTTGCAGCCAGAGGCTTGGGGCTTCAGGAAGGCTGGCTGGGCAGCTCTCCTTTCAGACCGCAAGTGGTCTGGGTTCCATGGGCCATGCTCACCAGCTCCTTCACTTGAGCGAGGCAGCAGAGCGAGCTTCCCCGGCCTTCAACTGTCCTCAGCCTTGGTGGCCTGGGAGGGGTGCCCACACGGCTGGTCAGTGCAGTTCAAGGCAGCCTGGGTGCCCAGCACACCTGGACTCTGACAAAACGTCTTCCCTGTTGGCCAGGGTGGCTGCAGTGGCCCCTATGGTGGTTGACATGTGTCCTTTCCTGCCCTGACCTCGATGGCCGCCCTCTGGCTAAGGGGCCTGCCAGGACCTTCCCAGGCATGTGCCCTTTCTGTCTCACCCCATCCTTGGCCTCTCCTTTTCCCTCTTTGCTGACTCCTCCCCATCACTGAACATGCTCAGGCATCTCCTGCCCTAAATCTCCTCTCCTGGTGGGAGAACCCAGTGGCCATGCTCCCTGTTCTCAACACCTCTCTTTGCTTATTCTTTCCTGAAACTTCTCTGCCTGGCTTCCTGAGCGCCATACCTCTGCCCACCCCCCAACCTATCCCAGGACAGCCCTCGATTGACCGAGTGGACTATACTTCTGGGCCTGGCCCTTCAGGGCTGGAGTCTTGGGGTTCCAACCTTGCATCCTTGACCCCTCCGTCTGCCCATCCCCCTTGTGCTATCTGCTAACTGTTCCCCTC
The DNA here is from genome assembly GCF_054177405.1 of Leptonychotes weddellii. Classification (NCBI taxonomy): domain Eukaryota; kingdom Metazoa; phylum Chordata; class Mammalia; order Carnivora; family Phocidae; genus Leptonychotes; species Leptonychotes weddellii. The sequence continues at coordinate 48,145,682 of NC_138369.1, read as the reverse complement.
TCCCGGACCTCATTGTCTCTCGCTTCCTCCCTGGGGCAGCTGCTGCTTCTATTCGAGTTCCCCTAATTGGTCCTCCTGCTGCAGCCAGAACGGCTTGAGAAAGCATCATCTGATGACTCCCCGCTGCTCTGACGAGGCTGTCTGAGAACATTCTCTGGCAGCCCAGGCCCTACTCAACAGGCACAGCCCTGTCACAGCCGCACCCAACCTCTCAGGAGCCTGGACTCACTTTCCGTCTGCCAAGCAGTTGTCTTTTCACCTTTATCCTGACATCTGGGCAACTCCTGTTCATCTTCAGTCTCAGCTTCAAGGTCACTGCTTCCAGAAAGCCTCTCTGTTCCCACCTAGACACAGACCATGTTCTCCTTTGAAGGCTTTGTCGCATATAAGCGCCTCCCCGCTAGGCTGGGCTGCGCATCCCGTCAGGAGAACAGGACTAGCCCCCACCTTGGAGCCTGCTGCCCAGCAGGCACTGAGTAAATCTTTACAGAGTGCCCTGGGCCCCTCTGAGGCTCTGCCTGGGGTCAGTGGAGAGCAGGGAGTGTGGATCCAGGTATATTCTCAGCCAGGCAGGAGATGGTTCAGGATCTGGGTGCGTGGACGTTTGCCCAGGGGCCAGGGGAGGGTCATAGGGAAGGCTGTGTCCTGATCTTGGTGCAAATGCCTTTTGGGTACCCTTAGACCCTCCTGCCTCAGTAGCCGAGCTGAGGGCCTGATACCCCTTTTGAAGGTAGGTCTGATTCCCAGTGCAGGAAGAGGTCATGCTGGGCCAGGGGAGCAGGAGACCTGGGCTTCCTGTCCTGGCTCTGCCAGTGACTCACTGTGTGACCTTGGAAAGAAAGATCTTCCCAGGTCAGGGCCTCAGTGTCCCCCCTTTAGTGCAGTGGTTGGGCTGGGCCTGTGCTGGGTCTGCAGCCGGTCACTGGTAGTCCTCTGCAGCTCTTGTTCTGGGCACAAGAGGGCAGCCAAGGGCTTTGGAGCACTGAGGAATGTGGGCCAACCGCTTTAAGGAATCTGCTCTTTACTGAGCCCAACGCTGGGGGGGCGGGGGAGGGGGGCTCTCATTTCTGACCAAAGGAACTGCGCTAGGCTGGAAGCTCACCCAGGGCACCTTGAAACTGGCATGACAAGGAATCTGATTTCCCAACTGCCGCCTCCGAGCTCTGGGCACGGCAGTGGGAGGCCAATGGCCTGCGTCTCTTTCCACAGTGGTCCTTTGCTGTTGCGACTATCACAGAGATCCCCCCTGTCATCTTCCTCCCCAACTTCCTTGTGCAGAGGAAGGTGCTGAAGCCCCTCCGGACCCAGACGGGAGGAACCATCATGGTAGGTGGGGAGGCAGGCGGAAGCAACTGCTGGGCTCCGGATCCCCGCGCCTCTGGGCTTTTGCTCACCCTGGGCTCTCCATCTGGAATACACTCCGCCCGCTTTGTAGTTGAACAAAATCCTGAATATTCCTCAAGGCACAGCAACAACGACTCTTTCTCCCGAAGGCTTTCCCACGTGCTCCAGGACATTGAATTCCTTGTTCCTCCCCCCCATTGACCTCCTATTAGAGTTACCGTATTTGCTGGTATATAAGATATATCCCCATTCCCCAGAGAGTATATCCTCAAACTATGGCTTCAGTGTACTCAATTCAAAATGGAAAACCAAACCCCCATGACTTCAGTAATGGGCGATGCTCCCCTCACCCTGCATCATGGGTGGGGCAGTAAAGAACACTTGCAGCAAAATTAGGTTTCGTATCCCATATGTAGTTGTCTTTAAAATTAGCCACAGGCTGCTGAGTTAATTGGAGGTAGAGGCACGTTGCAGTTTTAAATGTAGGATGATCTAATCCAGAGCTGGATCAAGACCTAATGATCCCGATAGTTTTCTTTTTAGCTCTGCAAATTTGTACCTTGTTTTGTTTGTTTGTTTATTGGAATATGACTGCCCACCCCCAAACAATGATTTCCTACAGGATTTTGGTATTCAGTCTGCCATACTTCCATGGGCAAAAAACTGTCTATTTTCCCTTTGAAAGCCCCATTAAGATCATTGTCAGCTCACCTGTGATCATAACTACTTAACTCTGATTTCTTCCAGTTTCTTGGCAAAATTGCAAAGGGGCTTATGCACCGCACATCTCATATGCCAGCCAATCTGGTACTTGCTTCCAAGACTGAGTCTGAGTTTGCTGGAGGATGGGTGCCTCCTGAACCCTACCTCATAGGTCAGCCCTACCTCAGAGCTGGCTGGACGTGGTGTTTATGGAATGAATGAGTGAAGCTGTGAATGAGTGAGTGAGGGAATCGGTTGCCTGTGCCTCTCACCCTGTGCTTGTCTCCAAAGGCAGGGAAGCTGGCCATGGAGCGAGGCTGGGCCATCAATGTGGGTGAGTGCCCTGGCCAGCCTGGCCTGCTGGGTCCTGGGGGCTGGGAGGGCCAGGAGGAACCTGAGGGCAACCTGAAGAGTTGAGAGGCTCTGGTGCCTTATTAAGTGGGATGGGCGAGGGTATGCAGCCATCTGGTGTCTGGGAGGGACCAACCCGTGCCTCCATCTGGGGTGGGATCCTTATCTAAAGGAGTTCCCCAGTTGGCTCTCCAGCTCTGCCTTTGCATACTTCCAGTGACAAGGAGCTCACTCCCTCTGCAAAAGCCTTCACCATCCCCTGGGCAGCCCTGGGTGGGGCTAAAACCTGCAGCATTTCAGAGTCTTTCCTGAAAAACTCCATCAGCTTCCTGGGGCCCAGGACAGTCTACAGGGCCTTGGTCACGTGATGGATAGACAGGCCCGGGGTCAATACCACGGCCTTCTCAGGGGCCTGAGGGCCAGCACTCTGCAGTCCCCTGGACTCTCCTGCAAGATTGGCTCATGGGAGGGCTACACACATCTTCCTTGTCTCGTCCTCATCTGTCCCTCTTTGAGGTGCAGCACTTCACAGTTAGCAAAGCTCTTTACCGTCTGGCCTCTCATTTGAGCTGGCCATTGTTGTTGTCGGTCCCATTGTATCGATGAAGAAATAGGTGTGGGGAGAGGCCTGGTGGCTTGCTCAGAGTCCCAGAGCAGAGAACCCCTACCTTTGGCTGTGAGCTCTGCAAGGCCAGGGGCTGGGGCTCTTCCATCTTGGTATCGCCAGGTAGCCAGCATTAGGTCTGGCATAACCGTGATGTTATGCTATACTGCTAAGTGGATGATTGAAGGAGACATGCCCTGTGTGTCTGCAGCAGGGTCCTCACAAAGACCCAGGGAGGCCCTTCCCACATGGAAGATGTTATGACCTGGTAGAGGTTAAGAGCCCAGGTCCTGATCCAGCCTGGGTTTGAATCTTGGTTCTGCATGGCAGTCAGCTGTGTGATCCCAGGCAAGGTGCTGGTTTTCTGTGTGCCTCAGTTTCTTCATTTGTAAAATGGAGGTGATGATAACAGTGTCCCCATTTGGGGCTGTAGGGAGGTTTCAGTGAGCTCTGTGCCCAGTTAGGAGTTCATGATTGGCTATTATCTCATTGTTAAGATCCACTGACAGCCTGTTGGCATGAAAAGAGGCCAGTCCTTTGTAGCCGTGGGCCCTGGATTCGACCTGCTGGGTGGGGCCCTGAAACTCAGGTCCTTGTAGGGGTTGCAGGGCAGTGGGCTCTCAGAGTGGGGGAGAGGTGGGAGCCAGACCCTGGTGTCCAGGGCCTCCCATTGCCACGGGTGGCCATGACCAGCAGAAGGTGCCCTTCCTGACCATTCCTTTCTACCACCTGCAGAATGTGGGTGGTCCTAGCATAAACAGGTCCCCCACAGCCTCACCACCCCTTCCTGGCATGGGAAGTCACATGGAGGCAGGCCTGGGCCCTATAGAGGCAAGGAACAACTTTTTGCCTTGGGAAAGATGAGCTCCTTGCCCCTGGGGGTTGTGATGGGCACTGGGGGCTGACTTGTCAGGACAGCGCGAGAGGTTTCTTGCTCCGGACAGGGATGGCGGTGATGGCAAAGCTGTCTCCTGACTCGGGGATGGCGACGTGCTCAGGTGCTCGGTTCACTTTGCCAACCTGGAGTTCCAGGAGCCTGTCCCTGGGAGCTGAGCAGGCACAGGGTGTGGGCAGGAGGGGGGGTGGGTGACCACACCGCGTCTGCCCTTCCACAGGTGGCGGCTTCCACCACTGCTCCAGTGACCGGGGCGGCGGCTTCTGCGCCTATGCGGACATCACACTGGCCATCAAGGTGCGCCGCGAGCACATGGGTCCTCGCTCCAGGAGCCCTCCCTGGAACACCCCTGCCACCCCCAACTGGGTGTTCTCCTCCACATTACAGAAAAGGGAACTGGATCCCAGGAGGGGAGGAAGCTGGCAGGTCGCACAGCCAGGCTGGGACTCCAACCCAGACCTGACACTTCCTCTTCTGCATTGTCTGTGCTGCGGGGAGACAGTGTGGCCTCAACAATGGTGGGGACTGGAGAGGGGCAGCCCATTTGTCCACAATATAGGGAGCACATCGCTCTACCGGAGTGAGGAGGAGATGGGCATAATGATGGGGATGGCTGGTTCCGGCAGGCCCAGCCCTGCGCCAGCCTCCATTTGCCCTCCTCACCTCATTTACTCCTCCCCTGTACAGAGGAGGAGACCCCGGCCCAGAGAGGCGAGGGGCAGGGCGGGCACTGGCCTACACCTCTGCTGAGTTGCAGAGTTCCCTTTAAGCACCCTGTGCCTGGCCTGGTTCTGGGCGTCAGGGTTGGGCTGGCATGGTCCCTGTTCTCACAGAGCACACAGACTAAATGGGGGCAGCGGGGCAAGCAGGTCAGCAGACCCTGGCCATTCAGAGAGGGGGACACACGGGAGACCTTCCGAGAGGGTGAGGGAGGGGAAGGAAGGCTTCCCAGAGGAGGAGACATGAGAACTTGGCCTTGTAGGATAAGGCAGAGAATGCAGGATGAAGTTCCAGGCACAGCCTTGAGGGGAGGTTCCCTCTTTCAACCCGCATATATTCCCCTAGGAATCCTGGGCTGTCTCTGAGGGCTAGCCCGACTACCCTGCTCCTGACCTCCAGCCTGCCAGGGTACAGCACATGCTGCCTCCTCCAGGGAGCCTTCCCTGACCGTGCACACATGCTTCTCTCGAGCTGCACGGGCTTCTCCTGGGTGTGGGAATTCTTCTCCCGGTGGCCTGATTGCCCACAAGTGTGTCCAGCCTCCCACCTGACCCCTCACCAACTAGGAATCCCCCAGGGGCTATGTCCTCTGGCCTGTGTGGGTCCTCACTGCCCCCTCCCTCCCCTGGCAGTTTCTGTTTGAGCGAGTGGAAGGCATCTCCAGAGCCACCATCGTCGATCTCGATGCCCATCAGGTGAGTACCCTGTGGGGGCTGTGGTCTCATGGCCCTGCCTCCCCAGGCCCCCATCAGCTCTGTCACACGGCCCCCCACTGTGGAGCTCCCTTCCCCCTGGGAACATTGCCAAGCGCCAGGCTGGGCCTCTGCCACCCCCACTCTGATCTGCTTCTCTCCTTGCTGCCCATCTTCTGCACCTTGGGCTGGAAGTGGAGGGTCTGTCTTTGTCCCTCTGCCCCGCTCAGCCCATCCTGGGCACTGGGTCCTCCTCATTGCTTCTGTCAAACCCAAGGGTGCTTCCTCCCTTCTGACTGCCCAACACACCAGGCTGAAGACTCTTCCTAAAGCCCAGTCTGGCCATGCTGCTCTCATGTTCTAAAGCCTGCTGTGGCTCCCCAGTGCTTCCTACTCAGGTTGGGGTGCCACCCCCTGCAGATAGCTGAAAACTATTGTGGACCTGCCCCTCAGACAAATGCTCGCACGCATGATTTCAGGGTTGCTGGGGCCCGAGGCCACTACTTAAGAACTCACTGCCTGGGGGTGAAGCAGCAGAATGCAGGGCCTCCTCCTCAGGACTCCAAATATAGGGCTGGCTCCTCTGGTCAGACAGGGCGGGACATGCCGTGGGCTCTCGAGGACCCCTCCCACACCCCTGCTGTTGTGTCTTTGTGCTAGTGGGTGCCTTGCTTGGGGGGGGTTCCTGTGACACTGAACTCCGGTACCAAGTCACACCTGCACAGCCCTTCCCAGTTTACCTTTCCCATTCCTGACCCCCGCTGATCCTGCCACAGACCAGAGAGGGTGGCAGGGCTAGAATTCCTTTTTCAGTCCGTGGAGAAGATACTCAGAGGGCTGGGGCTCACTCAAGGTCACACCAGAAGACCATGGGGCTGGGATTTGAGGTTGAATTCCAGCTCTGCCACTTAACAGCCAAGAGACCCTCTGCCTCCAAGGGCCAACTGAGCTGCCCAGGCACGTGGGCCATTTCCTGGGGTGTGTGCGGGGGTCCTGTCCTTGCTGAGGGTGCCCGTGTGCAAGCAGCTTTCATGTCCTCCCCACAGGGCAATGGGCACGAACGGGACTTCATGGGTGACAAGCGCGTGTACATCATGGACGTCTACAACCGCCACATCTACCCCGGGGACCGCTTTGCCAAGCGTAAGCTGCCCCCTCTTCCTCAGCCTTAAGTGCACTCATACTTGGATGGAGCTCTCTCTCCTGAGTGTTCCCTACATGCTGGGTTCTGCAGAAGTCACTTCAGTTATCCTCAGCATCCCTGGGAGGTGGGGATTGCTCCCATTTTATAGACATGCAAACTGAGAATTAACTCACTTGACCCATCCAAGATCACATAAACCTGTCCAATAAACAACACGTGTGGGTCCTTACATTAGGGAAATCACCAGAAGAAGAAAAATAGAACCCCTCCTGCGTATGCATTTGTCTGGTAGAAAACAGGGAATGACAAAAAAGAAACGAGAGGAAAAATAGGATAAAGAGAAAATTCAAAATAAGATGGCAGAAACCAAGTCAAATATAATGGTTGTTAAAATAAATGCAAGTGGCTTAAACTTACCAATCAAAAGGCAGAGACTCCCAGATGAATTTTGAAAACACAGCACCCTGGCCACTTTGCAAATAGGGGACATTTATGCAGTAAGGGGACATTTATGCCAATGGATCTACTGAGTGTAATTCAGCCCCAGGTGTGGCCCAGGGGCCCGGTTTCTGAATGGAGATTAGAAGGTGCTGGATTTGGGCCTGAGGGCACAGCAGGGTGTCCACATTTCCAGGTGGAGGCTCAAGGAGGCAATGAGATCAGATGTCACCCACATGGGTCTCTAAATCCCTAGGGCAGAGTGTTTTAGCTGCAGTCCTTTCTCTCCCTTGGTCCCCCTTGCAGTTCTTGGTGCTCTTTAGCTTCATTTTGGGTAGAATGAGGCAGAGCGGTGCTGGCATCAGACTGTTTCCAGTCCTGCCTGGGGCACTGACAGGGACCCAGGCAACCTTGACCTTCCTGAGCCTATTTCCCTTCTTTGCACGTCGGGACTCTTCCTGTCTCCCCCACAGAGGCCATCAGGCGGAAGGTGGAGCTGGAGTGGGGCACGGAGGACGATGAGTACCTGGATAAAGTGGGGCGGAACCTCCAGAAGGCCCTCCAGGAGCACCCACCCGACGTGGTGGTGTACAACGCAGGGACCGACATCCTGGAAGGGGACCGCCTTGGGGGGCTGTCCATCAGCCCACAGGTGCGTCCGGCCCCTGGGGGGGTGTGGGGTCCACGGGCAAGGCAGGCGGCACAGGTGCTTCTCCTGGTGTGGGGGAGGGGCTGGCCGGGACTTCCGAAGCTGCAAGGACCCCGGCCCTCCCCCATCCCTCTACAGGGCATCGTGAAGCGGGACGAACTGGTGTTTCGGGTGGTCCGTGGCCGCCAGGTGCCCATCCTCATGGTGACCTCGGGAGGATACCAGAAGCGCACGGCCCGCATCATTGCTGACTCCATCCTTAATTTGTACAGCCTCGGGCTCATCGGGTCCGAGTGCCCCAGCGTCTCGGCACAGAACTCGGACACACCTCTGCTGCCGCCTGAGGTGTCCTGACCACGCCGCTGCCCTTCTGCTCTTCTGCACGGCCCCCCGCCTGCCTCGGCCCCGCCCGCCCCTCACTGCTTCTCCTTTTCTAACCACAGGGGCGGCGGGGGGCGCAGCTGCCAGGAGGCGCTCTCCCCATTGGGTGTCAGGGGGTCTCCAGGTCCCTCTGTGGGTGGGGGCGGAAGGCAGGGCCTGAGTCCCAGAAGACCTCACATGGGGTCACCGTCTGATCAGGCCCTGCAGAGGCAGGCAGTTTCGCAAGGAGGGAGGATGGCAGGTGAGGCTTTGGGGGCACAAGTCATGGGATTTGTTCCACCCTCTCCTCCTGATGTCAGGGAGGGCCCGAGGGGCCGTGGGTGCCCATGTGGGTGGGGCTGAGAGCTGGGTGCTGCAGGTAAGCCTCTGCTGGGGTGGGCTCTGGATTCCCAGCCAGCAGGCGGGAGCCCTGGTCCTGGATGTGAGGGGTGGCAGGGAAGGGGTGCGAGTGGGTTTTCCCATCTGGTATTCCCCTTCAATAAAGCAAGGTCTGGACCTGCTTTCCTGAGGCTCCTCGGTGGCGATAAGGGGAGGGGAAGGCCTGAGGAGCCCCCAGTCCATGCTTCAGCCATGGTCTTGCCTGTTATGGAGAGTAGTAGGTTTTGGCGGAAGAACGCTTGGCTCAGTGATGGGCCTCAGCACTGGAGGCTTGAGGGGGCCGCCAACCCCAGTGGGGAGGGGACAGAGGAAGGTGAGGCCCAGAAGGGGACCTTGGGGATGGGGGCAGGTGGCCAAGCTGGGACCTGAGGCCCCAAGTAAGGACCGAGGTGCTGGTGGCCAGGCTGGAGTTCCTGGAGGGAGGGCAGAGGTAGGTTGTATGGGTAGGATCTAGGGTAGGGCCTTGAGTTAGGGGAACTGTAGCCTCCACTGGCCTCACCCAAAGTGCCCAGGCCCTGATTGTGCTTGGAGTCCAAGGTCCCAAGTGGGCCCTGACCTCTGGTCTTTGAAATGCCCCAGACCCTGACCTTGTCCTCAGCTCTAATCTGAAGGGGACTTCCGGGGCCCCCCAGGAGGCTGGGTGGGGGGGAGCATCCACCCCTCATTCCCTGGATGTGTCTTAGACAGTGATCACAGGTGGGGGGGGTGGGGAGGGAAAGTGGGCCAGCTGAGGCATCCCCGCCCCCAATCAACCCCACCTGGAGGACTCATGTTCATTACCATATGGGGGTACTCTCACATTCTCCCACATTCTCCCTTGGTGCTCCCTCTGCTGGGGGGGCGGGAGGAAGTGTTTCAGAATCATGAACTATCAAAAAGACTGACCTCCTGGGCTAGACCTCGAGGCACTAACCACACCCTTGGACTCCCTCACCTGCCCCCCGCCCTTGCCGTTGGTTTCTCTGCACCTGACTGAAGGTACCTAACATCCCCTCATTTCCACCTGGGGCCTGTGACCTCTGGGGGCAGGCAGTGGGCTCGCTTCATCACTGTTGAGCTTTTTGTTAAGAACCATAAAGGCTCTTCTTGATTGGACCGGCTGCTGTGTATTCTTGAGATGAAGCATCCTTACCTCCTAAGGATTAAAGGAAGTAAAGATTTAAAATTCACATAGCACGAGGCCTGACCTCAAGAGCTGCCCAATAAATGCTAGTATTTCATTTTGTTCTCAGAGTCCAATGAAGTAGGTCATTGTTCCCATTTTACAGATGAGACGACTGAGACTCAACAAGGCATTTGCCCCAGGCCACGCATGTGGTAGAGCCAGGTTTGAACCTAGCTCTGCCAGATACCTAAGTATATGTTCGCAGATGCCTCAGATTTGGCAAGAGTGAAGGAATGAGGTGGGGGTTGTTGCTCTCCAGACATAGGGGGGTCCAGGGTCTGGGAATGTGTGGGGAGGGGATGCAGGCGAGGCCGGGCTGTGATGGCGGCTCTGCCCAGGGTGGGAGGCAGCTGGTGGGCCCCGGCAGGGCAGCAGGTGGGGTGGGGGTGGGGGTGGGGTCTTCCAGCCCTGGGCTGTGGTTGGAGCATGTGGATGGAGCACGGGGATGGGCTGGGCTGGGGCAGGGGGGTCCAGGCAGGTGGAGAGTAGAGCCTGTCCTCAGCCTGGTAGAGTGACCAGGGCATCCCCAGTGTTAGTGGCACAGCCTGGGTGGGAAGCAGGGTGGCCCCCAAGTGTTCGTGCCAGGGACAAGGACGGCAGGTGAAGATATTGGGCAGGGGTGGGCAGGGGTCCAGTTCAGCCTTGTGCTGGGCGTAAGGAGGGTGATGAAGGCCGACAAGGGCCAGGCCCTGTTCCAGGCTCTCGGCAGGCAGGGATGAACGTCACAGCAGTCTGAGGTAAGAACTATTTTTATCTCCGTTCTATAGATGTAGACCCAAGGCATACAGAGGGTTGGTTAGTTGCTTGAGGCCCACAGCTGGTGAGCAGAGGAACAGGATTTGAACCAAGGCTCCAGAATTATAAGCTCTTTCCTCATCTGTAGGATGGGGCCTTTGAGGGTCCTTACCTAAAGGCGGTTCCAGGAATAAATGCCGTAATACATGGAATGCATTTAGGGTGCCGTGTGGCATCTTCTTAGCCCCCAGTGAATGTCAGTCATGATGATGACCATTCTCCTATAGGTCAGCTTAAGAATCAAGGACAGTTGAGGTGAAGCGTTCAGGATCTGTTCTTAAGATCTGTGTGGTTTGCTGTTTGCACCTAAGTTATAAAAACCCAAGGAACATGCCGGCTCTGTGAGGTGCTGAGGGTCTGGCACAGCAGCCTTGCTGATGGCGGGGGGAGGGTTCTGCAGCCCAGGGTGAGAGTGGGGACAGGCTGGGGACAGACACATGCTACGGGGAGAACTTGGGGAGCAGGCAAGCTTGGGAACACACTGTCCAGTGGGAGCCCACCGTGAGCAGCCCTGATGCCTGGCAGGTGTGAGATTTCTGCAGAAGACTCCACGCAGAGCCTCCTGGAGATCTGGAGCACGAACATCCGACGGGGGGCAGAGCAGCCCTTCCCGGCCTGGTGCACAGGGGCGTGGGCAGACCTTGGAGCCTGAGCCCGCTGCATGGGAGCTCTGCTCTACCTGGGCCTCAGTGTGGGGCCTTGGGCCAGTGACTTAGCCTCTCTGAGCCTCCTTCCTCAGCCGTCCTGGTGAGTCACAGTGCTGAGCCCACAGGGCTGGAGCAGATGTGTGTGGGGGTGACACCAGCAGCGGCTCAGAGCCTCAGAGCCTCAGAGCCACCCTCCCTGCTCCTCCCTGGAGACCCTGGTGCCATGCCTGGCTGGTGGGCCAGCTGAGGCCTGGGGAGAAGAGGTTTCATCTGCCCGAGTTACAGCTCTGTTCTCCACTGGGGCTAGCTGGGGGGAGCTCAGACAGGCATCGGAAACAGCAGTGCCCAGCTGCAGCTAACCACCCATGGGGATGCCCGAAGCTAGGCTAACAGAGCCGGTGGGGGAGTGGGGTGGGCAGAGGCAGAAATGAACGTACCAGCCTGCTGTCTTGGGTGTAAACAGAGGTGGGTGCTGGCACAGGGCCCTTCCACCCTAGCGGGACTCCCCAGCAGATTGAAAGGAGACTTAGGACCTTCCCTGGCTCCTCAGCCAAATGCTTGGGGTTTAAGGCCAGGACCTCCTCCAGGGAGACCCACTCTTGAGTTGGTTTTATTTTGCTCAGCCAACACTGGCAGGGGATACCCTGATCTGGGCTCAGGGCCAACATGGGGAGGCTCAGTGCCCTACCCTGGGAGTGATACTGTCCCGGGATTTTTTCTGAGGCTGCAGGGTACAGCGATTAATGCTTGGGCTCCCATCCCTCACCAGCCTGGCTGAGTCTCACCTCCTCCCTTGCTAGCCCGGTGACTTGTCCTTTCTATACCTCAGCTCATGTATCTGCAAAATGGGGGCCATAGTACCTACCTCTCGGTTGTCACGAGGATTGAACAAGTTTGTAAGTTGCTTAAAGCAGGGTCCAGCATGGAGTTGTTGATCTTAAAAAGAAATCCGTTATTTTACCAGCCAAAAAAAATGGGTTTATTTGGGAATGGCAGACAATTGCAATGTGGGACAAACAAGCTATGGCAAAACCCATAAGCTGGTCCTTAATAAAGGAGAAGAACATTATTTTATGGAGAAGGGGAGGAAATTGGGAGGGGTTGTTCTGAAGGAAAGCCCAGCTGGAGAAAAGCAAGAGTTGAGGGCGCTGACGGTTTCCCACAGACTGAGTTGCTGGGGTAGTCAGTCTCTTGTAGGAGATGCAGTGTGCATCTTTTCCTATTGGGAGCTATAAATGACGATTCTTTCCTGTGGAGGGTTCTTCTGTTGGGGTCTGAATGACCGCTTCCTGTAATTGACGTCCAGTGGTGTGATGTGAGGGTTCCCCCTGCTGGCCTCCCAGTGCCACGCTAGTGAAGTTTTCCTTTATTAATTTTCAGAGTAAGCACTCAGTACACATTACCCATCATCATGATCACTTTTAAAAATGAGGAGACAGAGACTCAGAGAAGTGAAGATCACACAGTCAGGCAACGGAAAAGCCAGGGAATGGACCCAAGTCCATCTAACTGCAAAACCAGTGCCCTTTCCCCATAACTTTTGGGCAAAGGGTTGGAATGAGACGATCTTGGGGAGCATTGTGTCCTGCAGGCCACCCAGACCTCTCAGCCCCTCCCTGGCGCACACCCTGGCCAGCAATCCTGGGAGAGGCAGATGTCAGCACCCCAGTGTCCAGATGAGACCGGGAACCTGGAGGGGAAAAAGCAGCCTCCTTGGTCCGTGGAGAGTGGTGGCAGGGCCAGGGAGTGGGCAGAGTGGCAGTAAGTGGGTAAGCGGCCATCTGCTCGAGCTGGGGCCTGGAAAGACGAACAGCGTCCATGTCCTGCCCTTGAGATGCTCTTCAGCTGTAGGACGCACATTGGGCTTTCTGCAGCTTGAATTGTGCAAGCACAAAGTGAATTTTTAAAAATAAAACCAAGCAGGCAGCTGAGAAGTGCTTTATGAATTGGCATGTGTGTAGTCAGAGCTGAGGGTCCCTGGGACGAGCTGTCCCACCTGCTCATTGCGCAGATAGCACACGGAGGCCCAGCCTCGTGCCACTGCAGCTGGATGGGGCGCGCTGGGGTGGAGGAAAGGGAAGGCTGTCCTTCGCCGAGGGCCTGCTCAGATCCTGGCTCAGTGCGGGCCGTCACCACCATTGCTTTGTCCGTAGGAAGCATGAGGCCCACGGAGGGCTGTAAAGGAGCCTAACATCCCCGGTGAGCAAATGAACCAGAACCCAGCCTCCTGGATTCCTCCTGTCAGTCTTCTTATAGGGGGTGGCAGGAGGGAGGGACAGAGGGGCCATGTTGAGCACCGATAGAAAGTGCTTTCAGGAAGAGGACGTGGGGACGCCCTCCCACGACAAGCCACACAGCCTCCGTGCCCCTCTCTTTCCTCTCCCTGTTCATCCTCACAGTGGCCTCCCTGGGCAGGGACCTTGAACCTCATTTAAGGTCTAGGACACCAAAGCTCAGAGAGGCAGAGAGCACTTGTCCAAGGCCACACCTGGCCAAGTGGCAGAGGATGGGCTCTGCCACCTCCTGGGTGTTTTTCTCTGCATTCCCTTGTCACTGTTAGGATTAAGACACTGTTGACGGGACAAGTAGGAGCCATGAGCTCTGCCGAGGGGGTCTCTAGAGAAAGGACGCAGGCTGTGGAATTGGTAGCCTTGGGTTCGAACCTGCCTCTGCTACTGGCCTGCAGAGTGACCCGGGGCCAGTGGCATCCCTTCTCTGAGGCTCACTTCTCCCTCTCCAAGGACTGTGTGACATTATGGAAGTGGGGCTGGCATAGAGTCTCTGGGGCATTCGAGGACGGAATTAGGATCCAGAGAGTGAGTGTGGGAGGGACCCTCCTGAGTCACCATCCAACCCCTTGTTGCACGGACAGGAAACTGGAGACCTGGGGACGCGGGGGCCTTGCTCCATGCCGGAGCTGGGCCCCTGGGAGGCAGTGTAACACGGTGGCTAGAGCTGGGATTAGCCTCCCAGCCGGGCCACTCCCTGGCCTGGCTGTGCGGGCTTTCCTTAGACAAATCACTGCCCCGAGCCTGAGTCTTTTCCCTCATAAGCTGTGTGGGCATAGGCAAGTGCTCAATTAATATTAGCTAATAATACTATTCCGGTGGGAATGAGGCAGGATGGTCTCACAGCCAGACCTTTCCAAAGGCCACGATAATGGCGGCCAACACAGCGCAGTGCTTCCGGGTTCACGGCTTAGCTCTAGCACCCGGCCGGCACATCCTCGCACAACTGTGTTTGCAGATGAGGAAAGGGGGCGCAGGGAGGGTCTGTCTCCCAGCTGGGGTGTGCTCCCCGGCTCACCCCAGAGCCTGGCGCTGAGCCACTTCATGTGCTCCATCTTTGGGTGCCCCGTGGGGCGTGACCTCCCCCTTCTGGAAGGTGGGGGAGTGGAGGGTTTGCACAACAGGGGCCTTCTGGCTAGGCTGTTTCTGGGACTTCACACCCCTTTTCCGACTCGAGTGTGCCGTGGCCTTGGAGCTCTGGCGAAGGTGTCACACACAAGGAGGGAGGGGTTCCTGCTGCCTTCTGGGACCCGGGAGCCAGTGCGCGCAGCCTGCTGGTCGTCTCGGTAACCGATACCCAGGCGGCTAGACAAAGTTATGGTGTGTGGCTGGGAGGCTATTTTGTCTAATATGCAAAAAGGCCTTTGGAAATTCCTGGAGCCCATCTGGTCCTAGTTACGCCACAATATTGCTGTTTCTTCAACTCACAGACAAGGGAACACTTTTATTTCTCCTTTCGGAGCTCAGGAATGTGCCTTAAATGCAGCCTGCAGCCGCCCGTTTGGTTCCCAGAGTTCCTTGATCGTGTGTCAGACCCATCATCCCTTTAAATGCCCACCGCTCCTTCCCCTCGGCTCCCCCCACCCCAGACAACCCGTCCGAATCCTGAGGGTACCATGGGGAGGGCTGAGGCCTCAGAGGTGGGCCTGCCTGGCTTTGCGATGTGCCCCTAACGTCTGTGCCTTCTTGTCCGTGGAACCAGAGACAGGAACTCCGGAGACGTGAACAAGGGCCTGGCTTGTGCAAGGCACTTGGTAAGTGCAGGTTTTCCAATTAGCTCCATGAATTGGAGAAAGTTCCTTGACCGAATACAGGTGCTGCTAGCCTCTGTAAAATGGGGTCTGTAACTCTAAGGGATGTCGATAAGCTTTCCTTTTCTGCCTGGCACCTCTCCACCCACTGAGGCTGCCCCAGGAACCAGAAGGCAAAACGAAGAGAGACTCTGCATCTACAGCAGCTTTGACGAGTCCAGGCAGGGCTGCCCAGGCGCGTCTCCCTGAGCTGGACTATGTGTGTGTTTCTTCTCCGGACTTCTGGTCCCCGTGGGTCCCTTGGGGCTCCTGCGGGCTGCAGCGTCCAGAGGCTGGGTGCGGCTGCTCTGTGCACTCTTGCTGACACATGGCCTTCCCATCCTGGGCTGGCTGACCACCGGCTGCTACTCTGGTTTGGGGCAGCCGGCATCCTCCTCCCTTCCTTGGGGAGCTCCCACTCCTCCATCCCAGGCTGTAACAGTCACAGTGCCCTGCCCCAAAGGTGGAATGTGATGAAAATTCAGATCCTCCTCATCCAGCCCCCTCCTTCCAGGCCAGGGCAGGGCTGTATTTCCCCGCCCTCTGAAGTTGGATGTAGCCCTGAACTTGCTTTATGAACTGTGAGCTCAGGGGCTCGTGTATCTCCTGGGTGGAAGCTTTCTGAGCCAGTGGGTGAGTTTCACGACCCTTTGTCATGGTGACGGTGGGAGCATGTTTTGAGCCATAGCATCTCTTAGTCTGGGTCCCTGAAAGCCCAAGGTAAGTAGAGCCTCCACTCAAACAGGGGGTGGACGTTCAGTGTGAGTGAGAAATAAACCTTTGTTCTTTAAGGTTTTGGGTGGCTTGTTAGGAGCATTAACCTTGCGCACTCTGACTGACACATATCCCCTTTCCATGGTCACAGAGGTGGTTTAGTGATGCAATGTTACTCAAACTGGACCAGAATCCTTACCTAGACTTTTTTATTTTGGGGGATGAGTGGGGAAGGGACCTTGTTTCTTGAGTTATAGAGCAGTCATATTTTGACCACAAAGATAGAGCCCATCTAAGGTATGAAAGTGCAAAACGGAGGCAGAAAAAGGTAAAATGCGGTGGAGAAAGAGAATTCTGCCATGAAGAGCTGTACGAGTTGTGCACTACACAATTCTACAGAGTGCTATTTACCCAGTTGTCACGATATATTTGTTTATTCACCAGGACAATTTCCCAGCAGATGGCAGTCAAGTGTCTTGAGGAAATGGAACCTTTCTCTACTTGGCACAAATGTACTATGCAGGCTAAAAGCCATGCTGTGTCGAGACCCCAATCTCAGTCCTTGAGTCCCCAGAGCTTCCTGAACTTGAGTACTTGGTAGAGTTGATTCTCTTGATAAATTCCCTTTGCTGCTAAACTGTGCTCACAACAGAATCATTGACACTCTAGGCACCAACAAGAGGCATCAAGCTCATTTTCCACTTTTCAGAGCAGACCTGAAGTGCTCTTAGCAATAAGAGTCCAACAACGAGAGGACACAGAGCAACCCTTAAAAGCAGGCTCACCGGCACCAACGACGCAGCAGGTGGAGGCCGTTCGTGTAGGTGCAGGTAACCCTTCCCCTCTCAATAAGCACCCGGATTCTTACTCTACCATGCTGTGGCCTGAAAATGGTTTGTAGTGGTAAATTTTTTTTCAGAGACACAGAGAAGACATTGTGTAGACTTCATCTCCTCTTAAATGGTTAAATTATAACTGTGTTGTTGCTTAAAAGGACAGACCAAAATTATCCAGAGAGTTCACATATGTGTGGCTTAAGCTAGATAAATAATGCATCATTGTAAAAGAAAGGATGGTGTCCAGTGAGGTCCAGGCCCCCTGCTATTCCCAGCGCAGGGGGAGGCTGCCCCTCCAGCCGGGGCCCTGATCCCACGCTGCCCTGATCCCACGCTGCCCTGCGCACGATAGCTCACTCCCATGACCCTAATGCCAGGAGTTTCCAGGACAGGTTTAGGGGAGGCGGTGGGCTCTGGCGTCAGATGATCTGGGGTGGGGTCCTGGCGCTCGCTGCCTTTTCTAGCTGGATGACGCTAGATAAGTGCTCTTCCCTGTGGAGCCTCAGTTGCCACTTCTCGAAAATGGGAATGCTGACACCCACCCGAGGGGCTGCTGGGAGGGTCAGGTGGCATGGGAAACACCAGCGTGTAGTGGGTGCTCAGTGCACAGCGACGCGCCGGGTGGCTTTCTTGTCACGGCTCACCCCGTTGTCTGCGGCCCCTGCCAGACGGTGCAGGGGGCAGGGATCAGGTCTGCTCTCCCAGGGCCTGTGGGCACCCAGTAGGTGCTCCATAAACACTCTGTCATTGTTGCAGTTGTGAGGGAAATTGGCCGGTGCCTTTTGGGGCTGTGGGGGAAACAGGCCAGGAACTGTGTTTGACAGGCCAGGCTAGAGACCCGCTTCCTCATCCCACTTCTGGGAGCGGTGGGGCTCCAGTGTCCCCTCTGCCTCCGTGGGGGCCCCATCCCACTCCTGCGTGAGTGCCCCCCTTCCCGACTCCCCTCCAGGCCCGTCTCAGGTCTCCCAGTGAGCCCTCGGCAGGACCTAGAGAAGGGAGCCCCCAGGCCTCGCCAGCAGCCCTGGGCCAACACAATTGTTTTTCCGTCAGGAGCTCCAGGGAGCTGCTGACAGCCAGGCTGGGGGGCTCGGGGTGAGGTGCCAGTGAGTGTAGGAGGAGCCAAATTCACTCTCTCCACCCACGGAGTAGCACTGGGGTAAACTGGACGGCACTTCCCTTTGACCTTGGGTGAATGACTTAGCCCTGGTCTCAGTTTCTTCATCTGTAAAATGGAGATCGTATCAGCACCTCTTTCTCAGCCGAGCAGTGAGGAATGAATAAGTGGGCTCATGCAAAGCACTCAGAACAAAGCCTGGCATGTAGCGAACGCTGCAGAAATGAGTTGCCATGATTATTATGATTGTAAGTCATTCCTGCCAGACTTCTAGTCTGAACTCTGGCCCTCAGCTGCAATGACAAGGGTCTGTCTGTCATTTCCCATCTCCGAGCCTCAGTGCCCGTGTGTGCTGGAGGCTATGAGCCTGTGTGAGGTCCCCTGTCCGGGAACTGCACCAACCCCCTCCTCCCCCCGCCCTGCAGGGCATGGGTCACCTGATCTCTGGGAGGACCTGCCAACCCCATCAGCCCCAGAAACAGTAGACCTTGGGCCCCGGGCTATTGCCATGTCCGTCCCCCTTTGCATAGGAATGAATATGGAGGCCTGAGAGGGACAGGGCTAGCTGCTGAGCAGATGTCAGGTCCAGCGTAGCTGAGGTGTGGTCAGGCAGGTTCCCTTGGGCCCAGCTACGGGAACAAACCGTCCTAACTCGTCTGGCTGTCGTCCCTTGCAGACAGCAGTCATCAGCCCCAGCCTCACCCGCCCCTTGGCTCCCCTGGCTCCTTGGCCTGCGCAGTCCCTGCTGATGGAGGTCGTGCTAGGTGAGCAGGGGTAGGCCCTGCTGCTCCGAGGCCCTCCATCCCTCACCTCCACCTGAAAACCAGGGGCCGGAGCTCTTGTTCTCTGAGTGCCCTTCCTACCCAAGACCTTGGAGACAGAGGACAGGAGGCATGGCATCACAAGGGGCCAACACTGGGCACCAGGAGTCACTCAGGACTTCACACCCCTGATGGCATGTGGGAGGCAGAAACGGAATGTACATATCCAGCAGTGGGGGCGTCTCCCCTACCATAGCCCCAGCCTTCCCACCTCCTCCACCGCCCCCCTGCCCTGACTCAGAGTGGGTCTGGGCTGAGGAGAGCCGTTCCTGGGCTGTGTCGATGGACCACATTCCCCAGAACGGGGCAGGGTTGCAGAGCAAGCCACAGGGGCCCCTGGGAAAGGGAGGGAGATTTATAACATTGGCTCGGGATGCCGGTCCTGGCCAGGCAGATCCTGGGGAGGCAGACCCTTGTCCATGTGGGGCCCCATCACGGTCTGCTGGAACCAGGAGGAGCAATAGGGCCCAGCCTTCTAGGCAGCAAGGGAAATTGAGACAGCAGCCCAGTTATAGGGCCTGATGAACATGATCCACCCAGGAGGTGGCTACTGTGTGGACACTCAGGCCCCACGGTCCTTGTGAATGCAGGGCTCAAGGCCATTGACTTCTAACCCTACCTGCTGATGGAAAGGAGACTTCTGCCCTCTCCATCCCTGGTCAGGTCAGGCCCAGACCCCAAACAAGGAAAGGCTGCCTTGAGGGGCATTTGAGATTGGGTCCTGGTTTCGAATCCTACCTACCCCACTTCTTGGCTTTGTGACCTTGGGCAAGGCCCTTTTCCTCTCTGAGTTCCCATTTCCTCTTCTGCAGATAAGACAGTAATGCCCCCAAGATATGAAAATTGGCCACCGTGTATACCAAAGATCCAGTATGCAGTTGGGGCTCCGTGCCTCTGTCCTCCTCCACCTTCCCTTCTCAATCTAGGGGGTCTGAGGAAGCAGGCGTGGGTGATGTTTGCTCTGGCATGGGTTCCCAAGTCCCTGGCAACCTCTAGGCCAGGCCTCAGCTGCCTTTCCCAGACGATGCCAGCCCAGGGACAGATTCTCTGCCCATGGGAACTTGGGTCCATCCCAGGAGCATGGGCCAGATGGTGGGAAGGAGAGAGGGCAGGGTGGAGGCTTGGCCAGGGCTCTGCCAAGGTCTCCTGGTCACAGGTTGGAGAACAGACCCTGCCTGCAGAGTCCAGCGCCAGGGGCTGGCAGCCAGGGTCCAGCGCAAACAGTGGTGCTCCCCACCAAGAGCTGGAAATGGGAGCCTGGGGAAGCCTGCAGGCGGTGAACAAATATTTTCCCAAAGGATGCTTGGAACAAAGCTCATTCGGGGAGCTCCCTATGGTGGCTGGACCTGTGGAATGCTGGGTGGGAGGAGGGAGGCGGCATCTGCTGACAGTGAAGAGAGGGTGTCCAGCAGGGGTTGGCAGTCAGACCGCAGAGCCAGGGGGCTGGGACGGGGCATCCGGGCCTAGGGCCAAGGCTCCAGCGGCCCGAGCTCCCTCTCTGGGAGGGCTGGAAAAACTCAGCAGGCCCCAGTGCTACATCTCAGCATGCCTCTGCGCACGCTAGAAGAAAGTGTTCCCTCAGCAGACGCTGCCGGCATGCTCCGGCTTGGGGATCCCAGTATCACTACACACAGCAGCCCTGGGCCGTCCTCAGGGCTGGTGCGACCCTTCCTGAGGCTGGCCCTGGAGTGGCAGCCTCCTTGGTGGGGGGTGGGGGAGGCTGGATCACAGTGCCCCTGAGGATTTGTGCCCCAAGTCCCTTCCTCCCTCACCAGTAACTTTAGGCCTGGCGGTGGGGGTCAGGTGACCTTTCTCTCTTAAACACCCTGGCCCCAGCCTGCTGGAGGTCCTGCCCTGGGGTCCCGTAGCAGCAGGGTTAGACTGTTTACAGAAGCTTGTGGTGACTTAGGACAAGAGGGAAGCGTGCGTGGAGCGTCACCAGAGGGAGACCATGGAGCTCACTGTGCAATGACCTGTAGCGACCCCGCTGTCCCAGATATCTGCGGGCTCAGGCTGAGGCTGCACCAACTCTTGCAAGCATCTTCACCCCATGCTCCCTAGCCTCCCTCCCTCCTTGTAGATTTCCCTGAGCACTGCAGAGACACCCCCTCCCCTCTTTTCTTCCCCCCCACCTCAGGCTGGGGAGGTCTCTGAGGGGCACCCCCTATCTTTGTAGCTTGAGCTTTGCAGAGATGTGGAGAGTCCCCTGCTCTTCTGGGCCTCTGTTTTCTTTCTTTTTTTTTTTTTTTAAAGATTTATTTATTCATTTGGGAGAGCGAGAATGAGAGAGAGTACATGAGAGGGGGGAGGGTCAGAGGGAGAAGCAGGCTCCTCGCTGAGCAGGGAGCCTGATGCGGGACTCGATCCCGGGACTCCAGGATCATGACCTGAGCCGAAGGCAGTTGCTTAACCAACTGAGCCACCCAGGCGCCCCTGGGCCTCTGTTTTCTCAACTCTGGCTCTTTCCAGGCTGTTCCTGGGACTTCTTATTAGATTGTGAGGCGGGCTGCAGGAACAGCTGAGTGGCCCACTGGCCAGGTGGGGACAGAGCTGTGTCCCTCCTCTGGGAGGCCCCTGTCTTCCAAGCATTCCTTCCCACCCATTAAAGAGCTTTGCAAAAATGCAAAATAGTGCTTCTCTTCTCATTTGCTTTTTTGTTTCAAAAAAGTAGCTGTTTTTCACGAAAATGTGTTGTTTCTTATTTTAAAGAATAAATATCTTAACAATTTTTCCATTTTAGTTTCTAATACAGTAAAGATTGATATTTATAACTCACACAAACTAAAATTCTTTGAATTTCTCAATGATATTTAAGAGTGTAAAGGATAGGGTTGCCAGATAAGTACGTCCTTCACGTATGTGAAGTACGTCCTATCTGATATTTGGGACATACTTATACTAAAAAGATTATTTGTTATTTATCTGAAATCCAAACTGAACTGGGCATTCTGTATTTTTATCTCTGTACCAAACCTGGCAACTCTATTAAAAGATCCTGAGAATGAAATATTTGAGGACCCCTGGTATAATATACCACTAAGTGTTATACCGGGTCATAATTCCGAGATTGAGGGAGAGCACTAGTTCGGTGTACCTGGGGACACAGTGACATTGGGTGAGCCGTGGAGGGGAGAGAGCTCAGACAGAAAGGCTCTGTGAGTACCAGGGCCTGGGGCCTGGGCCAGGGTTGGGGTGCTGGAGTCACAGCAAAGGAGGGAGGGGGACATGGTCTCCTGTCACCTTCAGATCTGTTCTGGAAGGTAGAACGTTTCTAGATCCAAGAAGTGGGGCTCAGGGCAGCTCAGGAACTAGCCCAGATTGGTGCAGTTCGTGTGTGGCCATCAGGAGCAAACCCCCTCGGGCGTGACACCAAAGCCCACGCTTGGCCTTTCTAGCATCTTCCCCAGCTGCAGGACAAGGGCAGGCCAGCACAGGGCCTGCTTGGTGGTAGAGGCAGGACAGGAAACCTCCCTCCTCCCGGGCTTTGGGGAGCCTGTGATTGGGGCCAGGGTTGCGGGGCCTTGGAACAAAGGCCGTTTGTGAGCGGGGGGGGGCAGATCTCAGGCTGGCCCTGTCTGCAAGTGGCAAGAGGGTCATCAGTCTGGCAGCGCAGGCAGGGGTTAATCCAAGCTGCATGCCGAGCGTGGAATTCCTGCTGGAGTGGGGGCTTGGCTCCGGATCGCATCTCCGCATCCTGCTGGATTGGGGGCTTGGCTCTGGATCGCATCTCCGCATCTCCGTGGTGGTGTGTTCATGGCCAGCAGGCCCTGGGGGAGTGAGAGAGGGACTCTGAGGAGTATCTTTCTGGGACCACGGGGGGCAGAGCTGGAAACGTTCTCATCCTCAGACACTTACTTCCCCTGGGGCCAACCCTGCCACTCAGATCAGGGGGCCGGTGGTTGCCCGGGACAGAGTCAGGGGAGGATCCAGTTGATATGATGCCTACCAGGTGGGCTGAGAGAAAGGACCAAGGTTCCAGCCACAGACCTGCCTCGGTGGTCAGAGCGCTAGGTGGGGCCGCAGGGGAAACCCTCCCTCGCAGCTGATGACATGCCAGGGCCATGATGGACCAAGGGCAGGAGATGGGACCAGTTTCTCCTGGGGACAGCCCACAGGGGGTGTATCGGCTGTGCATGATTTAAATCCGTCATAAACCCCACCAAAAGGCAGTCTGCTTTTTATTAGCACCAGGCTCTGGAAATTCTAAAAAAGGATCAGTGATAAAAATACTCCTCCCTGTTGTGAACGACTGCCGTAGATAATGTTAAGTTTTAATAATACAGATGCGTGCTTCAAATTAGCATGTTTTGCTGATGTACAAACGCCCACTACGTGGTCACCCAGACACGGGGGGCTCAACGATAAGCATGTTTGGAGGGTGAGTTTGTGATGGTTTGGAAGCCTTCGGGCAATTTAAAATGCAGTTAGCATCTCTGACCGCCTGTAGAACCACCTACTCTCATGTTGGGAAGTGGATTTGAAATAATCAATAATTGCACAGTGATTATAAAGATGGAAGGAGTAGAACTTGACCTACTTCGGTTCTTTCTGCGGGACCACATGGAGTTTTTATGTAGGCTTAAAATTTAATCCAGTGAAAAATATGCAAACTCTGAGTGAAATGCTTTTTGCTTGGAAAGTGCACATTTTTGTTCATTCATAAAATATTACATTTTGTGATTACTACTGGAAATAAGTTTGTCATGGAGAGACAGGGCTCTTGAACACCGATCCTGTCTGAGTGTCCGACACGCTAGGTCAGCCACTGGGTCAAAGCAACCACAGTAAGAGCTGAATTGGGTCTGAGAAATGAAATCCTGCAGAAGGTGACTTTAAACCCCAGGTCAGAGGAGGAGGTGAGGCTGGGCTGGGGAGGGCTGTTCTGAAGGCACAGCTGAAGTAGGAGTAGGTAAGAGGTCCCAAGCTGAGGCTGTGGATGGCCAGGTTCCAGATGGTGCCCAGATAGAGCTGGGGCAGGTGTGACTGGGACGAGTTTACCAGAAACTACTATACTCCCACTTTCTACACATCATATCTCCATTAATATGACCCTTGGGTGCTTCTGCTTGGTGGACAGCCCTACCACTCTGGGGCTAACAAATGATGACTGTTCTGCCAAGCCCTAACTCCTTCATTCTTTCTCTGCACTAAATTCTGCTAAGGGCAGAACAGGATGGAAGAGGGGGCCTAAGGGCAGTGAGCAAGCCCTGACTGAATGCCACCCTCCCCCCCGGCACCCTCTCTGCTACCCTCTGCGGACAGGACTCCTCTGGGGCTTCCTACCCTGCTCTTCTTCAACCCTTTCCCTCTAGTTTCTTCTTGGATGGCTTCACCGTCCTGTCCCCAAGGCTCTGTCTCCATCCTCTCCATTTTCCCACCAAGATCTGGAAATTTCTCTCAATCCTACATGTTCCTTTACCCTCTCTCTCTTAGAAACCCCAAACCTGATTCTGGTCCAGAGCACTCCCCGGAGCTCCAACCCTGCTCCTGGACAGAGCCCTGATGGACAGTTATACTCAGCACGTCCATCCTAGGCTCACCGTTGCTCCCCTCTCTTCTCCTCCTGGATGTCCCCAGTCACCATGCTCAGCCAGTTCTTCCTCTGTCATGGCTGTCCAGTGTCTCACCTCTCCAGCCTCCAGCCCCCGCCCCTGCCCTGGGCCTGGTCACTATTATCATTCCTGCCTGCTCCATGCACTCTACCCACTGGCCCCCATTCCTCACCCTAAGCACCACTTCCAACACAATCCTATTGGGCTCACTGGCGATTTACTGAGGTCTTGCTGCATACTCATCTCTGGGCTGGACTCCATGAAGAATCCACAGGGCAAATAAAAACCCCATCCCCTCCCTGAGGGTCTCACCAACAGTCAAGTAAGGAGAGCCAGCCCAGCCCACCCTCTCTCCACCCATCTCTCCTCCTTCCTTCCCTCCTTCTGTCCCTCCAGCCACCTCTCCCTTGCTCCATCCCCCTTCCCATGCCTTTACCTCCCTCCATCCACCTCCCTCCATCTTTCTACCTATTCTGCTCTCCATCCTCCCTTCCATCCTTCCATCTCTCCTTCCATCTACCCCTCTAGTCACTTTTTTATTCATTTTGCCCCATTTTGTGCCAGGCCCAAAGCTGGTCCTGGGGGCTCACACATGACTCAGGTATGGTCTCAGGGAGAAGGGACAGTAAGAAAACATGGTGGTCAGAGCTTTGAGAAAGGACACACGGGGCCAGGGGACCGATGTCTGAGCTGGGTTCTGGAGGCTGAGTAGGAGTTTACCAGGGAAAAAGGTGAGGGAACGGCATCAAAGCAGAGGAAATAGTATTTGCAAAGGCAAAAGGTATGAATGGTGTGGTGTGCCCCATCTGCACAGTCTAGCCAAAGGGACAGATGTGTAGGGGATGAGGCAGAGGGGTAAGGGGGGGTGCTGAGCCAGCTCATGGGGGCCTTGAAGGCCAACCTGATGCAGTCAGACTCCATCCTCAAGGCTGCGGCTGAGGCCGATTTCTAGGCAGGGAAATTCTGCGGGCAGGTGCATGTTTCCAGAAGAGCCTTCTTATGGTCAGTGTCTGGGCAGATCAGAGGGGTGCCAGGCAGGGGCAAGACAAAGTGAGGGTGGGCACAGGTTCCAGGTAAACTGGGGAGAGACGGTAGAGCAGGAGAATGGGGACACAAGCAAAAGGGCCACACTCATCCTGTCTGCGAAGGACTAGTTGTAGGGCTGGGCAGATGGTAGTGGGGACCCAGGAGCGAAGGGGGATGAGGGTGGGGTGCACAGGTTAGTCACCGTGTCTCTCTCCGAGCATCCAGTCACCACATACACAGTTAAGTTTTCATTCAGTGTCTGTGATGCAGCCCGGGTTCAAGTCCTGGCTCAGCCACTTAAACTCTGCCTTACTTTCCTCAGCTGTAAAGTGGGAAGACAGCTCCCCAGCCAAGGGCTCCCCAGCTCACCAGGTGTTTAGGGGCCCCGGGGAGGGAGGGAGGGGCTTTGGAGAACCATGCAGACCCTGAGGGCACAGGCCCTGGCTAAGGGGGCAGCTGCTCGGCTCCAGCTATGGGAGCCCAGACCAGACCAGACCCTCTGACTTTCCAAGAGAAGCCAGAAATACAGATCTTGCAATGTCCTGCTTTTCAAAATATCCTCTCAGACAGCAAAAAATGCATCTGTGGCCCAAATCTGGGTTGTTGTGAAGATTAGCTGGGTCATGCCAGTGAGTGCCTCTTCTCTCCCTCTTCTGCCCTCCCTCCGTCCTTCCTCTTCTCGAACACAAGCCTCAGCTCTTCTGTGCTACGTCTCCTCCCCCTGTCCCAGCGTCTGAGCTGGGTGCTGGGGGGCCCAGAATACTAGGGGTGGAGGCAGTGTGTCTTTGTGCAGAAAGGAGCAAAAATGTATAGACCCCAAACAATCGAAAGCAGGGTCTCAAATGGATCTTCATACACTCATTTTCACGGCGCCATTATTCACAACAGCTAAACGGTGGAAGCGACTCGAGTGTCCATCGACAGATGAGCGAATCAACAAAGCAGACATACAATAGAATGTTCTTCTGCCTTTAAAAAGAAGGAAATTGTGAACCATGCTACAACATGGATGGACCTTGGGGACATCATGCTCAGTACAAGTAATCAATCGCAAAAGGACAAATCCTGAGTGATTCCATTTATATGAGGTTCCCTAGAGTTGTCAAATTTGTAGAGACAGAAAGCAAGCCGGTAGCTGCCAGGGGCTGGGGGGAGGAGGGAACAGGGTGTTAGTGTTTCATGGGGACAGAGTTTCAGTTTAGGAAGATGAAAAAGTCTGGAGACGGATGGTGGGGACGGTCGTACAACAGTGTGAATGTACTTGGCACTCAACCGCATGCTCAAACATGGGTAATATGGTCAATTCTGTGTTATGGGTATTTTACTGCAATTATTTTAAAGAAGTGGCAGTGATATTCATGTGGGGGAGGGCAAGGCAGCCCAGGTAGGCGGGCGTGGTGTCGCTGGGGCCCTTCCTGCCTGTTCCCAAACCTCTGGGGCATCTCTCTCTGCAGCAAGATGAGGGCTCTGCACAGCCAACGAGCACATTTAGTCCCACTGGGACAGGGACCCGGTGCCATCCTGCGACTGCCGCACACGGTCCTGGGCCTGGCATGGGAGGTGCTGAGGGATGCTTGTTGCCTGGAGGAGTGAGTTGGTATCAAAATGAGGCAGACACGTTCAGCTCAGGCTCATCTGTTTCCACCTTCAATTTTCTGCAGAAATTGAATTTCTGTATCATATATCGAAATTGATGTGTATATGTATGCTCTATCAGATTAAGGAAGCTCCTTTCCACTCCTAGTTTTTGAGATGTCGATTTTATGAAATACTTTTTTTTCCTGTACCTATTGAGACGATCATATATGATTTTTCTCCTTTCACTTACTTACGTGATGAATGAAATGACTTGCTCTTTCAGAGTTAAGCCAAACTCGTGGTGCGGGATAAATCATACTTGCATGCAATGCGTTATCTTTCTAGAGATGGCTAGATTTGGTTTATTTAGGTTTGTTCAGGATTTTTGCCTCTGTGTCTCTGGATGAGACTGGCCTGTGCTTTACCTTTCTCATCCTTGGGGGAAATCTATTTCGCAGCACACCCCTGCCCCGGGCCATGCTCACCAGCTCAGGCCTTGAAGTTGGACAGGACTCCGAGACTGAGTGCCCTGGGTGGGGCCCAGGGAGGGCATGAGCCCATCTGTGCAGCCTCGAGGGCTCTGGAGGTGGGACTTTTGTGATGTGTGAGGTTGGTGGCCACCGGCAAAGTCACTGAGGGGGTAGAGAGACACACACCCACCCCTCCTAGTCTGCACAGTGGGCCGGGGTCTGGGGTGGTGGATGGGGACAGGGTTTGGGGGCAGAGCCTAGAGTGCTCAGACAGGAAAAGTCAAGTTCAGGCCACTGTGGACTTAAAATCTCCTCCCCTCCCCATCTCTTCCCTCCAGATCTGGATGAGGCCTGTGGCCCTGGACAGGGTGGGGAGGGTGTGGTCTGTCTTCCCTGCTTTCCCCGCCCTCTTTTGCAATCCAGCCCAGGGAGGCTGGAGGTTGCAGGGAGGACGGCCAGCCTCTCTGAGTCCATCCCTGTTGCCTCTTGGGCTGCACTGGCGGACCCTCAATGTCAGCAGCATCCTTCGTGTGGCTTCCTTCCCCACTAGCACGTTCCTGGGCATATGTGATCCTTCCTGAAGCACAAGGGGAGCCTTCTCAGGGGGAGCCCCATCCGCAAAGAGCCCCTGGCCCCAGTTGGATGCCTTCCCCCCTGCTCATTTCCTGCCCCCAGCAGGGTGCCCTGCTGCTGTGCTACCCCCATAGCCAGGCATCCCCTTAGGGCAAGGAACTGGCAAGGCCGTCCACACCTGGCCCCCTATCGTGGTGACCATCAGTGGGCCCTGGCACGCAGCCCCCATGGCTGCCCCCTGCCCTGCCCCATCTCACCCATTCTCTTCTCCCCTGCACACACAGCCCAGGCCTCAGGGCTCCTGGTCCACTGTAAGACATGACATCCAAACTGAGCGTGAGGTGCCCATCTCCCCTCCTTGCAGATCTATTCAATCCCTTAGCGATTTGGCTTTTGAAGGGGCTTTACTTTGTTTTTTGGGGAGAAGTGAAGCTTGGCTCTTGCCCCATGAGCAACAGTTCACCCCCCTCCTCCTGGTGGTCCATATATGCAGATTGATGGGGTGGGGCACAAGGGTTGCTGGGGTGATGGCTGGAGCTGCAGGCTGAATCTGTCCCCCACTGGCTTCTGGCTTTCTTTAAAAGGTGGGCTTTGGGGTCTTCTTTGTTTTCAGCTCTGGGTCCTGGTCACTAGTTCCTGCTAAAGCAAAAGTCTCAGCACCCAGGGCTACTGACGGGCTCAGATGAGCGGGTGACTTGCCCACGGTCACATGGGGGGTTCTCATCAGATCTGGGACTGGCTTCCCTCCTCTGGGTTCCCAGACAGGGACAATGCCTCCATCATTCCCTCTTGTCCTGACATTTAGGGATACAAAAGATGACCCGGGGCAAGGATTTGAGTACAAGTGGTTTATTTGCGAGATGCTTCCAGGAAACAGAGTGACCATGTGAGGCAGGGGAAGGAAAAGGAAGAAAGCCCACAAAGGGTATGTTCATGAAAGAGTCACCGTTGGTGGCAATTGGGGCTCAAGCCAACAGGGGACTCTGTCGGGACTGTGCAGGGCACACCTCAGAATTGCCCTGCACGGGCCGAGGAAGCTGGGCTGTCCTGCCCCTTATTGGTTGAGGCTGCTGCTGGGGGCATTCACAGCATGGTGACTCGGGGCTGTCCCGAAGGCCAGGTGCCCTCCTGCCAACAGAAGCCACCCGCGTGTGCAGCGTGACCGCGGAGGCTTCAGTGACCTCCTGCAGGGGGTGACGGGTGACGGGCAGGGCACGGCTATGCCTGCCACAGGACCGCTCTCTAGC
Organism: Leptonychotes weddellii; assembly: GCF_054177405.1. Classification (NCBI taxonomy): domain Eukaryota; kingdom Metazoa; phylum Chordata; class Mammalia; order Carnivora; family Phocidae; genus Leptonychotes; species Leptonychotes weddellii. Next base: position 48,116,768 of record NC_138369.1, on the reverse strand, counting down.
CATCCTTTTAGAGTCTTAATAAAAACAAAACCAGACCGGGGGCGGGGACATCATAGCTTTTACCACAGAGCTCTGTCTTTTATTAACTCCTTATGCCTCGATCCTAAGTGTGTGCCCGTTGGATTTTCACAAATCAAACATAGTCATGAAGCTGGCGCTCAGATCAAGAAGCAGAACCCAGCCGGCCACCTGAAAATCGCCTCGGTGCCCCGCTTCTGGTCACAACCTCCCTGAGGGGACCTGCTCCTAACTTCTAACAGCAAGAGATTAGTTTTGCCTGTTTAATTTTTTTTTGTTTTTTAAAAAGATTTTATTTATTTATTCATGAGAGGCAGAGAGAGAGAGAGGCAGAGGCAGAAGCAGGCTCCCTGCCGAGCAGGGAACCCAATGCGGGGATCGATCCCAGGACCCCGGGATCATGACCTGAGCCGAAGGCAGACGCTTAACCGACTGAGCCACCCAGGCGCCCTAGTTTTGCCTGTTTTAGAACTTCCTAAAAAATGGACTCCTACGTGTGTAATCTTTTGTGCCCGACTTGCGTTCAGAGCTGTGTTGGTGAGCTCCATCCACGTTGTTGTGTGTGGCCAGAGATGGTTTGTTTGCACTGCTGTGCGGGACTCAGCTGTGTGAACGCACCTTGGCGAGTGTACCCATCCCGCTGCTGCCGGACACCCCAGTGGTTTCCAGTGGGAATTACGAACAGTGCTGCTAGGAACTGTCCTGTCCGGACGTCTGGAGGACACATGCTCTCCTCCTCTTGAGGCAAAACTCAAGAGTGGAATTTCTGGGTCATGGTACATGCATGTGCTCTGCTTTCGTCAATCCCACCAAATAGTTTCCTAAAATGATGGGACCATGTGAAACTCCCACCAGCAGCGGACAAGAATTCCAGTTGCTTCACTTCCTTGCCCACACTTGATCTTTCTATTGTTTTCCTTCTAGACTCCAGTGGGCGAGTGGCCACGGCTTTTTCACACTCTCTGTGGGGGGCCATCCCCCCTCCAGCCCTCACACCCACATTTCAAAGATGAGAAAACTAGAGGCTCAGAGAGGGGCGTCCCTCGCCCCACATCACACAGCTTGCGGGTGGCAGGCTGGGAACTTGAGTCAGAGTTCTCTGCAGGAGGCCTTCTGCTGGCTGGCACGCAGGCTGGGTGGAGGGAGCCGGGGGTGGAGACTCAGCAGATTTCCAGATGTGAAGTGTGAGCGGGTTGGGGCCTCCTCCTCCCCTGAAGCTGTCCCACAGGCCGGGGATGACATCCTGTCCCTGTCCGTTCTCTGACGTGTTGAGGGGAAGCCGTACTGCGCTGTGTGTTCTTGCAGGGAGACGCCCCGCCGGCCCACCTTGACTGCCCACCAGGAGAGGCAGAGGGCTGACAAGCGTGTGGAGAGTGCGCTGTGGTGTCCCTCAGGGCAGTGAGCGGTGCAGTCAGGCTGCCCACGTGTGCTCCAGTCTCTGCCTGTCCTGGCGCAGCCCAGGGCTCGTGACCGTGACCTCCAAGCCTCCCGAGTTCCTCATGTGTTCAAAGGGCCTGGTGGCGATGCCTGCCCAGAGGGTCGCCGTGAGCCTTGCATGAGATGAGAAAGGGGCACACTTCCATGGCTCCCTCGGCCCCCAGGGGAGACTCCGACGAGTGCAGCGAGCAGGGAGGGGGGCGGTGGGAGGGGAGCTCTCCTCAGAGCCTGTGGCATCCGGCACTCTGGGCAGGGCCTGAAGTTGAGAGGGGCGCTGGGATGCTGCCGCACGCCCACCCCCTCCTCCCACGTGTTGGCATGTGGTTTTGTTCAGCTGGAGCCAAGCTGTTGGGGGGGAGTTTCCGTGAAAGAGCCTGGGAACAAGGCCCCTTTGTCTGGCCTGGGGTCTGCCAGCTCCCTGGGCCTGAAATTGTAGGTCAGACCCCAGGCTGGCCATCCAGGGGCAATAGTGATGGGAAGAAGGCCGGGGCTCCCCTCTTTTAGATGGGAAAACTGAGACAGAGAAGATAAGAGACTTGTCTAGGAAGCTCAGTCTGTCAGCTAGAAGCCAGGTCCCCTCCTCCACCCTAACCTTGGATCCTAGTGGTCCCTGGGTCCCCTCCAGGGTCTGTGTTGGTGCAGCCACTTCTCTTCAAGTGCCATGCTGCCCCTGACATCCCTCCCTCCTTCTCCCTCTTCTAGAGTTTTAGAGAGCTGGCTGACGGCTGCCACATTCCCAGTTACCAGGAATGTGAGCCTGCAAAAGTCGCTGTCTTGGCCCTCAGGGAGTTTGTTGTCCAGTTTACAGCACAGGAGTGCTGACCCTGAGACAGAGTGAGCAGGCACTGTGGCCCTACAGTCTGGGTGGGGGTGGGGAGAAACCAGGAGGGCTCCCAGGAGGAGGTGATGTTTTAGCTGAGACTTGAAGGCTGAGAAAGAAGCAGCCGGGCAAGGAAAGGGGGGTCAGTGGGGAGAGGCAGGGGCTTTCTGGCAGGGCCCCAGCAGGAGCAGGAGCAGGAGCAGAAGCTGCAAGGTTGCAGAGGCAGAGTTCAGGCAAGCAAGTGGAAGAGGGGAGGGGAGAATGTGAGAAGAGAGTGTCAGGAAACACCTCCTATCAAGAATGGAGACGCAGATGGGAGCCAAACCACTGTAGGGCCTCGCTGGCCAGGCTGCTGGGCGTGAGCTTTACTCCGAGGCCCGTCGGGAGTCACAGAAGGGCTTAAAGGCGGGGAGTCACATGGCCAGACTGTGCTTTAGAAATCAGTGATTTCCAAGAAGAAAGCAATGTTTTCAGGGGCAAAAGCCATAAGCAGAACTTTCATAAAAGAGGAGAGGCAGACGGCCGAAAAGCGTAGGTCAAGATGCCCATCCCGGTTAGTGACAAGGGGCACGGAAATTCAAACTGCCCGGAGATACCATTTCACACCTACTGTGGGGCAAACGTCAACAAACGTTTTCGGGGAGGTGCAGAGTCAGCTGCAGCCGGTAGGACGGCTACAAACACCGAAACAAGGGTTTGGCACGAGCCGGGGGACTTGAACATGTGCACACCCTATGACTCAGCACTCCCTCTCCCGGCCGCTGGGCCTGGAGGACTAAAACAGATGCCACAGGCAGACTGGTGCAAGGAGAGTCAGAGCAGTACTCTTTGCCATAGGAAAGAAAACCCAGAAAAACAACCTGAATGGCCGTAGACAAGACGGTCCCCGGTGTGAGTCAGCCTGTGGGCTACTATACGGCGCTCAAGAGAAATGAAGGCCAGCTGCAGCACTGTCAGGGTGCTCTCATCCGCCCGACTAGGAACATTGACAGTTGGTCCGCTGACATCCAGTTCAAAAACAGCCCAAACTCAGTAACGATTTGGGGATGCATAAACTGGGGAGACCTTGCAGCTGGGGAGGGGCGCAGGAGAGGATTTCTAGGTCTGGTGGTCCCTGTCTTTCAGAGTCCCCAGTTTCTGGTATGTTCACATAACCCGAATCAGGCTCTGGGCTCTTATCGCATTCTCTCCTGCTGGCTTTGCATTTTTGCAATGGGTGTACCCTGCTTGTCTTATTATTAGTCACCAACCGCAGGCGACGACTTTCCTATCAGACCCACATTGCTTCCACGGTGGTGCTGCGCTTGGCCTCTGGTACCCAGCCTCGTGTGAGTGGATGATGTGTGAGATCCAGGCCTCTCTGGGCTCTCTCATTGGTTGGACTGCCCGGGGGCTCCCGGGGCCGAGAGCCAACCACTGACAAGCTTGATGAAGCCCCCTTGTGACTGTTGGGGCTTTCACAGAGAACATGTTTTAAAAATATGTGCTATTATCTGACAGCATCTGAATCGAATGTAGACAAATCAACGTTAAGTCCAAGGCTGCAAATTCACCCACCCTGTCGGGGCCATTCATGGATTCCTCTCCAGCATCTGGCAACAGCCCTCCGTTTCCATTTAGAAGTTCATCCTACCCCCTCAGGCTTTTAGGGGAGAGCACAGGACCCGGGCTGAGCCAATCTGCATAGCCCATTCCTCTGGCTGCAGTGATTGGTACAGGCCTGGGCACCTGACTTAAGCCCCTCCAATCTGAGAGAACTTTAAGATGAAAGGACTTTAAGGGTTGTAGGCTGGAGCTCCTGGGATGTTTGGTCACCAGAAGAGTGCTTTTGGTGGAAAATGGAGGAGAGGGGAGGAGAGTTGAGGGACAAGGCGAGAGAAACTTGTTCCTGGAGACATTTGAGCACCTGGATCCAGCTATGCTTGAAGTCCATACCTCTACTCTTTTATGGAATTTCCTATCTCCCTTTTCTGGTGTAAGCCTGTTTGAGTCAATGTACTGTGATTTGCAGCAGAAAGTCCAGACCAGCACCCTTCTCCAGCTAATCTGTGGCACCTCCTGAGCCAGAAGCTGGGGAGTCATCCCTGCCCCTCCCTTTCCTGGCTCCCAACATCACATACTCTCCCAGGCCCCTCCCCAGTTGCAAGGCCTCACCAAGTTCATATATCCTCAAATTGTTACTGAGTCCGGGCTGTTTTTGAACCTGATGTAAACAGACATACTGTGAAAGTTCCTATTTGCGTTGGTGAGATACCCACATGAGCGCATAGTCTCTCCTCTCGGTATCTCCACCATCCTACCACTTCCCCGTGCCTCCACGCCCATCTGAACCCCATCATCTCCCACCTGGACTCTACCACCTGCCTCCTCGGGGGCTCCCTTTAAAATCCTCCAGTGGCTCCGCTTGCTCTCAGAATACACACAAAACTCTTCTAGCAGCCCACGACCTGCCGCATCCTCCCCCACAGCCCTTCCTTCAAAGGGCCCCTCAGCTTCCACATCACCCCCCCCTCCCCGCCAGGAGCACGTTCCTTGAGCACTTACTATGTGCCTGGCCCTGCCAAAGTCCTGCCAGCCTATGAACTAATGTAACCCTCATGAAAATTGATGGCACCATTGTCCCCATTTATGGAGAAAGAAATGAGGCCCAGAGAGGTTCGAGCCTCCCCCAGTCATACAGCTAGGACCCCCTAGGACCCCCAGCCTCTGTGGGCTAACCACCACCCCAACACCGCCTCCCCAGCACCGCCTCCTCAGGGTGCTTCTTGCTGTGTGTTGGTGAGGCTGCTGAATTTATATCTGTCTCCTACAAGAGTGTGGGCTCCCTGAGGGCAAGGGGCGTCTGCCTTCCTGCTGGACCCCGGTGCCTGGCACAGAGTGGGTGCTCAGGGAAGATCTGTTGAGTGAGTAATATTAGCCAATGCTCCCTGAGCACTTGCCATGTGTAAGCCGCTTCCTAGGCACTTGCCATGCATTAGCTCATTTAGTCCTCATGATAGCATGTGGCGGTTGGAGGTTATTTTATAGCTAGGAACACCTAGGCATGGAGAGGGAACATCCCCCGGTCACACAGCTAGTAAGTGACAGAGTTGGGATTCGAACTCAGGCAGCGTGGCTCCAGAATCTGTGTTTGTATCCCTGACTGGGGGAATAGATGGATGGACAGACACTGAGAACAGATTCTGATGGGTGGGGGAGCTGGATGAACAGAGATCAGGGGTGTGGAGCCAAGACTGGGCCCTTATCCCGAGCATGTCAGGAGGCCAGGGCTGGACAGATGGAGATGCAGGATTAAGACACACCTCACTGGGGACCTTCTCTGCTTCCTAGGGTCAGAGCCAGCTGGCTGGTGTGCTGCAGAGAGTGTGGGCCCTCCGCCCGCTGCCTTATCTGGGCCTCAGTGAGGCGGATGGAGGGAAGAAGAGGCCTGGCAGGTTCCAGGGAGAACTGCATGGGCTGGAAAGAGACCAGAGGGCAGCTCAGTGTAGATGCCCAGGACAGATGGGCTGGCCTGCTCCCAGTTTCCCGAGCCCTATTGGGTTAGCACAAAGTCAAGGAGTGGGAAGTGGAGAGACTTGGGGGTCTGTATGTGTTGGCACTTTAATAAGTCACTCCAAATAAATATCTCTACTTCGGGTCACATTACCTGAAGTCTAAAGGTTGGAATGTGGAAGGTGAACCATCTCTCTGGGCTGTGCAGACCGCCCCTGAGTCCGGTGCTCAGCCCCGGGCCCAGCCCTGGGAGAGGGACATGCTGCGTTGGCCACAGCGTAGCAGAGGAGCTGGGGTGGCTCTACGTGGAGAACAGCAGCTTCAGGGGGAGGGGGTGGGGAAGCCCTGAATGAGGAGGATCAGGCAAGTCTGGAGCGCCAGGGAGCACGAGTGGAACGGAAGAACGGAGTCACCTCTCAGTGTGCGGAAGACTTTGCTGTCAACACCTACATTTGCCTGAGGATAGATGCACTGCCCTGCCATCCCATAGCTGAGTTCCTGGCTCCTTTGTCTGGGTTCAGCTGGGGCGGGGGAGCCTGGGCTCCTTCCACCCAGGGAAGGGGGTTCTGGGCCCTGTCCCTCTAACATTCTTATGGCCTAGAGGGGCCCACGGGTTTCAGAGTTGGAGGAGGAAACACAGAGCCTGTGGGGCTGGGGCTCCAGGGGAAAAGCTATGGACTGGGATGCCCAGACTGAAGAGCTTGGTACTCCTGGGGGCCATGGGGCTCTCCCCAGCTTCCTGGTGGGAAGGAGAGAGCCTGGATTTGGGTCGAAGCTCAGCTGTCTCTGAGCCTCAGTCTTCTCATCTGTAAAGTGGGCACAGAGTTTAACCTCCAGCATGATGGAGAGGGATGCAAGAGAGATGGATGTAGCTGGGCTTCGTAAACATGTAACACAGTGGCGACTTCAGTTACTATCTTTATCATTGCATGAGTTTAGGCCTGTCAAGGGGTCCAAACTAATTTTGCCAAGACAGGATAGATGTGCAAGGACATTTCTGGGGGAGGGAGCAGGAGAAGGCAGGAGAAACTCAGGCCAGTGCAGCTCAAGCACTTGCTACCAGAGATGGGGAAGTCAGGAGGGTGCAGACGAAGAATCTCAGAATGGGAACAACTCCTGAGAGCATCAGGCAGGACGAGGGGGAGCCCTCAGCCAGCCTCCTGCTGGCGGAAGCCTGGGCAGGTCTTGCTGGAATGATCCTGCTTTAGTAGCCACTGTGGGGAGCAGCTCACTGCGGCCTCAGCAGAAATGCAATGGTAGATCTAGAGGGACGGGCAGCCACTTGTGCTGCCTGAAGCAGGAGATCTGAGTGGTGCATCTTCATGGCAGCCATAATCATCGTTATTCTAAACCTTTTGATACCCGAGGACTGGTTGGGCAAGCCCTGTCAGGTAACCAGAGATTATTTGGAGCCTCAGAGGCCAAGATTTGTTATTGAAGCAGAGGTGTTTTCCCTCCACACATTCCTAGAAGGAGAGGCTTCTAGGAATTACTGGAGATTTCTGCCCCACGGCAAGGCCGTGTGCTGGAGGAGCCAGCCCCCAGCTGTGTGGTGGGATGGGGTGGCCAGGGGCCTTGGGGTTAGATGCGAGGGCGATGATGAACAAAGATGGATGGATGAGTGAATGAAAAAGGAGCTGTAAGGGTCCACCTTAGAATGGGGGAAAGCCTTTCAAAGGACAAAGAAATGCTGGTAGGTTTTTCTACATCACATCTCGCAAGTTCCATATGTAAGAAAATACATCACTAAAGTTAAAACATAAGTGTCTGCTGCACGTACTTGGAAGACAAAGGGCCAACACTCCTACTCTATGAAGAATTGTTAAAAATTGTTGAGCTAAAGGGGCGCCTGGGTGGCTCAGTCCATTGAGCGTCTGACTCTTGGTTTCAGTTCAGGTCATGGTCTCCAGGTCGTGAGATTGAGCCCCGTGTTGGCTGGCGCTCAGTGCGAGTCTGCTTGAGATTCTTTCCCCTCCTCCCTCTCCCCTGATTCCCAAATAAATAAATAAATAAATAAAATCTTTAAAAAAATTGTTGAGCTTAAGACGAACACTTCACGAGTGAAAATGATTGAAGAGTATGTACAGGAGTTCTCAGAAGAAACCCAAGCGGCTAGTAACAATTTAAAAAGATGGTCAACTTCAAATAACAGAATACCATCTTCACCTAACACACTAGCTAAACATCCCTGAGACTGAGGCCACCTGGGGGTGGTGAGCATGTGAAGAACAAGCCCTCTGACACATGACTGGTGCGAGGAAACTTGAACACGTCTCTGGGTGTCCTTGGGCAGTTATATATCAAAAGCACTTAAAAACGTACATGCCCTTTGCCCTTGCAACTTCTTGGAGGTGGACGAGCATCTGAATATATAGATTCAGGGATGTCCTTCAAATCAGTTTTTATAATAAAGGAAACTAGGAATGATCAGTGGGGGATCAGGTAAATCATAGTGATGGTAGACAGTGGAATACTCTGTTGACAGTGATTGTGTGGGTCCGTTATTGATGTAGAAAAATGGTTACAATATATCACATTAAAATGGAGCAGAAAAAGTGTTCATTAGAATTTGACTGTGTGCATTTGCACAGACATACATCCATGCATACATCCATTCACACACATATACATACATATGTCTAGAATGAAAGTGGTTGGAAGAGGTTCTCTTGTGAAGGTAGATTTGCTAGTGTTCAATGTTCTATGTCTATTTTCCCCAACTTATGTATTAAGATCAGAGTCAGCCTCTCCCATTTCACAAATGGGAAAACTGAGGCTCAGAGTGGGCGGGAGCCGTGCTGGGACCAGGCCTCTTGTCCCTGGGCTGCTTTTGCTGTCCTAGGGGCCCCTTTCAACCCCTTAGGGCTTCATTGTGTGGCCTCAGGCAAATCCCTTCCCTCTCTAGGCTGCTCCAGTAGGGAAGGGGCTCTGAGACCCCTCAGCCTAGCTTTCTAGCCCACTGGGGAGATCCCAGCCTCTGAGCTCAGCGCCCCTGGCCCCCTCGCCCTTGCCCCTTGCCAGGAGAGCTGGCTTGAACGGCAAGGCTGAGCCAAGTCTTGTCTAGGGTGACCAGAACTTTTCAGAATTGCCAGAAATTTCATCACACCAGGCAGAGAAATGGGCGGGGGTGAGTCACAAATGAGCAGAGTGAGCCGGGCCTCAGGAGGTAGGGGCTGACCATTCCCAGATGGGAAGCGTCAGGCTGGGCAGCTTTCCTGCAATCAGCAGACAGCTTGGGAAAGTGTGGAGAAGCCCCAGAGTGGAAGAAAACTTGTAATGGTTTTCCCACCTCTTCTCTCCACACACCCCATTCCATGTGCTTCATTCAGCCCCTCCAAACGCTCTGCCAAGGGGTCACCTAGTCCCGGCTCACATACCCGAGGAAGGGGAACAGTGGCCTCACTGCAACGTGCCCCACTCCTTCCTCTGCAAGGGGCAGGGAGAAGCAGGCAGCCTCTGGAGCCAGACTGCTCTGGGCAGGAGCCCTGGCTATGCCGCTGAGCCCGTTTCTTTGTAAAATGGGGGTAATAATATCCAGCATCTCTAGGATTGTTTCAAGTATTAAATGAATGAATGAATCGATATAAGGTGCCTATTCAAACGCTTGGCGCAAGGTGGATGGTTAACAGATATGACTTTATTTTTCATTCCAATCATTGTCCCCTTTATTTAAGACAAAGCGCCTTTGGAGAGAGTCTGGACATCATAAAATCTGATCCCCAACGGCTAACTGACTCCCAGTATCTGAAGCAAGCCTCGGAAGTGCAGGCGCCAGACTACGTAGGTAACATGGCCTCGATGAGACAAATTCCACTGGCCAAGAGTCTTGGGTGCAAGTAATAGAACCCCAACTTAAATTGGCTGAAGCCCCAAAGGGAATGTACTGGCCTTTGTAACTGACAACTCCAGAGGTGGGTTGCCAGGCCAAGCTATAATCAGGTGCTTAAATGTTGTCATCAGAAGGCTGTGTGTCTCTCTCTCCTTTCTGCCCGCTTTCCTCTGAGCTGGTTTCCTTCTCAGCGGGTTTTTCCTAAGAGGGGCTTCCATGCCACAGGCTCATACCCACAGCTGAGGCACGCAGCAGAAGAGGGCCTCTGCCCCAGACTCCGATACAGACAGCCTGCCTTAAAGAAAGATGTTCCTCCCTTCCGTTCCTTCCCTGGATGGATCACTTTAGTGGGGCACACCTGGGCCAGGTGACCGCCCCTGGCCCCCCCCACCCCCAGGAAGGGAGGATCAGCTCCATCAGAACAAAACACATGGACTCAGAATGGAGAGAAGAGGCTTGTGCTCAGGAGGCTCAGGAGGCTGGTAGCTGGTAGCTGGTACAAATGGCAGATACGGATGCAGATGGCACAGGAGTTCACGGAGGGCTCCGGACCATGAGCTCCCGTGGAAGACTGGTGCACACAACGTGTCTACGACTTGCTTACAGAGCATTCGAACCAGCTATTGAAGTGGGATGCTAGTTATTAGTTAGGTGTAGGTTAGGCTGCTGTAAACGAGAGATCCTAAAAGACTATGGCTTAGGCATTTGAGAGTGTATTTCTCTTTCACGGGATGATCCAGGCCAGGTATGGTGCCGCCTCCGTGCTGCTCAGGGGCTCCTTCCTGGAGTGCAAGGGGGCTGCTCGAGCTCGGTGTCCACCACCCGGTCCTCATTCAGCCAGCAGGAAGGGGAAAGGGAAGGGGGAAGGCCACGCCACTTTTGCTCCCATTCAATGGGCTCACACTTCCTACCTGGCTGCCAGCGAGGCTGGGTCTGTGTAAAACGTCTATGGTTGGGGCGCCTGGGTGGCTCAGTGGTTAAGCGTCTGCCTTCGGCTCAGGTCATGATCCCAGGGTCCTGGGATCGAGCCCCACATCGGGCTCCCTGCTCGGCGGGAAGCCTGCTTCTCCCTCTCCCACTCCCCGTGCTTGTGTTCCCTCTCTCTCTGTCTCTCTCTGTTAAATAAATAAAAATAAAAAATCTTAAAAAAACCCACAAACGTCTGTAGTTCTGTTTCTTACGTGAAGAGTGGGGCATGACTAGTAGTTTGTGCTCCACATGGAGCAGTTTTCATGGTGGATGGAAAGGCAAGGAGGTGGGGAAATTCCTGGTGTATAATCAGCTTTTTGCTGGTTGAAGAATAAAGACAGGGATGGAGAACCAGGTGGGGTGCAGACCAGACAGGGCCTGACCTGGGTTCCAAGGACTGATCGCGTGCCCACTGATTGCACACTCCTGTCACATCATCTGCTAGCAGCTTTAGGCCACCCCTTGGGCGTGGAGTGTGTCTGCTGGTGATGTGGCCCACTCCTGGGGGAAGGGATGAGTGGAAGGAGCCAGCACAAACACTGGGGCTCCGGGCCACTCGAGTGGGGAATTCCAAGGACTGGCGTGAAGCATGATGGGCTCCAGGTGGGCACATCTCCTTGGTCTCTTCTTGGTCTTCTTCAGAAGGGCACAGCTGGAAGGAGAAAGACAGAGGGAAGTCCTTGGCAGTACCTTCCAGTCGACTGGGGATGAAAAATATACTGATGTCCCCCCTGCATCCTCTGGAGACTCAGATTTAATCATTCCAGAGTAGAATGTAGACATCAGTATTTCAAAAAAAGTCCCTAGGTGATTCTAAAGGACTACCTTGTTTTTTTATTTTTGTGTGTTTAACTTAAGTAATCTCTACACCCAACGTGGGGCTCCAACTAATGACCCCACGATCAAGAGTCGCCCGTTCCTCCGACTGAGCCAGCCAGGCGCCCCGAGGACTGCCATGTTCTAAAGGTCGAGTCTGGGCGCTGCTGCCCTGGATCTTCATTGGACAGCAGGATGGCAGCTGGAGCCTCCCCCGGGTGAGGAGAGCCTCTGTCTGAAAATCACTACCCATCATCTTTGAATCTCTTTTCTGTATTTGTGGAATTCTCCCTTTTGGCAGTCTGGCTGGGCCCAGACGCCCACTTTCCTAGCTGTCTTTGTGGCCAGTCACGATGGCTGCAGAGGATGCTGAAGGGGAGGCAGGTGCAATGAGTAAGTGGGCCCAGTGCAGAGGAAGGCGTGTCACCTCAGCCCTCAGAAGCAGCAGCAGGAGAAGTCCTGGTGGGGAGTCCCGGGCCCATCATTCACGGAGAGGGCAGCCCCATGCTGTTTGCACCCAGGAGGGCGGGAAGATTTGGGGCACTGCTGCGGGCTCACTTTAGTTTAGACTGTGTGCAATCAACAACAACAAACATTTAATTGAGGGCTCATCTCATGCCGAACTCTGCTCGAAGCATCTTAACTTCAAAACAATCTTGTGAGGCAGGAATTGTTTTATAGATGAGGCCACTGAGGCCAGGGGGTTGAAGCCACTTGCTGAATGTCACCCAGGAGAATGTGGCTTTAAATCAAGTCCATTTGGGGGCATCTGGGCGGCTCAGTTGGTTAAGTGTCTGCCTTTGGCTCAGGTCATGATCTCGGGGTCCTGGGATGGAGCCCGTGTCGGGCTCTCTGCTCAACAGGGAGTCTGTTTCTCCCTCCCACTGCTCTTGCTCTCTCTCTCTCTCAAATAAATAAATAAAATCTTTAAAAAAATAAATAAATCAAGGCCATTTGGCTCCAGAGCTACTGCTCCTAGACCCTACGCTATTGTTATATGGGAGTGTTATTATTATTGTCATTCCCACTTCTCAGATGCCGGGAGAGGTGCGGTGACCTTCCGGAGGCCCCCGAGGGAGGACGCAGACTCGGGAAACGCAGTGAGCCTCCTCCTCCCCAGCCCGGCTGGCCAGGCGGTTCAGGTGTGTTCTGTGCCCACCAGCCCTGGCGCCTTGGTGCCCGGGGGTTGGTGAGATTGTCACTGATGGGAATAACTCCGCTGCCCACTCTGAGCACTGTCTGTGCCTTATCGGCCTGGAACTTCCTCCAACTGTGTCTCGGCCAGGCCCTGGGCCCCAAATTCCTGGTGGGTGATGTGCGCTCTGTCTGTGATAACAGCCCTGGCAGGACTCCGAGGAGTCAGCCGCCTGGGCCACATCTGCAGCTCAGATAACAGGGGACGGGCGAAGTGTCTCCACTTAATTTTGTGAAAGCTGGCCAGACCTTGGGGTCCCCCAGGCTTCAAGGTGAGGCCGAATCTTGGCTCACTATCTCTCCTCCTGGCTTGGGGCTTGTGGGGGGTGGGGGGGCAAGAGCCTCATCGGGGGGCAGTGGGTTACCTAGGCACAAGGGAGGCAAGGCCCAGTGCCTACGATACCCCAGGGCTTCTCCACTGCTGACAGAAGGAAGGATTCAATCTGTCACTCACTCATCAGACATTTACCGAGTACTCCCCTCCCACTAAGCCCTGTTCAAAGTACTTTTATATTTTGAGTCACTTAATCTTCCCAACAAACCCATGAGATAGGCCCTGATGTCATTATGCTCATTTTACAGTTGAGGAATTCAAAGCCCAGAGAGGTGAAGTAACTTGCCCAAAGTCACACAGCTGGTGAGTGGTGGGAGTTCTTAACCACAGGCTCTACTACCTACAGTCATTTATAAATGAAGAAAAAAGGTCAGCTGGTGACAAGGACTCCGGAGAATAGAGAGGGTAGACAGTAAGAGAGGGAAAGTTGCTACCTGTGCTGGGGTCTTAGGGAGGGCTTCTCTGGGGGGGGTCACATTTCAGCTATATCTCAATGCAAGGATGAGCCAGTCATGAAGATTGGGGGGTGTGCAAGAAGAAAAACAAGCTCCAGTGGGGAATAGGGCCCAGGGAGCCCAGGGTTAGACAGAAAGCTGGGGTAGCCTGGACCTAGGTTCTCAGTCTAGGCTTTGGCCCTCCATCCCCTCCTGGCTCTTCTGTGGTCAGTCCTATCTTAGCTCCTGGGCACTTCCTGGCTTTACCTCCTCCCAGCTGTGTGACCTTGAGCAAGTGGCTTCCCTTCTCTCTGCCTTTGCTCTTGGCTGCCTTATCCTTGTCCTAGGCTATGGTGAGGCCTCTGGGTGGGGGTGGGGGATGGCCTGGGCCCATGGCTGCTGCCCAGATGTGAGGTGGCAAGTGTTAAGCTCCATGTCTCTGGGCAGGGGTGGAAGATGGTCCTGGAGGTCCTGGTCTAGGCTTCGGGTGCTAGAGATGCGGCCCCGGTACTGAGAAACACACAGAACCCAAGGGATAGAGTCACAGGGAAATGCAGAGACTGAGGAAGACAGAATAAGACAGAGAGACAGATGGGCCACAAAACAGAGATAGAGATACAGAGAGAGACACAGAAAGGGAGAGACAAAGTGGGGGAAGAGTGAGAGATACCCTGAGAAAGAGAGACCAGACCATCTGAATGAGACACCAAGAGATACAGATAGAGGTGGATTCCAACTAAGAGAGACTGAGAGAGAGACAGAGAGAGAGACAGACAGACAGATAGACAGACAAAGATGGCATGGCCAAGAGAGGACAAGAGAGAAAGTTGTGAATGGTCTAACTGCCACTGAAGTGGACACTTTAAAATGGTTAAAATGGTGAACTTTATGCTATTGTGACTTTTACCACAATAAAAAGAGAAACAGAGAGACAGAAGATGGCAAAGAGAGAGACAGACAGAGAGGGAAGGACAGAATTCCCGGACTGTGACTTTCTCAGGGGCTGACTGGCTGGCTTTGGGATGCTAAGATAGTGGTGGGGAGGTGACTGGGGGCTTGGGGTCCCTGTGCTAGGGTCCAGGCCTGCAGGGCCCCTGGATTGAGGGCCAGTCCCTCTTTCCCTGGGCTGCTCTGGGGCTAAAGGTTTGCCCTGGGCTGGCAGTGCTGGAGTGTGCTTGTGTGTTTCAGGGATGGGCTTTTGAGCCCTCGGCCAGGACCTGGGAGGTAGCCCCTTGCCAACTGTCTGCTCTGAGAAGGGCCTCTTACTAGTCCTAGGCTCCTAGTCAGACCATGGGATACCCCATTCTGCCTCAACTGTGGCGATGACAGTCGCAGTAATTAATGGTTCAGTTTACATTTGGCAGAGTGTTCACCACCTGTTGGCGCCTGTGCTGTGGGTATGACACCGGGTTCTCCTTGGCTCCCCATCACCGGTTGGGGTTAACCCATTAAAAAATGAGGAAGCTGGACTCACAGAGTTCAAGGGTTTTGGCTGAGGTCATACAGGGGTCACAGGCCGCTAGCTGTATGAGCTGAGGAAAAGGACAAACTTAGATTGCCCCAAAGCCGGGGGCTAGGAACCATCTGCCCAGGGACCTGTAGTAGCCCTGGGGGGCGCCAGCAGGTCAGGTGGGATGGAGGAGCCCCCCAGGTAAGAAGCAAGGGGGATGGAGAGGCCTGCCCTCTGATCCTGTCACACCGCCTGTCCCTTGGCAGTGTGCTACGCAGACCCCTCAGGCCCTCCCAACGTGCCCAGGGTTGTTGAGCCCATTTTCCAGGTGGGGCACTGAGGCCCAGGCTGGCCGAGGTGGCGGGCTCACAGGCCCTGAGGCTGAAGGCAGCCGCGCGGGACCCGGAACTGAGTTTAGACTGGGCGGGGCACGAGGGGCGCTGGACGGGTGGGGTGCTCGGGGCTCCACAGCGGACGCACTGGGCGTCGGTTCGCACAGCTCTGCTTGCAGCGAGAGCCGTCCCCGGCCCGCGGCGAGACCCCGCCCCGGAGGCGGAGGCAGGGGAGGGGGCCCGGGGTGGGCTGGGGCCGCCCCTCCGCGCCTCCGCCCCGCCCCGCGCCGCGCACAGCCGGGGCTCGGGGCTCGGGGCTCGCGGCTCGCGGCTCTCGACGCGCGACGGCCCGGCGGACTGACGGACAGGCGGCCGGACGTGCGGAGCGCCCCGCGGTGAGTGCGCGCCGACTCCCTTCCCGCGCGGGGTCCCCATTTCCCCTCCCGCGCCGCGCCCCTCCTGGGCCGCCGTCGCCGAGCTCGGCTTGGGGGCCCTCGGACGCCCCGACGGTTCGGCGGCCCCGCGGATGCGCGCCCCGAGCCGCGGGGTGCCCACACCCCCGCCCCGCCGCGGGCTTGCCCCCCGGCCCAGGTCCCATTGGACGGATGCGGGCACTGAGGCCGGCGACGGAGAGCGGGGGACCTCGGGGTCCGCAGACAGGTTCCCCCAACCCGCCAGGTCGAGCGCCCCCCACCCCCAGTGCTGCCGCCCCCTCCCTCCGCTGCATCCAGCCGGTCACCGCCCCCCCCAGCCTTGCTCCACTCCTTCTCTACGCCCCCCTCCCCCTCTCGCGCTGCCCCTCAGCTCCCTCCGTCGGGCACCACCCCCACCGTCAAGCTCACATCCTCAGTTCCCCCCTCCCGTCACACTGCCACACACACACTCACACCAGTAGCCGAAAGAAGTTCCTGCACCGTCTGCCTGGGCGCACCCGCCATCCCGTCCCCCCATTCCCCCAT
>NC_138369.1:48063041-48100584 GCF_054177405.1 Leptonychotes weddellii | reverse complement strand
TGCCACACGTATGTCTATCACACATGCATCTCTGTCTCACATGTGTCACACACGTGTCTCTCGCATAGCTGGAGTTACAGTGCCCCACACACTGAGTCTTGCACGCAGAGTCACATACACCAACCTCATAGTCCCGTGCACCCCTGACACTCCACCTCCATGGGCATAGCCCTCCCTGCTATCCTGAGCTTGCTAGGAGCCAGAGGAGGGCTGGGGGGAAAGCTCTGGGCCGAGGCTCTCTTACCCTTAGGACTGGGAGGCTCTGGGAGCACAGGGAGGGGCCTTCAGGGCTGGGCCTGACTCCGCCAACATCCCCACTCCTCACTCCTGCATCCCCTCCCCTTCCCCCACTCTACTGTCCCAAGCAGCGGTGTCCTTTCTCTGCCAGATGACCAGCAGTGTTACAAGGTGAATGCACTTGGACTGGTCCAAAGCTGGTGTGAGCCAGCAGGTGTCACTATGACAGGCCAGAAAAAGGAAAAAAAAAAAAAAGATTTGGGTGCTGGTCATCCCGCAGAGCCCCTTGAATAAGGGGACTGGTTTAGGCCCCTCCCAGAGCAAGCCCCTAAGAGCTCGCCTGGCTAGTGTTTGTAGCTGAATGGCTGGGGCTCTGAGCCTCACCTTCCTCACATGCAAATGAGGGTGAAAATCCCCACCAGGAGGAGGGAGGGACATGTAACAGTTGCTCCCTCAACTTCCGCCCTCCCCGCCTGTATCCAGAGCTGTGAGGTGGGGGAAGTGGGCAGGGGATGGGTGAAATCAAAGAATCTGACTCTGGCTGTGCAAACGTACCAGCCCTGGCTTTGACTGGCTCTCTGTGTTTTGCTTGGCTCTTACCATGTTGTTGTTATTTTTAAATATTTAATTAGCTGCCGGCATTTGCAAATCGGCAAGTTTCACATAAAAGTCCAGATTTCCATCTTTTACTTGCAAAATCACAAAGTCTGGCAGCTCAGGGTCCACATTCCCCCTGTGGTGCCCACTGGCTAGTGCTGCCTGCCTGCTGCCCCTGGGGGATGGGACAGGAGCACCATTTGGCCATAGTCCCCACCAGGGGCTCAGCTCCTACCTGGCCTGCATAAGCCTCTGTGTTCGCTGTGCCTGCTGTTTTTGCTGCATTGCCCACCCCGAAGGGGCCTGGGCTAGTCCCCTCACCTATGACTGGGAAAGACTTGAGTGAGCCTCGTACCTCTTCGGAGCACTTGAGGGGCATGCCAGGGGCCTGGACCACAAGGCATCTTTGTGATGATGGAAGGTGCTTTCTGCTGGGCTGTGGGGGACAGTGGCCTGGGAGCCCCATGGGAGGAAGGCAGTGATCTCAGAGCTAGGCCTTGACCATCACATTTCTTCCCAGATCCCGTCAATGATTCTGCAAGATCACATTCTTACCTTATTTGACAGATGGGGAGACTGAGGCTCAGAAAGAGTTTTCTAGCAAGCAAATGGTAGAGCTGAAATTTCAACCCAGATTTTTCTGACCCTAAAGCCAAGCTCCTTGCCCCCCCGCCCAATGAATCCATGAGAGAAGGGACTTGGTCTCATCAGCCCTGGGCAAATTCCCTGAGCCAGGTCCACGCCTGACATACAGTGGGTACTTAATAAATGCTTGTGGAATGACCAGGGAAGTGAAGCTGCATTCTCTGCAGGGGTCAGGGTAGAGCTAAATTCAGGACCTAAAGTGAAGAAGATTTTGTGCAGCCTAAATGACCACCCAGGTTCCTTTTTTTAAAAAGATTTTATTTATTTATTTGACAGAGACACAGCGAGAGAGGGAACACAAGCAGGGGGAGTGGGAGAGGGAGAAGCAGGCTTCCCGCTGAGCAGGGAGCCCGATGCGGGGCTCGATCCCAGGACCCTGGGATCATGATGTGAGCTGAAGGGAGATGCTTAACGACTGAGCCACCCAGGTGCCCCTAGGATTTTATTTATTTTTAAGTAATCTCTACACTCAACATGGGGGCTCGAACTCACAACCCTGAGATCAGGAGTTGCATGCTCCACCAGCTGAGCCAGCCATTAAAAGGTACCCCTAGGTTCCTTTTCATCAACCTGAAAGCTCAGCACAGTTTCCTTCTCTAGTCTTGACAGTCATATTCACTGTGACCCCGTGACCACCAGGGTAAAGGCTGCTGAGTCTCGAGTCTATCTGGCCTCAGGAGCATCACAGTGTGCCTTGTTGGATATCAGGCTTCATGTTGGCCTTGAATCTGGGGGCTCTGGGTGTGAGGATTTTCCCCGTAAGCCCCTGGTCAGCCTTGGTGGCAAAGATGCCTTACACGGAGGGACTCAGGTGGAGAACAGTCTCCCAGCTCCCATTCCCTTTGGGTGGCCTCTCCATGGGTGGCACAGGGTGGGGCAGTTGCTGCATTATTTTAAGTCCCAGCTTCTGTGACTCTTTGCTTTCTCTCGTGAGCACACTTATGTAGCTAATGTAAGTGAAGTACCCCCCGGGATGTGCAGCCTCCTGGAAGTTTGTTGACTGACTGAATGAGGGCCCAGCCCTTCCAGAGTGATGGGGGATGGTGGGCAGCCCTGACCTCTTCCTTGTGCTTCCTGGGGGTTTTCTTTCCTGCTGGGGAGGAAGGTGCTGGGCTGTGCAAGGTGGTGCAGAGGGCCTGTCCATCCCTTCTCTGGGCCTTAGTCTTCCCTTCTGTAAAGTGGATACTGTGTTCTTGAGCTTTCCAGGGCTCATGGTCCTGAAGTGGGGAGGAGAGGATGGAATCCTGGGGGCTGCTGTCCGGGAGGCAGTGGGTATAGCCCCATTCCCCTGCTTCCTGAGCTCTGAGGGGCCTCCCCCAGCTGAAGGTCTTGGCCTGAGGTGCAGTTCCAGCTCGCGACAGGATTCTGAGTGCTGTGCTCCCACAGTCCCATGAGCTCTGTGAGGGCTGGCAGGAATAATTCTATCAGGCGGGAGCTGCTGCAGGAGTTTGGCTCTCCTGGGCTGAGTGTGGGAATCACATCCTAGGTGAGGCACCGTCCAGGAAAGGACTCAGGGTGGGCAACGCAGACACTGTCTTTGCTCCCATGCAGTCTATATTCTGGTTAGAGGGATGAGGTGGGGTGATTCAGGTGACAAAGATATGAATTGCGTTTATTTCAGATGCTGTAAAGAAGTTTAAGTCAGCAAGACAACCAAATCCAGGGTGGCAGAGAGGGTCCTTTGAGGAGGGGATTTCTGAGCTGAGACCAGAGTGGGGAGGGAGAATGCCAAGCAGGGGGCACAGCTAGTGCAAAGGGCCTGAGGTGGGACCCTGCTTGGTGTGTGTGAGGAATGGAAGAGGAGGAAGCTGGAGTGAGTCAGGGAGGGGAGAGAGGGTCCCGAGGAAGTGAAGGAGGGGCAGCGCAGAGAGTTTGAAAGCTACTGAAAAGTTTTGATGGAAGGAGCAAGGAGATCGGATTTCTGTTTTAAGACACCCTCTCGAGTAAGATCAGGAGGCTTGTGCCAGGCCCCATGCTGGGGTGCTGTTCTCACCCTTGAGAAGCTACAGGCAGAGGGCGGAGACAGGACTGTGGGCAGAAGTTTGAGACCCAGGGTGACAGATGTTGGCATGGCCTCATCGTGGAATATTGTGTAGCTATAAAAAGAGGACGTTCTCTGTGGAAAGGTCTTTCAAGCTCTATGAAGAGAAGAAAACAAGGTGCCGAATGGCTTGTAAACCGTGCCTCCTTTTGTGTCCAATAAGAAATCCAACTTCCCGTTGGCTTGTGTGAGCATAAACAAGGCCTGGGAGGAAACAGGGGGAACAAGTTTCAGTGCTTACCTGTGGTCACCTGGGGGTGGGCTGGGGTGGGCAGGTGGGGGACAAGGGTGCAAGGATGAGGTGACATGTCCCACTCTGTGCCTTTTTTATATTTGCTGCTTTTTGAACCATGTGACTGCATTGCCTGTTCAAAACATTAAATTAAAAAGCAGTTGGGCAGTTGGTGGGTGACTGTTCGTTTGTGAGTTTTAAATGGAAGTGTTTAAGGATGGTTTTTAAATTCCCTGCTTCACTGACCTTGTTGTTGAACAGACTGACTTCTTCCTGGCAGGGTACACTAAAGTTTCCACTGTGATTAAATTAGATGGTAACAAAGTCACTTTTTGCAAAGTTTGGCAAATGGACAAAAGAAAAAACCCACCCTTTCTCTCTCTCCCCATTTCTCTCCCCCTTTTCCTGTGGGTGTATTTCCTTCTGGTGATTTGACTACTGGCTCTTTCTGGAGTGGGCACCACAGCACTTACAATTCTGTCCTGAGACTGTTTCCCCAGTCAGCCCTCCCAGCTGGTTGGGAGACTAGCTGCAGGTCCGGAGCCGGGGCCAGTCGGGAGCAGGAAATCCCTGCTTTGGCATCTGATAAGGTTCTGATTCCCAGCTCTGCCACTCGCAGGCTGTGCTCCCATCAGGCCAGTGACTTACCCCTCTGAGCCTCAGTTTCTTTATCTGTAAAATGGGTGTTCTATCTCTGTTAGGGTTAACTGAAGGAGGAAATGAGATCACTCGTTCCTTCATTCAACAGCTATTTATTGAGCATCTGCTGGGTCCTGGACACTGTTCTGAGTGCTGGGCAGAAGACAGTGACCAAGACAACATCCTCTGCCCCCACAGAGCCCGCTTTCTGGCGGGAGACACAGACAGGAGACCTGTGGGTGCTCACTGTGATGTCCTATGCTGGCTGTGTGTGCAGTGAAGAGAAGGCGAAGCTGGTCCGTGACTGGGAGTTGGGTGGGGATGTTTTAGGTTGAGCACCTAAGTGGAGGTGTCAGTGGAACAGACACCTGGGTGGAGTAGGGCTGTTCAGGCAGGGGTCACGGCAGGTGCAAAGGACCTGGAGCAGCTAGAAATCAGGACCCCCATGAGCAAGGAGGGCCATTGGAGGGTGGGCCACATCTGGGGGCCACAGGAGGGCTTTCATTTTTATTCTGGGTGCCATACAGATTCAGTTCAGGGAGGGGCCAGCTCTGATTGAGATTTTCTTTTCTTTTTTTAAAGATTTTATTTATTTATTGGAGAGAGAGAATGAGAGACAGAGAGCACAAGAGGGGAGAGGATCAGAGGGAGAAGCAGACCCCCCGCTGCTGAGCAGGGAGCCCGATGTGGGACTCGATCCCGGGACTCCAGGATCATGACCTGAGCCGAAGGCAGTCGCTTAACCAGCTGAGCCACCCAGGCGCCCATGATTGAGATTTTCAAGTCCCTCCACACCTGAGCTGCTGGGGGAGAGCCGCTGGGGCCTGGAACTGGGCATTATGAGGCAGAGGGGAGTAGTGGAGTTGTGAACTTCCTCTGGGAGGGTTAGGAACCATGGCTGAGCATTGCTGGGAACAGCCAGGGAGAGGCTTGTGGAATCAGGGTTCCTGGACAGTGGCTCCCTGGACGTCCATGCCAGGGATGTGTACCTAAGGATTTGGGGTGCTCACAGTAGCCTCTGGTGTGGGATGGCCTCTTGTCTCTCCCATGCCAACTTGAGGGCCCCAGGGATGCACATAGGCAGTTCTGACCTGCTTCGGTCAGGGCTGTCCTGAAGGAGAGCAGAGGTCATGACAGCCAGGGAAGAATCTAGCCGAGTCTGGAGGTGGTCAAGGAGGGCTTCCTGGAGGAGGTGATACAGGCACTGTGATATGAAGGTAAAAAGGTGAGGGAGACACAAGAGCAGGAGAAAACCCAGTTTCTCTTGGAGAGGTGGTTTGGAGGAGAGGTGGGAAGTAAGCGTATGCTGGTGGACTGAACCCTGACAATGGAGCACCTCAAATCCTGGTCCGTGAACCGGAGATGGGCAGTCGTGGGGCATTTCTTAGAAGAGGATGGACATGGCCAGAGGGTTAGAGGGTCCCTCTGGCAGTCCTGGCATGAGGGTGGGGCTGGAGGGGGCAAGATGATAGGTGGGAGGCTTGTGAGAGTGACAGGGCAGGGACACTGAGGCTCCGAGAGGGGCTTGCCTGCCTGGGGTCACACGACAAGCTCGGAGGAAGAACCGGAGCGGTAGCCAGGTCTGTCCGCTCCCAGGTCCTGCTCCGGATGGGCTGCCCCTTGATTACGGGCCCCACTGTTACGCACGCACGCACTAATTCCCCTCCACTGCTCTGGTCCCTTCCCGGGGCCCCTCTCAGGTCAAGCCCTGCGTCATTTTGCACCATTGTCCTCACGTTTATTGGAACTTGGAAGCATTGCAAAAATGCCTCTGTCTTCTCATATATGGAGATTGTTACAAAGAAAGTGCTGGTTTGGGGAAAGGTTATTTCCTTCCTCGAGGGTGGGGAAGCTAGCTTTTCTGGTGGGGGGGATGCTGCATTGTAGGCCAGAGTGACCCCGCCCGGGTCACAGTGTTGGTGAGGAAGTGGTGCCGCCTGCTTGCCCCGGGCTGGGAGACTTGGCCTGGCCAAGAGCGTGGGGGGCAGCGAGCATCCATGTTCCAGGGGAGTGGGGTGGCCACCTCTGGCCACTGGAGGCCTTTTTGGCTGCAGGCAGGCCTTGACCTGCTAGGGCTTCAATCTTTCAATTTCCTCATTGCAACCTGGGGACAGCCCTCCTGGCTCTGCTACTGTTTGATGGCCAGGAATGGCCGGAAATGTGAGAAGAGGGCCTGGCCTGCGGAGTGCCAGTAGGGTGAGGACCCAGCCAGGCCAGGGAAGCCTGGAGGGTGCTGGCACGCCTGCCTGGCCTGAGTCCTGCGAGCCTGGATGATGAGGGCTTTGGGTCCCAGCCTCAGCTTCTCCCTTTGTAAAGTGGGCCTGGTGGTAGTGGCCTGCCTGGTAGGGTTGGTGTGCAGACTGCCGGGGAGCCCCAAGCACAGCTTTTGGCAGCTACACAGTGCTTCGCTAACACATGCTAGCTAGGTTCTTTGAGCGTCATGACTCCGCTCTCCTGTCCTCCTTCTCTGTTCTCTCTCTCATCATTGAGATGCCATCGTCTGTGTAGAGGCCAGATCTTGGCCTTGTGGTCAGGACACACCAGTTCTTTTTTTTTTTAGATTATTTATTTATTTACTTGAGAGAGAGAGCAGAGAGAGAGAGAGAGAGAGTGCACAAGCAGGGGGAGCGGCAGGCAGAGGGAGAAGCAGGCTCCCCACTGAGCAGGGAGCCTGATGCAGGACTCGATCCCAGGACCCCAGGATCATGACCCGAGCTGAAGGCAGTCGCCCAACTGACTGAGTCACCCAGGCGCCCCAGGACACACCAGTTCTTGATAAGTCTCCCAGAGTTCTTCTTTCCTCAGCCTGGGTCTCCCATCCTAGCCCTGAATTTCCAGCTGTGTCTTTGGTCACTAAGTGAGTATTAGGTGATCCAGAAAATTCGGTTCTTCTCCATGACTCCTCACAACGAAAGCACAACATTAAAAACATTCTGGTAGAGAACTCTCAGGATCCCAGAGAACACCTCCCCAGCCCCCAGTGAGTCTGCGGCCTGTTGTCTGAGCCAGAGGGAGCCAGGGAAGAGTTATGAGCAGGAGAGTGCAGCCTGCTGGGGAATGAGTGGGACAGGCAGAGTGGGCAGGACCTCTGTGGATCAGGGCCAGCTCAGGTGGTCTTGACACATACCAGCCCCTCAAAGGCGACCGCACTCCTTGACACCCAGCACTCACAGGCATGTGCGTGCACACACAAGTACACACACACACACAGACTCAAGGCCACAGCTCTTCCCTTTGGTTTCCATGTCAGCCCCCTGGTCCTCGGGAGCTGAGAGATTAGCCGTCCTCATGGTGCTTTGGTGCTGGTTGAGCATCTCAGTGTTCTTTATCTAGTCCCCTGGCATGTCCTCAGAGCAGAATAATTCAAATGTTGTCTGACCATAGGCACCTCAGGGTCTCTGGCTGCTGGTCCCTCCCTGATTATGGGGCTGTTGAAGGCAGTCCCCATAGGGGGCCTTGTCTCCTTTCTTGGGGAAAAAGCCAGTGGGTATCAGCTTCCTCTTCTGATAAAGTAATGATTAGCGTAACACCATCACATTTTCCGCCAGACCTCCCGACCTCCCGGGCCTTTACGTTATACATAGTATATTTAAAAAAAACCCTTCCCTGTTTTACTTGTACTTATTTAAAAGGAGACCTTCTGTCACAGCTGTAGACAAAAATCAGACTTGCCCTAAATCAGCAATACCCATGAAAATGAAGATTAATAACGACCAAGTGGGGCTTTGAACCCTTGTGACTTCTGTTACCTGGCTCAGCCTTGAGCAATGTGACTTGCCCTCTCTTTGCTACGAAGGTTGGCAAGTGGCAGAGAGATGTGCAAGGCACACCAGTGTTCCACAGAGAGTTCTTTGTGATCCTGAGTGGTGGAAAGAGACTAGGAGGGGGATAATTACTCCCCACGGACCTCTGTTGCTTTTGCCTTGTTCCTGAGATCTGAGCTCACCCTGCATGGTCCTCTCTAACTCCACTTGGGCAGACCATTCTGGCTGGTCATCCCACACTTCCCATCTTCTTAGGAACCCCCTTTCCACATTTTTGGGCCCTCATTGGCATGTTTCCTGTTGGCCAGGGCTGTAACAGGAGGCTGTAGCCCCTCCAGCAGGGATGTCTGCTCTGAAGCCAAGTCCCGGGTTCTCAGGCCGGGTGTTTGGGGCATTCTCTGAGGCGTCCAGTGGCCTGGGGTCCATGCCAGGGGGTCGTGGGCTGGGGGCTTAGGACCAGGGCTCCAGCGCTGAGGAAAGAAGTTGATGGTACCTGGCGAGGTGAGGCTGGGCCCAGTCACCAGATGACATGGGGAATCTAGGCCTGTCTAGATGGGAAAGTGCCTTTTAAGCTATGAAGTACGGTGAGCCGAGATCACTAATGATTCGTCTCATGGGTAATACCAATCAGTCATGATAATGGCCGGTCAGGCCCTTAATTAGCCATGTGCCCCAGCATGAGGAAAAGTTTGCCCTAGTGCTCCTACTTCTGTCACCCCTCGTAACTTGTTTTCTTGAACTGAATGGCTGACCTTATACCCTGACGAGTGAGAGAGACTCACGTAATGGAGCGCTGGCGGCAGAAAGGATATGGTGATGTCAGTTGCCTGAGCCTGAAATGCCCCGCTGTGACCCCAAGGCAGGACATGCCTGGGCCAGGTACGCCCCTTGGAATGGCTGTGGCTTCCTGTGTGTGGGGTGGGAGCAGTGACCCCCCCCTTGGCTCCAGACCTCAGGGGTCTCACAGGGATAGTAGGGCCTCAGGATAGGGCATGGTAGCCCACCCATGATGATTTCCCCTGCTCCGGGCTTCAGACGGGGCCTGTCCGAGGGGTGGGTGGTTTTTCCTTCATGTGGGCTTCGCTTGAGGCCACTCAGGAGAAGCAGGGGGCTCCACTGCATCGTCAGGGGAGACTAGGCCCCGCTGGTCCCAGAGAAAGCTACAGCGAGGGTTTCTGCTTTTCTTTGTGAGCTGCGATTTTCTCAAAATGACTTAAATGTGCCTGCCCTCAGCTTGGGGGCCTCCTGGCTCACAGCCTCTTCCCCCAGAGATGCTCTGTATGTTCTTTTAGGTCCAGTTCAGAATCCTGGGGAAGAGCTCTGACTGGCCCAGCGTGGGCCAATGGGCTGTGGCCAGGGGCGGAGTTGTGATAGTGACAGGGCTCTGTGGGCTGTCTCCAGCCGGTCCCTGAAAATGGGCCCTGCGTGAAGCAGACTAGTGCTGCAGGAGGTGCCTGCTGCCGGGACCGAGTTTACAAACTCCAGAGACCAACATTCTTGGAGTTGAGTCAGCAACCGACACAACACAGTTGCTGCTCTTACTTTCATCACAAGTGTCAGGATTATTTTGATCATAGGTGAAAGAAGGTGTAACTTCAGCAAAAAAGTCACGGAACAAAAAAGTACAGGGTGAGGTTTCAGGCTTGGCTGTATCCAGGGGCTCTAGAGATGCCCTTGGACCGTGTCTTCATTTTCCGTGTCGTGTTATTCTCAGGCGGTGTTCAGGTGGCCCAGCAGCTCTGGCGCACTCCTTGAGCTCAGAAGCTTCAGCGTGGGCCTGTGTGGCAGTCACTGTGGATGGGGGATAGCCATCCTGCGGTCCATGTAGCCTGAGAGAGGGTGGCTCCCCAGAGGAAGATTGGGGTTCTCTTGCCAGGAGAAGGAGGTGGAGATCCCCACAGCATCACTGGGTTGCTCTATATAACCGGCCTGCAGTTTCTTCCCGGTTCCTGCATCACATGGTGGATCCATCCCAAAAGGAACGTGAGGATGTTCCAGGATGAGTAACAGCGGCTCTTCACGATCTGGCGTAGTCCAGAGTTAGGGAGTTGAGAGAAGGGGTGGGGGCTGTGGGGTCTTGACCTCCAACCCAACCACACTTACCCCAAGTGGCGAAGATGTGGGCAGAGGCTGTTACTCTCTGAGGGTTTGTTCTAACCCTCTTGTTTTTACATCCTTCTTGCCTGCGAACCCTGTGCAGATTCAGGGACTCTGTGTACAGAGTGCAGGGAGGTCAAGAGAGGCAGCTATGAACTCTGAAGAAAGTTTCTCAGAGGAGGGGATATTGAGCTGGGCCTTTAGGGATGAATAGGAGTTTGCTAAGGGGAAGAGGGATGGGCCTGGCAGAAGGAATCAAGGAATGGGCGGAGTTGAGGAGTTGTGAAAGAGTTAGAGTAGCTGGGGACAGTAATTTTTTAAAATGTTGAACATGTATTGAGTGCTCATTGTTTGCCAGACACAATGCTAGGGTCTCTACATCATCTCCTTGAGTCCCCCCTGGGTATTGCAGGGAGGCTGCTTTGATTGGGCCCATGTGCAAATGGAACATGCCTTCTCAGACTGTCACATGCTGGAGTGGCCCAGCAGCCCGGGGAGTCCAGAGCTTGGTCCTGCTTGCTGTTTGTCTCTGCTCCGGCAGGGGCGGCTTATGGCCTGGGAGGGCCCCCGACGGTGATGCCACAGCCTAGGCCAGACCCCGCCGCTTGCTGCACACTGGCCGCCCACCTGGCAGCCCCCAAGAGATTCCTAAATTTCAGGGCCTTACAAATGAATAGGGGCACTGGCACTGCAAAGGCCCGAGGGAGTGGCAGAGTTTCGCTGGCTGGCGCCTCCTTCCGGATGCTGCTGTGGCTAAGGGAGCCCAGGCCTCCTGCTGCCCGCTCGTCTTCCTCACCTCCACCTCCTGTCTGTCCCTGTCTTGTCTGTTTGTCTGCTTGGCTTTTGGTCTCTGATTCTCTCTGTCGGCTTTTCTGTCTCATCTCTTTCTGCCTGTCCCTTTCCACTCCACCTTTGGCCCTTGTGGAGCCGTGAGGCTAAAAGGTGACACATGAGAAAATGCTCCTGTGCGCCTGTGGGCATGGGGCCCCCAGCTTAGGTGGTGACTCGCCAGGTGACCTCGGGCAAGCTTCTGCCAATCTCGAAAGCCCTTCTGGGATGAGTGTTGGTGACACTTACATTTATATTCATCCGATGTCCTGTGTCAGGCCTTGCTGGGGCCATGCACACTAATTAATTCATCCACCACCCACCCAAAGCATTTTGAATGTCTGCTGTGGCCCAGACCCCAGGTGAAGGCCGAGCAGGAGGGCAGGGTCTCTGCCTCAGAATCACAGTGCAGCTGGGGAGACAAGCAGGCGGACATGTCAGCATAAGATGTCAGCTCTTAAGTGTGGGGAAGGACCGTGCCAGGCCCGGCCCCTGATGAGCATCCTATCTGACTAGGCAGGGGATGGGATCTTGGAAATGTGGGTAATAGCAGAATGAGCCAGGGCACTGACTGTGCCCCGAGTGTGGTGATGTCCCAGGGCTGTCTACGCAGGCTGGGGAAGTGGTGCAGGACTGGATGGGCTCTGTTGGAGCTCTGAGCAAGGTGGGGCCAGGGACATGGCAGGAAGCAGGGGGCCAGTCATGGGGGCATTGGGGAGAAAGCGTGTTCAGGGCAGAGGGGAAGGAATGCAGGTAGAGAGAGGGGAATGGTCAAGAGGCTTGGAGAGCAGTGACCCACTGGCTGGGCCTGGAGGAGGGGTGGGATCCACCAGGGGAGGATGGCCCAGCACGTGTGTGTGTGCATGCATGCACGTTCACACTTTCTCACACATAATCGTACACACTTAAATTTGCACACCCACCCACTCCACAACCACTCACATACACATGGATATGTTCACTCTCCCTCAAGTGAGTGTGCACAAAGTCGCACACATACACCCCAACTCCCGTTCCCATGAACCCTTTCTCACCCTCATGTCTATGCATCTCTCATAGAAGGGGCTCTTGGTCTTTAGGCTTCCCTTGAAAGCATCTCTTCTATTAAAAGAAGGAAAAAAGCAAGAGAATGCCTGCTTGAGCCTGGAGATTGGGTGAGAGCCGGGTCCAGAACCCTCTCAGGGAACTCCTGGCACCTCCTTGGAGCAGCTCAGTCTCTGCTGGGTTTCTCAGCACAGATGGAACCCCGGACTCAACTCCAGGGCTGGAGAAGGTGTGATTAGGGCCTCACCAAGGTTTGGGAGGCTCTGGAGGAGGGGTGGACCCCAGAGTTTATCTTCCACTGGCCTGCTGTGAAGCCGAAAATCCTACCTCCCAGGCATTACATTCCCCCAAGGCTAGTTTATTTTCTGGGAGGGGAGATGGGCGAATCCATTTCCATAGGAACCTGGCAGGGAGTCCTCTTTACCTGGAGGAGCTGAATTTTCTCCGAGCTTTTAATCACAGACATCAAATTTTATTGAATGCTTTTTTCCAGCATCTAGTAAGATGACCCCGGCAAATTTTTCTTTTGGTGAATTGCATTGATTTTTTTAGTATTGAACTACCCTTGCATTCCTGAGGTAATGCTGTTTGGGCACAATATATTATTATCCCCATAATAGGTGGCGGGATTCAATTTTCTGGTATTTTATTTAGGACTTGGCAGCTAGATTCATAAGTGAAACTGGCCTATCCTTCTCTCTGCTTATAGTATCCCCGTCTGCTTTTGGTATCAGGATTTTCCTCACCTTACAAAATGAGAGGAGGCTGCCCCTTTTCTTTTTCTAGGCCCTGGAACAATTTTTTTTTTTTTAATAGGATGGAAATCATTGTCAGCTCTGACTGTACCATGTCTTGGGCTAACCTCTGCAGATAATTCTTTATCTCATCCCACAGCACCTTGTGAGGAGAGCATGATGCTTCTCATTTAACAGATGGGGAAAATGAGGCTCAGAGAGTCAGTCTCTGGTCTGTGGTCAAATAGTGGGTGTCAGCTTAGCTGGGCTTTGAATGTAGGCCAGTGTGACTCTAGGGCCATGCTTCCAAGCTATTCAACATGGCCAAGAATTATCTGAGATGCTGGCCTATAGGAGAGCCTTCAACCTTATTCTAGGGTTTTCCAGGGGGTCTAGGAAGAGCCCTGATTGAGCATCAAGAGAACTTTCCTAGCTCCACCTGCCCATCTGCTACCCACCTACCTGTGTACCCACCTGCCATGCATGTATCCATTTGTCCACTGATCCATTGCCTGTCTAGTCATTGAGCTGTCTGTCAGCCATTCATTCCTATACTGATATACCCACCCATTAACCCACCTTCCCATTCATCCATCCTCCACCTCTTCACCCATCTGTTCACTGGTCTGCCCATCCATCAGACATTTATCCACATGCTGGTTACTCATTTATCCACTGACCCACTTTCCCATCCATCTATCCTCTCTCTGCCATCTATTCACCCACCCATTTATCTATGATTTGTTCACCATCTGTCTATTACCCCATCCATATCTTCATTAATTATCCATCTATATACAAGTTCACTTACTCATTCACTAATCCACCTTCTCATCCATCCATCTTCCACCTGCTACCTGCTCATCAACCACCAAATCCATCCATCCATCCATCCATCCATCCACTTGTCCATCCACCTACCCTTGGAGCTTAGCCTTAAAGTAGGAGCTGGGATTTGGGTCTTCAGAGATTCAGAAGGGAGGATACTCTGGTTTGGGAGAGCGATACGAGCAAAGATGAGGGGTTGGGAGTCTTCCAGTTTATCAGGAATTGGGTGAATGGACGGCAGCAGAGGGAACTGGAAGATAGGTGGGGGCTAGGTGGTGATGGACTTTGAATGTCACTCTTAGGAGTTTTCACTATGTACCTGAGCTAGGGGTCTTCAATCAGGATAGGTGAGTGAGCTCCAGCGAGTCTGTGAGACCCCTAAAATGATACACAACAGTCTTTGGTGTATGCCCATATCTCTGTTAAGACTCTCAATTGCAAGTGATAGAAAACCTGGTCCAGGTTAGCTTAACACACTGTGGGTTCATGTCATTGCAAAATTCAATTTTTCAATTCGGCGTGGCTGGATCCAAGGGCTCAGCAGCTATCGCTGTGTTGCTGTTTTTTCTACCTCGTGGGCTTTTCTTGTTTTTGAGTTGGCTCCAGCCTCAGATGGTCTCCACCTGAGAACAAGATGGCTTCAGGGATCCTTGACATGAAATCACTTCATGTCTAATACAGTGGGAAAGAGAGAGGCCATTTGCCCCAAATCTCACCTGAATTGGGTTTCTTGAGCTCACGTTAGCCTGGTGTCCAAGTCTGAATTTGGCATTGTTATGACAGGAATAGGAAACACTGATGGTGGGGGAATGGTGGTGTGGTGTGGACCCCAGAATGAAGCCCCCAGGCTGCTCTTGGAAGGTGAGTAAATATGTCATGGAATGGTCAGAAACCACCCCATGTCCACTACCAGGCTTTGCTTGAATTTTCGCTTTTCTGGTAGAGGGGGGTGTAGTACCCATAACTTTTTCTGGATTCTCAATGATAGGGAACCATTCAGGATTTTGAGCAGGGGTGAGAGGAGATCAGCCAAAAAGCCTCCTGCGGGTGGGACCAGGGCAGGCTGGATGGAAGATGCCTGGCTTTCTCACAGAGAGAGGGAGAGGTCAAGGGTGTGACGCCCCCCATCCGCCCATCCGCCCATCTGTCTGGGGCCGGGTGGAGGGCGCTGGACACCAGGTGGGGAGAGCAGTGAGCTCAGCGTGGCTGTGGGCAGGCCCATTTCTCATTGCTCCTCCCTGGGAGCATTTCCTCTTTCCAGAGTTGTGACTTGTAGGGAAGGAAAATAGCAGCTCCCTCCTGGTGCCAAAAGCAACATTTTCTTTTTCTCAAAGGTTGATTATAAGTCATGCACATTCATCTTTGTAATTTTTCACCTGCTTATGCTGGTAATGAGATTAGTGATTATATACACAGGGTCAGCTCTCACCCAGGCTTTAAGGAGCTTTTTATTCATTTCATTTTTTCTTTTTAGGGAGGAGAGGGCAGGGAGGGGAAAATACCCTGGCTGTTCTACTTGAAGGATGATTTTTCACAGTGTTTTCATGAGCTCACCCCTTTGGCGGTCCCCAGGGGCCAGTGAGCCTGTGAGTCTCCCAGCCCCTCTCTGTGTCCCACCTGGGGCCCCCGATGCTTGTCAGCACTTTGTACCCAGAGTTGGCTCAGAGACCCAGTGTCCCCCAGCACTCTGGACCCAGCCCCTCCCCTCTCCTCGGGGGTCTCAGGCCACCCACCTGTGCCTTCAGCCCTGCCCGGTTTTCCCAGTGCAGGGACAAAGACCCCACCTCCCCAACACGCCCCTGGCCCTTTTTATTCATTTACCCTTTACCGTTCTCCTCATGGCCAGCCTTGTCTTCTTGCCAACCATATCAGCGATTATAAAGACTTTCGCCTACAAGGAAATGAAGGGAAATAAGACTTTAAAGACGGAAGCCAAATGTGATCACTTTCTTTCGGTAATTTGTGACTATTTTTCACATCCCTCCCCTCCTTCCCATTTCTTCTGCCAACACCCTTTCTTGCTCTTGTTTTCTTTTCCTGGACTGCTATAAGTGGCTCTTTTTTTCTTTTCTTTTCTTTTAAAAAATCTTTTATTGTGAAAAAGCACACATAAAAGAAAGTACATAAAAGCGTACCCTCGAGTGACCACTACCTGGGGGATTCAGGAGGACAGTGCCCATACCCAGGAGCTCCTGTGGTCCTTCCCTGTGCCCCTCCCCCCACCACGTACCCATCACCAGACTTCTATGGTGGCCATTCTAATTTGGCTTTTTAGTTCTGTCTCCCATTTTTGTGTTCCCTATATGATGTTGTTTAGGTTTTACCTGGTTTCAGACTTTATAGACTGGAATCTTCCTTGGACTCCTTGAAAAGGATGTCTGTAGTTCCTTCTTTTTTGTTTTCTTTTTCTTTTTGGAGAGGGGGTGGGGGAGAGAGCGTGAATGGGGGGGCAGAGGGAGAGGAAGAGAGAGAATCTCAAACAGGTGACCTGGGGCCCGATCCCATGACCCTGAGATCGTGACCTGAGCCGAAATCAAGAACCGGATGCTCAACCATCTGAGCCACCCAGGCCCCCCTGTAGTTCCTTCTTGAATTCCCAGTGTGCTGGACCTAGTGGTGCCCCCCATCACCCTGTTGAAACAGTGTCTGTTATATGTACTGGATGCTTTGCCGAGTTCTCTGGGGCACTGCACATGGGGGAGTGATGGACCTCCTCTTTGGAGCTTCTTTCTTTCCTTGATTTTCACATCTCTACTTCTATCTTTTCTCCTCTTGTTGCTCACCTCATCATATCCTGCTCTCTTCTCTGTTTCCTGCATACCAGCCACAATGTGTCAAGCTGGTTCCTGCCTCAGGGCCTTGCACGTGCTCTTATCACTGCCTGGATGCCACTCCCCAGATCTTTGCATGGCCACCACATTTTTGCCAGGCAAGTCTCAGCTGGAATGTCACCTCTTACATGTGGTTGCTCTGACCATTCACCTTTTTTTTTTTAAGATTTATTGATTTATTTTAGAGAGAGAGAATGAGCACGAGCGGGTAGGGGGCAGAGGGAGAGGGAGAGAGAATCTCAAACAGACTTGTAGTGAGCACGGAGCCCGATGCGGGCTTGATCCCAGGACCCTGAGATTATGTCCTGAGCTGAAACCAAGAGTCAGATGCTTAACCAACAGCACCACCAAGGTGCCCCTGCTCTGACCACTCTTGCCAGAGAAGTGCACCAGTCCCCGTTCTTCACAATGCCTGTATTATCTTCTTATTCATTTGTTCCCTGTTTCTTCCCTCCGCCAATATTGGCCCCATTTCCCCTTTGTTGGTTTGGTTCACTGCCTCATCCCAGTACCTATAATAGAGGGTGACAGGTAGCAGGTATGTGATGAATATCTACAAGCTAAAGGATTCTGGCTGTATTCCCTTAGCTAGACAGACCTGGGTTCAAATCCCCATGCCACCTTTTACTGGTGATATGACCTTGGGCAGATCATTGACTCTGTCTGGGCCTGAGTTTCCCTGTCTGCAGAGCATGGTTAATAAAATAAACCTTGGGGTGTCTGGGTGGCTCAGTTGGTTAAGTGTCTGCCTTCAGCTCAGGTTATGATCTCAGGGTCCTGGGATCGAGCCCCACATTAGGCTCCCTGCTCGGTGGGGAGTCTGCTTCTCCCTCTCCCTCTGCTGCTCACCCCTGCTTTTGTCCTCTCTCTCTCTCTCTCAAATAAATAAATAAAATCTTTAAAAAAAAAATAAACCTTCTTGGAAAGCCTGGGTCCGGTGTTTGTCATTGTGTTGGCACTGAGGAAGTGATAGTTGAGTATGAACCTAACCAACAGCTAAAATCCCTGCTAACATTTTGTGCCAAGAACAAGTTTATTTTTCCCAATGAACTAGATGACTTCCTCTGATCAGACAAGGAGCACTAGGTCATCCTCTAATTTCCCTCTGGCTTTGGCTGCCAGGAAGCTTACTATCAAGGGGAGGTGTCGGGGGCAGCCCTTGTTTCCTATGGGGCCTGCAGTGCGGTTCCTTCTTTCCTCTCCTCTCTGTGCTCTTCCATTATTCACTTCTGGCTCCACAGTGCATGTGTTTTTACTTTTTATTGTAGTAAAATACACATAGTAGAAAATTGACCATCTTGGCCACTTTTAAGTGTGCAGTTTGGTGGCATTAAGCACATTCATACTATCTCCATGATTTTTTCATCTTCCCAGACTGACACTCTGTCCCCATGAAACAGCTCCCCACCTCCCCTAACTCCAGCCCCTGGCACCCACCATCCTACTTTCTGTCTCTATCGACTTGATGACTATAGGGACCTCAGATAAGTGGGATCTATAGGATTTGTCCTGTGGTGCCTGCTTCATTTCACATTGTCTGCAGTGGTCGTCCATGCTGTAGTCTATGTCAGAACTTCCTTCCTTTTTAAGGCTGAATAATATTCCAGTGTAGGTATAGACCATATTTTGTTTATCTACTCACCTGTTGATGGACACCTGGGTTGCTTCTGCCTTTTGGCTATTGTGAATAATGCTGCAATGAGCATGGGTGGGCAAACACTATTTTTAGTAAATACTTTCTTACCTTTCTGTGCCTGGGGTGATCTCAGACTAAATTATAAATTAAGGGTAGGTTTGGGGACACTTCCTAGGACTCTACTGTTTTATCTGCTTCTGCCCTGTGTGTGTGGGGGTGTGTGTGTGCATGTGGGTGAGAGATACTGTGGTCACTGCTGGTGCCCCGTCTGGTCCCCCTCATCCCCCAGATGCTCCAGGTGTTCCTGCTAATGGCTCCCACCTGCGTCCTTCTGCAGAGGCTTGCCCTTGGCCAACAGGCATTGCCTCCCACTACATGCCTGGGAGGTAATCCTTCCCTCTTCACCCCACTGTGGCCCTTGGCCAGTGACTGACTGAGGTCCCTGAGTGGGACAAGTCCTGGGGTGCCAGTCACACTCCTCAGGGCTCCCCAGGGATCAGGCTAGTGCTGGACTCTAGCCAATACCCCATCTTTGCTCAGTTTTGTCCCCCAGTAAGTCATATGTACGAGAACCCATGTCAGGCTCTGCCTCTGGGGGTCACCATCTAAGACAGTGTGTAACCCCTGTATTCCCTACCGCGTTGTGTATCTTGTATGACTGTGGGATGCGGTTGGAATCTGATAGGAGTGATACACTGTGACCTGCTAGGCCACCTGGGTGGTAGCAGGCACCTTGCAAGGGGGCAAAATTCCCACTGTCTGCCACTTAGAGAAGAGATGGGTCCTAACCCAGGAGACCAGGACATTCAGGAGGAGACCCTGGGCAGGAAGGGGCAGGAACTCCCACCTCCTCTGGGCCTCCCAACTTTGGGCGTGGATAAGAAGCCCAAGGCCTAAGGGGTTGGACCCAGGGAACCCACTGATGCAAATGGGGAGTGAGTATGGACTTGCTGTGGACCAGAAGAGCCCTGTTCTCAGGCCCTACCCTCTGGTTTTCCTGGAGAAGTTGGGGGGTCTAGCTTCAGTGCAAAGTGTTCAGATTTTAAATGTTATACCACTAAATTAATGATAAATTAATGGCATTGAAATGTTAGAATATCAGCAACTAATTTCAAGAGCACACGTGGGCCCCCAGATGTGTCCCGTGAGCAGTTGGCTGGTTTGTGACCACCCTCTGGTTGGACTTGGGGGCAGAGGGCAGCTGTTTGGGGCGGGCTTCTGGGAGGAGCAGGACCAGGTGGCCCTGATGACTCATTTGTTTGTAACTGGTGTGTCTACAAGGGCCTTGTATGTTTATTTCTCTTCTGTCATCCCCCACCGCTTGAAAGTCCCAGTGTTTTGATATAGCTGTCTCTTGTTTAAAAGAGAGGTCCCCTGCAAATATTTAGAAGGTGTTGAAGCCATACCAGCACCAACCTGAGCTTTTTTTCTTGTCTGGGGTTGCCCGGTAAAAATGTGGGATGCCCCGTTAAATTGGAATTCCAGATACACAATGAATAAGTATGTCTCCAGTACTGTGCAGGACATACTTATGCTAAACATTTGCACATTGCTTATCTGAAGTTCCCCCACAACTGCTTGTCTTGTATTTTTATTTGCTAGCTTTGGCAAGCCTGTTCTTGTCAGGATCAGAAGGATCAGAAGACCGGGGAAGGGAAGCATTTCCTTATCTTGTGATTTGACGCTACATGAAGCCAGACCCCACTTTTGATAACAGCACCAGCAATGAATCAGTGTCTCCCAGGGCCATGTGGGGGGTACAGCATGGCCTTGCCAGCCCAGAGAGTTCTCATCTGGCCCTGCTATGGATGGGAGCTGTGGGAAGTGGTGCCAACTTGCTGCAGAGATACATGTTTCAGTTTTGGGGTGGCAGTCCTGAGGGCAGCAGAGAGAGGAGCTTGCAGCCAGAGTGAGGGAGGGTCATCGAGGTTCGAGCAGCACCCCAAGGCACCTCTGACTCTGCTCAGAGATCTCCCTCCCTGACGCTGCCCACCCCCCACACCCTGGGGTGGGGGGTGAGGAGGAGAGTAGACATGTCTCCACACAGTGCGCTCAGCCACCTGTCTCAGGGGATGCTCCCTGGGAAGAGACCCTTCCTGAGTGCACACCCACCCCACCCATGAGAACCTGACCCTGGGCTACCACAGAATCCCCACTGCCCCCACCCACAGCAGGTGTCCCACCAACAAAGACCAAAGCTATTAGCAGCCTGGACCATGACCTCAACCGGCCCGCTGGTCCTGCCTGGAGCCGCCTCCGGGATCTCTAGTTCTGGGAGTCAAAGACTCACCCCACCGAGCTGGACGCTCTCCCAGCTGTGAGTGTCAGTGGCTCCCTGACCTTCGGTCCCACCTCCACACCGATGGTGGCTGTTCATTGTAGGGAGTGGCAGACTGAAACCCAGAAGACCAGAAGGGACACCAGACACCCATCACCTAGATTTCACAGTTGTGAACATTTGGACATTTTGCTTTTGACTGCTATCCATGCTGAAATATGTTAGGGCATCTTACAGGCGTGATACATAGATAAAGGATTAATTAAAAAATGAGAAAGCATTAATCTTTAAAACATGCCGGTATTTGCCAGCCGTCACACCTCACAGAATGATCGGCTGGTCCTCAGTCCCTCCTTGGAACCCCTCAGTGAGCTGAGATGACTTTCTCATCGGGTTTATTCACACCCAGGGCTGATCAGGAACCCCACATGAATAGGGATGTTCTATCGCAGGCCTCTGTGGATCTGGAGCAGCCTCCCCTCTGCCTGCTTTTCCTATGTGCCAAAGTGGTGGGGAACATTTGTCCTGTGGAATGTCTCACCTCCCGACCATCGGTGTTTCACTGCTTAGATCCCAGTGGTTCTGGTTATCTATTGCTGCATGACCAACTACCCCGACCCCTGGCAGCTGAGATCAACAACACTCATGTAATTTGCTCAGGAATTTAGGCAGGCCTTGGCTCCTTCTTTCAGCATCAGTTGGGGACATCAGTGGTGTTCACCTGGCCTCCGGGCGGGTGGGGGCCTCCAGAATGGACTCACATGCCCAGGGCCGTGGCTCATGTGGTCTCATCGGTAGGGTGGTCACACATCTTCCCTGGTGCCTCGGTGGTCTCAGAGAACCAGGTGGAAGCCACCAGGCCTCATACAGGCAGCTCAGCATCCCGACTGCTACTCCCCTGTGGGAGCAGTTGGAGTTCTGAGTCTCACAGGTTACACGGGTCCCCAGGCCCATCCCTCAGCCAATCCCAGCGAAGGGGGGATGAACTTTGTGGATTGGCTGGGTGTGGTCATGTGGCCATGCCACTGTGGAGCGGGGTGCAGGAAGGACCCCCGACCTGAACCCTCCCTCAGGCTGGTGGGGTTCCTGCTTATAGAGGGGCCCAGTTAGGACGTGGGATTCTTTTTGTTTTTTCAGCTAAACCTCAGGCACTAAGAGTTGAGTTAATTATACTCCTCAGCTAATAACACACTATTATCTTGGTCTCTGCAGGGTCCTGCTTTTATTTTATTGGTCGGTTTATTCCCATTATCTTTGCTCCCCATGCCATTCCGTTTTCCCACTATGGCAGACTTCCAGCTCTGCTCAGTGCATATCTGTTTGCCTGTGTTTTGCAAATGGTATATTTTACTTTGTGCATGTGTATTTTTACTCCCCATGAACAGTGTTGGGCTAGCTTGTTCTGTTTCTTAACCTGTTCCACTTCGTGTTCTATTTTTTTTTTTTTTAAGATTTTATTTATTTGACAGAGAGAGACACAGTGAGAGAGGGAACACAAGCAGGGGGAGTGGGAGAGGGAGAAGCAGGCTTCCCGCGGAGCAGGGAGCCCGATGCGGGGTTCGATCCCAGGACTCTAGGATCATGACCTGAGCCGAAGGCAGACACTTAACAACTGAGCCACCCAGGCGCCCCTTCGTGTTCTATTTTTAAGGTCCATCCTTGTTGCTCTGTGCACACCAAATCATCGACCTAGCATTCTGTGGGGTCCTCACAAGGATGTGTCTGGCAGGGTCCCAGCAGGGAACGGGATGGGGGGCTCCCAGGGTTTACCAGAAGAGTGGTTAATGAAGAGTCATAGAACCTAGGTGTGGGCAGGGTCGGGGGAACTCTAGGGGTTTGGGCTGTGCTTGGAGTCGTGGTGGTGGGTGGGGAGTCCTTAGCACCCTGGGCCTGCAGGGGCTGGGGAGAGGCAGCTCTCCGAACCCAGCAGGGTCACCCAACTGGAGTTGTGGCCTTTGGTGGAGGGGTCAGCCACTACCAACCCCTGCCCTGGAGGGAAGGGGGGTGGGAGATGGGGAATAGATACTCTATCCTCTGATCTCTTGTCAGTGGCTGCCATTGAGGGGTGCAGGAGAGATCAGCCTCCCAGGTGCAGAGCAGGGTGGAGGAGGGCAGGGAGTGGATCTAGGGACAAGGAACAGCATTGTGGCCTGTGTCTGCTGGGTCCCCACCTACCACCAGACGAATACCTGGTGACCACTGAGGGCATGTGGACCTCTGCAGATTTCTCTGGATAGCTCACTGGACAGGAGGACGTGGCCTGTGTGCACTGCACATGCTTGCGGACCTAACTGCATAGACGGCCCTCTCCAGGGGTGTCTGCTCCCGTGGTCACTTGGGCCAGCTGGCCTTGTCATAATCACAGTTTTGTTATTATGAATGTGCATACGTTAGCCAGCTTTGCCAGTGGGATGGGTACAGAGAAGAAGCTGTGTGGGTTTGACTCTGCCTTTCCCTGGTCCCTGATAAGTTCCCACCTTGGGAGTGTGTGACCCAGCCTGCTGGCACTGGGCAGCCTGGCTGGAGGCTCTTTGTTTGTGACCACAGTCTGGCTGCTGGGGCTCCCCCCTGCAGGGAGGTCAGCCTCCTTTTCTCAGCCCCTCCCCTTGTGGCTCCTCTTTTTAGATTGGAAGGGGGGGCATGTCTGCAGAAGCCAGACATGAAGGGGGCCACTTGCTGTGGGGGCCGTGGGAAAACAGCAGCTGGAGTCTCCAGGAGGGACACGTTTCAATCTGAGAACAGCAGTGTAGAGATTGTGCTCTCCCTACTTCTCACCTGTGTGTTTCCAGCCCCGCTTGCTTATCTCCACGGACAGGGAGCTTACCCCTTTCCCCTAGCAGCCTGGTCTAATGCTTGACCTGGCGAAAACTATTCCCCTGTGGAGCTGAGATCTACCCCCTCCACCCTTCATACACACCTGTGGGTCCTGACCTACCCAGAACAGCTGTGGAGATATACCAGGGCTTTCTGAGGCTGCTCTTCTCCAGGTGAGCCACCCTAAGGGGCTCGGGACCCTCCCCATTGGGCTACCTCCTCTGAACACATTTCCGTTGGTCCCACCCCTCTCACAGGTGGGCACACAACCGTCAGACAGCACCAGGAGGCTCTGAGCAGCATGTCATGAGCCCCAGACTTCCATTCTTCCAGCTGGAGACCATAGTGGGAATGAGCATGAGGTTCCCAGTTTAGGAGTGAGCCTGGGGGGGACCCTGAATTCAAGCACAGCCAACCACATGTAAGTCACATAGGCTTTGTGGGGAGCAGGAGCCCATACCCCATGTGACATCTCAGGGTGGCTAGGGCTCGGTGGTTTTCAAGAGGAGTCAGAAATTTTCTTTCTCTTTTTTTTTTCTTTTTTAGAAACCTGAATTTTCATGTGAACATTTCCAATTTGTAAATGCTGATTAACTAACTTAAAGCTAAAACCCACTGTGTGGGATAAACAAAACACACGAGTTGGCTGACTAGAACCCCAGAACCCGTGGGCCCCCTGTTGTGACCTGAGGTGTGGTGGAGCCTCTTCACTATATACAAATGCAGGCTCAGAGAGGGCAAGGGCCTGGCTCAGGGTTGCACAGCAAATGAGGAGTACACAAAGCCAAGGCCTGATGTTCTTTACGCTTCTCCTGGGCTTGGGGTGGGGATGATGGGCGAACCCAAGACCTAGAATCACCTAGGTGTGGGTAAAATGTGACACTTGGGGGGGCCAGGGCACCCAGGGGCCGAGAGGAACTAGGGGACCAACTTGTGGGAGAATGTGAGATGGGGTGGAGTGTGGCAGGGCTGGCTGGGAACAAAGTTCCTCTGGGAGAAGCTCTGGAAGAAGCCTGCCAGCCTGTGGCGGGAATATTTGCCTCTTGGGGATGCATTGTTCATGTGAGCAAGATGGAGGTGGGAGGAGGGTTTGGGTCTTGGTTTGCAAAGGTTTCCTTTCTTAAATGACGCTATTGAGAGTGGACTCGGGCCACTTTCGGGCTTTCGTGCCCCACAATCTCCAGGTAGAGGGTCATTGACCTGGTCAGGGGGGACCACAGGCCCCAGTTCTCCCTACAGCTGATTCCTAGTGGCACTTTATAGAGCCCCCTCCTCCACCCACTCACCTGAGATGGCTTCTTGGTTGGGGGGCAGGGGTGGATGTCCGTTTGTGTCTTTACCAAATTCATTTGGACTTTCCTTGGGCTTCTCAAATTTGGCATGGCCCAAACTGGGCTGCACATCCCTCTGCAGGCCCTCCTTTGGCAGCCTTCCCTGCCTCAGGAAGCCAGAGCTCCATCCTTCCAGGTCCTTGGGCCAAAACCTCAGCTCTCCCAGACTATGGTGGCCCTCTGCTGTTCCTCATCTCCCTCCTGCTGCCTCAGGCCCTTTGCACTTGCTGTTCGGTTGGCTGACATACAGATATGCCTTTACCTCCAGATATTCACATGACTGTCTCCTTTGATTCCCTCAGGTCTCAGATGAAATGGCACTTCCTTAGAGAAGCCTCGCTTGACCACCCTGGCTAAAATGGGCTTTCCCACAGCCCCAGT
The DNA here is from genome assembly GCF_054177405.1 of Leptonychotes weddellii. Lineage (NCBI taxonomy): Eukaryota > Metazoa > Chordata > Mammalia > Carnivora > Phocidae > Leptonychotes > Leptonychotes weddellii. Next base: position 48,075,627 of record NC_138369.1, on the reverse strand, counting down.
CACTTCCTGCCCACTTCCTTGCTTTCTGTCATTTATTTATCCATTGTACTTACTACTGCCAGGCATTCAGTAATCTACTGCTTTGCTGTGGGTTTATTACCTGCCTCCCCACATCAGAGACTGAGCTGGCAGCATGGCCGTGGATCTGTCTTATTTGCTGAGAACCCCCCAGTTCTAAGGTGCCCTGCACATAGGACCTGTTCAGTCAGTTCTGGTTGACTGGCTGGCAGAGGCCGACCTCCTTGTCCCGCTGTGTTGGGTGCTGAGTCGCTGTCACTGCCCCCCTCGACTCAGACCCTTGTACTCCACTCCAGTCCTGCCTGCTCGCCCTGCCCTGGGGATCGCTTGGGGTGGGGGGCCGGGGGGGGCGGGTGCGGCAGCATAAGGCTGCTTCCTCTAGAAACAGTGGTGGCAATGCTCTCTGCTCCCTGTCTCCTCTTGTCAGAAACTTTTAGAGAAGTTACTATTATATTGTTTGTTTGAATGTTGAAATGTTTGAAATTATTATATTTATAGGTTTGAAATAATAAGCACTTAAAATACTGGAGATGCCACTTTATTGTTTTTCTCCCTCCTTTTTTTGGAAAGCCAGACAGTTTTAGCAAAGTGACTGCAAACAATAGCTCAGCCTCACTGCGGTGGGTGGAGAAGGAGCCCATGTCTGGGAGTGAGGGCAGGGTCAGGGCGGTTCCCACTGGGGACCTTTCCTTGCTGGAGCAGGGAAGCCTCCATGGGGCTTGGGGCCACGGTGTGTTGGGGTCAGCTGCTCTCAGGTCATATGGGCTTTGCAGAGGAAGGGCTGAGTAGGGTTGGGGAGGGCAGGGAGGGCATATCCCAGGGCAGATGGGAGGTGAGGCTGGGGCTGGGGTGGGGCCAAGGAAACAGATGGAAGGGGCAGAGAGTGGAGAGCTGTTCCTGGGGGAGAGTGGGCAGGACTTGGGGGGTGGGGGTGTTAAGGACAGCAGGTATCTAGAATAATTCTGGGAATGGTGGTAATATTTACAGAGGCAGCCGAGGACATTGGCAGGAACCTCTCCTGTGGCTAAACTTGTAGTCCGAGGGAGTCTTCTGGGGGGGTGGGGGGGCGGTGGTGTTCCTGAGCCCTGCGGTGTGAGGGCTACGGTGGGGGGCTTGGCTGGCTGTGCCACAGCCTGGGAGGGGGCTTGTTCGTGCCCAGCATCTACCTGACCATATTGTCTGGCTGGCAGCCAGGCCTCTTGGTGGATGGCTGGGAATCGAGTTGGACTTCGGTGGGGAGAGAAATCATTTGGGTGGTCGTGTGTGTGTGTGTGAGAGACCACCTGTGGTGTCCTGGCACATGGATGAGGCTGTGGGTGAGACAGTGTGTGTGTAACTCTGTGCCTGTCACCAAGGGTGTGAGACGCCAGACGTGTGCCCTGAATGAGTGTGAGTGAGAATGCAGGGGTGTGGGGGGGGAAGGGCTGTGGGCAGGAGGCTCCCACTCAGAGGGCATGTGTCAGAAGGCAGGCGAGGGTGGGGGGTCAGTGGCCCCGCACGCTGACACCTGTGGCTCGTGAGCGACGGCCGAGGCCCCCGTCTGTGCCTCTGAGCAGACGTGCCTGGGCGCACGTGCGTGTGCTGTACTCCAGGGGTGCGGGCGTGGGAGGGAAGCGGCTGGGGCGCTGTCCAGCCGTGCGCGTGTGTGCGCTGGCGTGTGTCCACGTGGGTGGGCCCCCGCGGGGCGCTGACAGCTGTTCCTTCCCGTTCCCCCAGGGCCTCGCAGCGGAGGACACGGTTCATCTCGAGGCAGCAGCTGGGCCGGCTGTGGGACCATGGCGCGGCTCCGGGAGCCTGCGGGAGCCTGGCTGGCCCTGGCCCTGGCCCTGGCCCTGGGCCCGCGCACCGGCACGGCCGCCCCGAGGCAGGACTGCACTGGCGTCGAGTGCGCCCCACTGGAGAACTGCATCGAGGAGGCGCTGGAGCCGGGCGCCTGCTGCGCCACGTGCGTGCAGCAGGGCTGTGCGTGCGAGGGTTACCAGTACTACGACTGCCTGCAGGGCGGCTTTGTGCGCGGCCGCGTGCCCGCCGGCCAGTCCTACTTCGTGGACTTCGGCAGCACCGAGTGCTCCTGCCCGCCGGGCGGCGGCAAGATCAGCTGCCAGTTCATGCTGTGCCCGGAGCTGCCCCCCAACTGCATCGAGGCCGTGGTGGCGGCCGACAGCTGCCCGCAATGCGGCCAGGTGGGCTGCGTCCACACCGGGCGCAAGTACGCCGCCGGCCACACTGTCCACCTGTCACCCTGCCGGGCCTGCCACTGTCCTGACGCTGGGGGCGAGCTCATCTGCTACCAGCTCCCTGGTTGCCGTGGAGACGCCGAAGCCGTGCCCGCGGCTGCCACCGGGAACTTCTCAGACGCGGAGGAGGGTGACCCCGAGCGACACTACGAAGACCCCTACAGCTATGACCAGGAGGTGGCTGAGGCAGAAGCTGCAGTGGCCCTAGCGGGCGAGCTCCAGGCAGGCGCTGGGGGCCCAGCTGCTCTGGGAGGCGGCAGTCAGCTGTCCTCCGCCATCCAGGCCACCCGCTGGCCGGCCGCCCTCCCTAGGCCCACGGCGGCTGCTGCCCTGGGTCCCCCGGCCCCTGTGCAAGCCAAAGCCAGGAGAGTGACAGAAGACAGCCAGGGTGAAGGGCAGGAGGAGACAGAGGAATTGGCCACCAGGGAGCAGCCAGCAGCAGGCGGCCCCACGGGGCTGGATGGACCACCCAGTCCAGGACCAACTGGGCCTGGTCTCGCTGCCCAAGATGACAAGGCAGAGGCAAGGGCAGGGCCTGAAGAGAACTTAATTCCAGAAGCTCAGGCCACCCCCCACAGTGCTGGGCAGGAGGGAGCCAGGCCCGTTCTGGGGTCAAGCACGGCCAGTGTCCCCCCATCACAGGCCACACCGAGCTCTCCTGGGGGCACGATGAAGCCCAGCACCCACACCATCCTGACCCTATCTCCCCAAGAGGCAGCCTGGGTCCCACCTACCCAGGAAGTGCCCAAGCAGCCTCCGGTTCTGCCCCGTTCTCGGCCAGAGGAGGACACAGACCCCAACTCTGTTCATTCTGTCCCCAGAGGTAACCCTGAAGGTAAGACCCTATTCTAGTTCCTCCAAGGGCACTCAGCCCAGGGAAGGGCAGCCTCAGGGCCCCGTCAGGGCCCCCAGCTCTCTGCACAGTTGCCTGGGGCTGGAGAAGCTGGGTCTGTGGGGCCAGGCTAGGGACAGTCAGCCCAGCCCATAACACTGCAGGGCAGGTGGCTCTGAGGTGGTACTTTCTCCCCCGCTGCCCTCCTAGGGATGGAGTGGGTTGGTAGGGCTGAAGTCCCTCTTGCAGTAGGTGCTGGGCTACCTGGTGGGGCTGTGGTTGAGGGCCTCTTAGGCATACCTTCTCAGGGCTGGAGTTCCCCGAGGTGGGTTCCAGCTCAGGTGCAGGTTGGGCCTAGGGGTGGGGTCCACAGGTGCCCTGGCAGGAAGTGGGGAGTTTCGCAGACCTGGTCCAGCTGCTTGCTTCCATCCCCCCTTGACAGTAGCCTCTGGGCGTGGCTGTGTTCTTGGTCTCTGAGGTGACAGCAGAAGAGATGTGGTCTCTCATGGGGGCTCCTTGCGAGAGCCCAGGACCAGGGCTGCCACCCCTGCCAGCCAGGGGTGATGTTAACACACACATCATTCTCGTCCCTGCTCTGTGCAACACCTGCCGGGCTCCCACCTACTCAGAGGAGAAGCCAAAGCTCTCTCCAGGGCCACAGGCTCTGCCCCAGTCAGCCCCGTGACCTCCCGCACCACCTCTCCATCACCCTTGTCTTAGTCTGTTTTGGCTGCTGTTACAAAAATGCCATAGACCGGGGGGCTCACACCCCAAGCATTTATTTCTCACAGTTCTGGAGGCTGGGAAGGCCAAGATCAAGGTGCTGGCAGACGTGGTGTCTGGTGAGAGCCCGCCTCCTGGTTTGCAGATGGCCATCTGCTCATTGCATCCTTGCATGACAGATGAGGGTGCATCTCATCTGAAATACACAGAGAAGGAGCAAGTTTTCTTACATCTCTTCTTAGAAGGGCGCTAATCCCATCATGAGGGATCTACCCCATGGCCTAATTACATCCCCCAAAGGTTTGTCTCCACAAACCATTCCTATTAGGGTTTTTTTTTTTTAAGATTTTATTTATTTATTTGAGAGAGAGAGCGAGCGAGCACAAGTGGGGCAGTGGGAGGGGCAGAGGGAGAGGAAGAAGCAGATTCCCCACTGAGCAGAGAGCCCGATGTGGGGCTTGATCCCAGGACCCCGGGATCATGACCTGAGCTGAAGGTAGATGCTTAACTGACCCCTCCCCCCATTAGGGTTTTAACATATGAAGTTGGGAGTGGGACATAAACACTCAGTCCCTATTGACCTTCTCCCTCAACTACTCTGCTTAGTACTGGCTTCCTAGCCCCTTTCAGGTACCTTCCAGCCCCAGGATCTTTGCACTTGCCACCCCCTCTTGACATGCTCTCCCAGGTGTCCATGTGGCTCTCTTTTCCAGGTCACCTCCCCAGAGAGGCCTTCTCTGACCACCCAGTTAAAAGAGCACTCCACCTTCCTCTTACCCTGCTTTAATTTGTCCTAGCAATACCTGACATTGTAGCATGTAGTTAACTTGTTTAATGTTGTCACCCCTGTAGAATGTTAGTGCCATGAGTGGAGGGACCACATCTGTCATCTTCTCTGCTATGCCTAAGGGCCTCCAGTAGGGCCTGGCAACACAGTCGGTGTCAGTAAATATCGGGTAAATAAATGAGTGAATCAGTGGGGGCTTTCTGGCCACGCCCTCTACCATCCTTCCTCATCATAGCTTCCCAGCCATCCTAGGAGCACCTTACACCGACATATCCCCTCTCTTCCACCCATTTCCACACATTTGTTCCCAGCCAGCTCAGGTAGCACCTCCTCTAGGAAGCCTTCCCTGAATCTTTATGTCTTGTCTGATCCCCTCACCACCACCCCTCCACCGCCTCACCTCTGAGGGTACCCTAGGCAGTTGTCTGGTTGTCTAGAGATCCCTCCCTATAGCTGAGAGTCTGTGTCTTGTTCAATCTCATATGTAAACCTTCTCTATAAACCTTCATTAGGCATTAACTGTGAATAGGCCCTGGTGGGCCCTGGGGAGGCAGAAATGGACCACTATGGCCCATGTCCACAGACTGGGGGCTGTGAGGGAGCGATGTCTGGGTGGTGTGTGGGGAGGTTTCTTGGAGGAGGGGGCATGAGAGGGCTCCGGGATTTCTGCAGCATTCCCATATAGCCACCCTGCTGCCCACAGCTGTGTGGCCTTGGGCAGGTCTCTTAACTGGCCTGGGCCCCGTTTTCCCATCTGTCAAGTACTATGCCTTTGTTGGGCATAGACTGTGCAAAGCCTGTGCACATGTAGCGAGGGGGTGAAATTGCAGGCTCCTCCTGACCTGGTGGGAAGATCACCCCCCACCCCAGATGGCTCTCCTTCTAGCCCCATTATGGTGAGTGGGGCACAGAACTCACCCTTGCTGAGTGATCACCTCCTAGGTGCCAGGCCCCATTTCTTTGACCTGATCCTTCCCACAAGCTGGGGAGGTGGGCTCCTTCTTTAAAACTGAGCACATCAAGGTCGGAGAGGTGTGGCTTGTGGTTCCAGGTCACATTGTGGGAGTCGGTGGGCTGGAACCAGGGCAGTGGGCTTCAGGGGGCTCCTCCTTACCCAGCCCTGAGCTTGCAGGATGTAGGGAGCATGCGTGGGGTGGGTTGGGGGCTGTAATGAAGTACACGTGTGCCTGGGAGAGCTCGCAGGCCTGACTGGAGCATGGTGCATGCAGCGTGTTTGGGTTGCAGCCTCCAAAGGTTCCAAAATAGACCCAGCCCCCACCCCCCACCCCCGCCTCTCGCTCCAGAGGCCTCTCTGTGGTTCTGGGCCTTTGGAATCTTGGAGACTTACTTTGTTCTCAGGAGCCCTAGTTTTTTTTTTCCTCTGTCCTGTGTTTTCTCAAATGGATTTTGGGGTGTGGCCTTTGATGAGGGCTGCTTGGGGCAGGGGCCCCTGATGGGGTGTCCCCTATCCCATCTGAGGGCTGTCCTGGCAGAGGGCCCAGGACCCACAAAGCCCAGAGATAATTAACAGGGCACGGACCCGGCAGCTGTTTTGGTGTGCAAGGAAAGGAAGGTGTGGGAGGTTGGGGGGGAGCTTGCCCTAGCCAGATAAACAAGGCTGGCCTGCCACTGACCACCCTCATCCATCTTTCCTCCTCTCCTCACCCCGCGTCCAGCCACCCCCCACCAGCTCACGAGTTCTGCTCCACGACCTGCACAACTCAGGCAAGTGGCTTACCGTTTTGTGCCTCCTTTCCTCCATCCGTAAGCAGCAGGGAGGTCCCTGCTTCGTGGGGCTGTCTTGAAGATGAAAGGAGCTGATTCATGTCCAGTGCTGGGCACGGAGCTGAGCACTCACTGAGTAATTAAAAATGTTAGCTGCTGGTTGTCACCCTCTGCTCTTCATTCTACCTGTTTATTTCCTCAACAGATGTTTGTGGCCCAGCCTCCCTGTGCCGGGGACTGTGCCTTTGAACAAGGCCAGCACAGCCTCTCCGCTCCTAAGGTCTCCTGGGGGAGGGGGGTGTTCAAGGATAAGTGCACACACACGTTTACTCGTGGCCATAATGGAGTACACGCAGCTCAGGAAGGGTGGGCGGTGGGAAGCCTGATGGGTGGGGGTCAGGGGCCCGATGGAGCATCCTTTGGGAAGTGGGGACCTTGTGGGGGGAGGGCTGGGACATCCCAAGTGACGGAGGGGCCCTCAGTGCCGAGGAGCTGGGGAGGTGGCTGTGCCCTGCTCGCCAGTGGGGCCGGCTGAGAGGCGGGCCATGGAGCCGGAAATGACCCCTAGCCGTGTTGCCATGGCAGCCCTGGGGCCTGGAGAAGGACGTTTCCAGCCATTGCCCCAGGCCCGGCTTGGGTGGGGGTCCTGTCTGAGCCGGAGCTGTGCCAGGGATCCTGGCTGCCTCTGAGCATGTCCAGATGTGGCCTAATGGAAGCCACATGCCCGGCTCCCTGGGCTGGGGAGAAGGGGTCCAATATCTGTTGTCACTCAGGGGGCTTTGTGAGCATGCCTTCCCCTTTTACCGCTGGGCTGGCATGATGGAGGGAGACAGGGGACTTCTGGGCCCCAAGGGAGGGCGCCCGGGGGCAGGGTGGCCCTCGGGAAGTCGGAGTTTCTCCCTCCTGGGAAAGGCTCCAGCAAGACCTCTGTGGGCCCCCAGACCACGTGGCAGGAAAGGGCCCCCTTCCTTGGACCCTCGTGTAACCAGATTCTGCAGGGCAAGGGTCTTTGGATGCTTGACATCCTGGTTAACAGAGAAGCTTTAAAACTCAAATAACTCTATTAATTGCAGACATTGTCATGCTTGCGTCTTGTAGCTGGCACCATTATAAGCACTCTGTGATAATTAACCCCTTTAATCCTCATTGCCACCCCCTTAGTTTACAGCAGAGGAATCAGGCCCCTCATCTGAGGACACATGCGCAGGGAGTGGTGGATCCAGATTTCCCTTGTATTTCTTCGTGTCTTCATCCCTGTCATTTCTGAGTGCCCAGTGTGTGCATGGGCTGTGACAGATGCTGAATCTACAGTGTAGAACAAAGCCCAGCACAGTCCCTGCCCTTTGGGAGCTCACGGTTTAGTGGGGGAGAGAGCCCAGTAGTCACATGGGTGTGATGTTCTGAGTCATGACCAGGGCTGAGGAAGGAGGTGGATGTGCTCTCTAAGCCTATCTCAGGGATCTGACTTCTCCTGGGGATCAGGGAAGGCTTCCTGGGGGAAGTGATGTTTGAGCATGAGGGCTTGTTGACTGGGTGGTAGGTGGCAAGCAGAGAGGGGACAGTGCTCCAGGCAGAGGACACAGCACGTGCAAAGGCCCTGTAGGTGAAAGGAGCGAATTAGATTTAAAGGAAGCTGTGTGGTTGGTATGAGGCTGGGGAGGGGGTAGGGACCACGATGGTGTTGATCCTCAAGATGAAGATTTGGGTCTTTGTCCCAAAAGCAGTGGGGAGCCACTGAAGGTATAAGGCAGGGGGTGGTATGATCTTCCTTGGGCAGTGCAGCACTCCCCCTGGGTGCTGGGAGGAGAACACAGGACTAGCAGTGGGCCTTTCCAATGTCTGTGGGTTTCCAGCACCCCTCCCCAGTCCCCCCAACCCCACCCAGAATCACCAGGCTGTGGCTCCCGGGACACAGGAGAGAGGGACTTGTCCAGACTCTCCCCGTTCCCCAGAGGATCCTTAGAGACCCTGCCTTTTCTTTTCCAGTCTTGGCCTGTGGGAGAGTTAAACTTGTGTGGGGCCTAAGAGAACCAGGCTGGGACTCTGGACCCCAGAGCTCATGTCCCATGCAACAGAATCACCTCCTGCTAGAGCTCCAGGCTCCTGGAACAGGCAGGGGATGGAACTGGCCTGTGGAGGCTGCGGCAGGAGAGCTTACAGGAGGGTCCTGCCAGCCCTTCCTCTCCTCACCCCAAACCACGGGGCCTTGAAATGAGGTCTGTGACTCTGCCTAGGGCTCTGCGGGGCTTGCTGAGAGCAATAGGACAGGCAAACTGGGGGCCTGGGCTCCCCACATCCACAGTAAGACCCAGGTCTGAAGCCCACCACTCACTCGTGTGATCTGGGGCCCAGGACGTCACCCCTCTGAGCCCCCGTTTCCTTGTTGATGAAATGGCATGTTGCAAGTGCCCAAGGCTGTAGTGAGGACGAACATGTCAGGAGTGAGGCCTGCATGGAGTGAGGACACAGGCCAGTGTTGCCCGCACCTGGGCCTGCTGAACTGTTAATACGGCGCACGCTCCTCTCCTAGGTCCACCCGTTAGCTTCTTTCTGCAAAGCATCTTTGTAAGCAGTAGAATTTTGTTGTGAATATTTCGAAATTAGAAGATTTCACATAAATTTCAGCTCTCAGGCTTTCCTGGAAAATGGGGCAGTTGTGGGCACACCAGGCCCGTGTGCCACAAGGCTGGCCATTGGGGTTACTGACAGGAGGCTCCCCGCCCTTCAGACTAGGTGGGTGCTCTGCACTCTGCTGGGCTAGCTGTCCTCAGTTTCATCAGCAGCCTGGCCCTGGTTGGCAGCTGGGGGTACGTGTCAAAGCATAGAGTTTGTCCTGTGGTTTATGTGGTCATTCTATTTTATGGAAGAAAAACTGGCATCCTGAGAGGGGAGGGGGCTTTTCTGGAGGTCACAGGAGAGCTGGGCAGGGGGCTGCAGACTCCCAGGGGAGGGGTAGGCTCATGGCTCCCACTGGGGACCTGGAGGCATGAGTGGGTCTGAGTGGCCTTAGCTGGACCCTCCCTGTGGTTTGCCTGCCCCAGACCATATAGCACTTGGAGGAAATGGGGCAGGGGCCAGGGTGAGGCCTGTGGTGGTGGGTATCTTTTAATTTTTAAAACTGTATCTTCCTTCCTTCCTTCCTTCCTTCCTTCCTTCCTTCCTTCCTTCCTTCCTTCCTTCCCTCCTTCCTTCCTTCCTTCCTGTTTTTTCTTTCTCTTTCTTTCTTTCTTTCTTTCTTTCTTTCTTTCTTTCTTTCTTTCTTTCTTTCTTTTTCTTTCTTTCTTTCTTAACAGCTTTATTGAGATGCAGTCATGCGCCATAAAGCCCCCCCTTTTAAGTGTATAATTCAGTAGCTTTTATCAGAGTTGTGCAGACATCATTAGCCTCCAATTTTAGAACATTTTCATCACTCCCAAAAGAAACCCCACACCCAGTAGCAGCCACTTCCCCTTTCCTCCTCCTCCCAGCCCCCAGCAACCACCAAGCTCCTTGCTGTCTCCATGTATTTGCATATTCTGGACATTCCTGGACGTGGAGTAATGCAATATGTGGTCTTCGGGGACTGTCTTCTGTCACTTAGCATAATGCATTCAAGGTTCATCCAAATTGCAGCATGCGTCACTACTTTGTTCCTTTTTATGACCGAGTAACATTCCATGGTGTGGATGTACTATGTTTTTTATCCATTCATCCATCGACGGACATTGTGTTTCCATCTTTTAGCCATTATGAGTACTGCTGCTATTGATATTTGTGTATGTACTTTTGTGTGGACAGATGTTTCTATTTCTCTTGGTAATATACCCAGGGGTAGAATGGCTGGGTCATATGGTGACTGTATATTTAATCATCAGAGGAGCTGCCAGAATGTTTTCCACAGCAGCCGCATCATTTTTCATTCCCACCAACAGTGCGCGAGGGTTCCAACTTTTCCACATCCTCGCCAACACTGTCTGCATTTTTCTTTTCTTTTCTAGGGGGTGGGGAGGGGCAGAGGGAGAGGGAGGGAGAGAATCATAAGCAGCCTCCATGCTTAGAGCTCCAGCACAGAGCCCGATGCCGGGCTTGATCTCATGACCCTGAGATCATGACCTGAGCCCAAATCAAGTCGGATGCTTAACAGACTGAGCCACCCAGGTGCCCCTTACTGTCGTGTCTTTTTGAGTATAGCTGTCCTAGTGGCTGTGAAGTGGTATCTGACTGTGGTTTTGATGTGCATTTTTCTGATGACTCGTGGTGTTGATCATCTTTTCATGAGTTTACTTTAGAAAATTCTAGAATACACAGAACACACAAGCACACATTCCATTAGCCATTCAAGTGATGACATCATCACAATGTCATGTTGTCTCTGGAAGACTCCGCCATATACTCGTGGGAGAAAAGGCGTGAAGAAGGCAACTGATGTTGTCGTGTTGTTATGAAAATAATGCTGATCTCATGGATGCCTGGAAAGGCTGCAGGGACACTCCAGGGCCTAGGACCACACTTGAGAACCCATTGGTCAGTCCACAAATACTAGCATGTTATGCACACCATTCTGCCCTGTGCTTTTTTTCTCTGACAACATATCTTGGGATTCTTCCTTGTCTTTACGTGAAGAGTTCCCTTACCAGTCAGTATGTCACTGTCCACATGTTCCAGCTTTACTTTCTGGTCCCTACTGACAGATGTTCAGGTTGTTCCATTAAAAAGCAGTGTTCTAGTGAATATCTTTATGCTGTGCCCTGGTGCGGAGGCTGGGCCAGTATGCATGTGCATTTCTTTATATTTTTTGTGAACTTATTATTGAAGCATAATCAATAGAAGCTATCAGAAGCACACAACTCAATAATATATTTTCACAGATGGAACACACCCATGTGATATGCGCTCAGATCATGAAACATCATGAGACAAGGCAGGTCACCCCCTCGGTGCCTGTCCTGGAGAACCACCACTGCCCTGACTTCTAGCGGCAGATGTTCGTTTTCTGCTCAGACTTTTCTAAACGGAACCAGAGAGTCTGCTCTCTTTTGTCTCTGGCTTCTATTGCTCAGCACAGCGTTTCTGACATTGGCCATGTTACATGCGCTGTAGTTGGTCCTTTTGATCGCTGAGAGGTGCTCCATTGTATGGATGAACCCCAGTTTGGTTGTTCATTCTCCTGTCAAGGGGTGCTGGGGTTGTCTCAAGTCTGGGACCATTAGGAAGCATATTTCTGTGCACCTGCTCGAACCAATCTTTTGATGATCACGGGCACACGTTTCTTTTGGGAGATGCCGGCTCCTGTGGGCTCAGTGTTAGGAGACGCAGGATATGCATGTTTATCACCTCGGCAGATGGCAGCTTGTCCTCCTTTGAAAGCTGGGCCAGATTTTTGCTCACACCAGTAATATATGAGAATGGATTTTCCCCATTTGTATATCTGACAAGCATTTATTGCATTGCTCTAGGTGCTGGGGACACAGCATCGTAATCAAAACGGATGGAATTCCTATCCCTCATGGAGCTTCCACCCTGGCGGGCTTGGGAAGCCCACAATCAATCCCATGAATATGTAAAGTCTGTGTGAGATGGTGCTAGACGCTAAGGAGAAAATGAAGCAGGGTTCTATAAAATGTTCTCAGTGTGGCCAACCTGGGAGGTGGAAGATGGTGTCTCGGAGTGGTTCTAGTTAACACGTGTGTTTTGCTCTCCCCATCCTCCGCTTTGGCCAAGGGGTCCTCAGCAAGTCTGGCCACGCTCCCACCAATGCTGCGTGGGGCTGCCACCTGGTCTTTCTGGCACTCTTGCCAAACCCATGCCAGTCCTTGTGCTGGGAACACACCTTGGTCATGGTATGAATGATCTATAGCCATGGTAACAGGAGCAGCAAGCCACCACACAGTAAACTTTCATTGTCGCTGCCAAATGCACGGGGCAGCCAGGCTCTGCTGCCCAGGAGTGGCTGATGGCGGCTGGGCTCATGTGTGTGAGTGTCTGTGGTTGGCTGGCGGCTCTGCTGGGGCTGGCGGGTGTGTGTGGGGCGGCCTCTGCCAGGATGGCTTGTCTCTCTGACCCCCTCAAGCTGGTTAACCTTGGCTTGGTCTCGACCTGGAAATGGGGCTCCAGGTGGAAGATGAGAAGCACGCAGGGTTCTTGGGCCTAGGTTCAGAACTAGTAGAACCCTTTCTATTGCCCCATTTTGTGGCCAGCCAGTCAGGAGGCCAGCCCAGGTTCAGAGGCTCCTCTTGCTGGGAGTTGCTGTGAAGGGTATACATAGAGGAAGGGAGGAGAATTGGG
>NC_138369.1:47946583-48062541 GCF_054177405.1 Leptonychotes weddellii | reverse complement strand
AGTGGTGCTGGGGATGAGCCAGCTTGGTCCTCAGAGGGTGAATCCTTGGGTGTGAATCCTGCCCCTGCCGCCATGGCTGTGTGACTTCAGGCAGTTGACTCACTGAGCCTCAGTGTCTGCATCTGTAAGATGGGAGAGTGATCTTACCACTGCGGGGTTATGGAGAGGAGTAGCAGGAGGAAAGTCAGCCAGCACAGAGCAGCTGTGGGGGACTGAGTTCCTGTCCTTCCTGCGTCAGAGGGCCAGTGCGCTCTGGGGGCTGGGGCTATGGGCTTGCGTTTGTGCTTCAGTGAACAGATGTGTATCTTTTCTCGTGGCCAGGAGTTGTCCCCGCTGGTGAAAAAGCAGAGGGGCCAGGCCTAGTGGGGTTGGGTGGGGGGTATTCACTTCCTGCGCCCCACCCTGGTGCTGTCACTCTCCGCGGCCTCCCGATCTGCAGTGCAATGGTCCTCCCTGGCTCTTCCATTCCCGCTCTCCACTTCTGTTCTAGCACCTGCCAACTGAGTCAGCAGACACCCGGTCCTGAGGTCTTCCCTTCAGTGGCACAGCCTGACGGGGAGGCTGACATCCCAGAAATGGGGAGGGGGATGCCCTCCTTGGGTCTGCACGTGGTCTTCTCCTTCACCCTACAGGGCTGACCTGCGTGGGGGAGCAGTCGTTACAGGGCAGGTGCTGAGCTGGTCACTGGACGTGTATCGGTGTGTTACGCCTTGTGACACCCCCGTCACTAGAGGTGAGGTTACTGAGGTAGAGGGAAGTTAAGTGAATTGTCCAAGGTCACTGAGGGCGATGAAGCAAGCAGCCATGTGCCGACCACTGACTCTCGGCCCTTTGCCCTGACCACCTCCCTGGCTTTGCCCAATTGCCTGGCACGAGTATGTAGATCCCACTGCCAGCCGTCAAGGGCTCCAGCACTGCCCCATGTCACAGACCCACAAGGGGCACATAGGGCCCAGGGTGGGGTCAGCAGGCCCCAAGCTCTGCATGTGCCCTCAGCCCCAGGCTCCCTCCCAGGCACAGAGTTTGGGATTCTGGGTTTCTCTGGGATCCACAGGGGGAGGGTGGAGAAGGCTGAAGAATCTGGCTGCAGGGAGCCACCTGCCTGGGCACAGAGAGCTCCCAGCACCTGAGAGGGTGTTGGCATTGGTGGTGGGGGAGAGTGAGAGAAGCTGTCTTGTTTCGTTTGCAGCCCCCACCCTCTCATCTGCACCACTCACTCCCGACATGCTTTGGGCCACATACTCTGAACCAGGGAGCCAGCGGAAACCAGAAAGGAGAGCACTCCCCCACACCCCCAGCCTGCGGTGATTACCTGCTGTAATGAGCAGACCTTTGGAATGCACAGGATGGGGAAGCAAAGCCAGACGCTGGAGGTGGGGCGGCTGGAGGATAAGAGCCACTGGCCGATGGGGACCCACAGGGGCCATGGGGACCGTGGGACCAGGAAGGCGCCTAGAATGCTGGGGCAGCTGCTCCCCAGCTTTGATTGTTTCCCTGGGGCAGGGGAGGCCTAGCGTGGCCTATAACTTTGGGTTTTCTAAAAGAAGCCAGGGATCTGGAATTTTCTATGAAAGCTCCCGATTTGTAAGTGTTGGCAACTAATTCAAATATATTAAAGCACCAGTAAAGTATGCAGTGAGTACCAGTTTGCTGCCACAATTTAGTCTCCCTACCCCTTCCCACCCCTAATTACACAAGTAGAACACAGAGGCCCAGAGGTTGATGAGGGGCTGGCCAAAGACTCCGTGAGCTCAGAGGATGGGCCCCAAAGTCCTGACTCCCAGCCCAGTGCGCTTTCCTCCCAGACCTCCCTGCCCAGTGGAGTCAAAGCACAGGGAACAGGTGGCACATCCCAAGGGCGACTGAAGAGAGTGTCGTGAAGAGGCCACGTGCACAGGTGAGCACAGGGTTGGGGACCTGCAGGGCATGGTGTGGCACCTGGACTGGCAGCCGTGGAAGGTGTCACTCCTGGGCCTGAAGGGGAACCTGGCAAGAGCTGAGGTTCTGAAAGTGCTATGGTCTTCGGTCAAGGGGGCCATGCCTTCTTGGGGATCCGTGCTGCAGCCCCTCCAGGTCAGCCTCTGTCAGCGAAGAGCAGGGTGGGATGCAGATCTGGGACAGATGGGGACAGGAGCAGGATTGGTGGATGATGACCATGTAGATGTGGCTGGGGAAGGATCAGGATCTCTCCAGGATGCCACACCTCCCAGGCTTGGTTTGGGGGATGCTCTTCCTGAGATGGGTGACCCCAAGTATGTGGGCGAGGGCTACTCACAGTCTCTTTCTGGAGGGTTGGAGCCAGTTGCTGACACTCAGGTAGAGACACAGCCTTGACAGTGGGCATGCGAATCTGGAGTGCTGGGCAGAGGTCTGGGCCAGAGGTAGAAACCTGATCAGAGGATGGCTGGGTTTCTCTTTCTTCCCCATTGAGTTTGCCCCACTTGGCAGGTGGGCAGCAGGTGGGTAAGTGCCCAAAGAAAGGCTCATGATTCCCTATCTGTCACCACGTGACCCCCGAAGCCTGGATGTGGGACCAGACGGGCCAAGGGACTTGTCTGAGGTTTCTTGGGCAGTGGAAGGAGAGCAGGGTTCTGGGTTGGGTTCTCTGGCTAGTGTGGACTCTCGGTGTCAGCCCACCTCTCCTGGGCCACCGGGATGGTGCTCATTGCTCCCCTGAATATTGAGTCATCTGCAGGCCGCAGCGACAAAGGATGGAGGTACTTGGGGGTTGGGAGAGAGATCTGGTAAAGGTCTAGTTGGGGTTGGGCCTGGTGGGGCTGCAGTCCCATGTCACTTAAGAGAAATACAAAGTTGCTGGGTAAAGTTCCTGGGAATTTGGCTTTGGAAGGGCCCCAGCCTGGCCCTGTGGTATCCCCCTTGAGAACGCTGGGAGCCTGAGGTCACAGACTTGCGGCCCCTCCGCCTCATCTGGCAACCCATCCCCGGGCAAGGGGACTGCCTCTGCCTCTTTCCCCGGCTGGACCTCTGTGTCAGCACCGCCACCTGAGGCTTTGCCGGAAATCTTGCTGGTGCCCTGCTTCCTGTTTGCCTCAAAGAAGAGAAAAAAACCTCGCCCAGTTTTTTATGTGGTATTTTAATTTCTGTAGTTCTTTAACCAATCCCTATTTATTAAGGTAAAAATAAATGTTTACATTTCTCTTATAGAAAAAAAACTGGCCTGGGGAAACCAAAACTGCCTTATAGTTAAACATCTTCTCTTACTAAACTGTATGTATGTATGATGGACTGGTAATTAAATTGAACTATCCAGAAAGACCAGGGAAGTAGAATTAAGTCGTTGAGAAGATTCCTGTATAAAACAAAATATTATCCTGAGAACTGGAATTCCATGACACTCCTCTGAGCAGAAGTACAGTCTCATAGGTAGCAGCAAATTTCTTCAACTCGTCTTGAAGGAGCTACAATTCACAGTTCTTTTTGAGGAGGAACAGAGCATGTCCCAAGGTGTCTTGGGTGAAGTTCTGGAGTGATACCGGAAGGCTGCAGTGGGGGTGGGGGCTGGGAGAGGTCTCCTCCCAAAGAAAGGCTCATGATTCCCTATCTGTCACCACATGACCC
This sequence comes from Leptonychotes weddellii, assembly GCF_054177405.1. Taxonomy (NCBI): domain Eukaryota; kingdom Metazoa; phylum Chordata; class Mammalia; order Carnivora; family Phocidae; genus Leptonychotes; species Leptonychotes weddellii. The sequence goes on along the minus strand of NC_138369.1, from coordinate 48,058,962 downwards.
CTGAAACCTGGATGTGGGACCAGACGGGCCAAGGGACTTGTCTGAGGTTTCACTCTTTTTGTATGGAGGACACCCATTGGTGAGGGATCCTAATGGGCATACGCCCTTGGTCACGTGCACTGTTTTAGAAAGCTGTTGGCCATGTTCTAGTTCTGGAGCGATCTTCCAGGGACTGGTTCATTCTTAGAATGTGAGCCGCCCACTCTTGCGTCCCAGCGTTTGGATCTTTGTCCTGTCCTCGTTCAGGGAAGGTTATTTTCTCAGAACCTGGGGCTGGTCCCGTTCAGCTTTTCAGAGTTTGCCTCCAGGTTCTGTACGTCTGGTGGCTCTTTCTAGGGTGGCTTCTTCTAAAAATGATGCCAGTTCCACACACTCCCTCTGAACAGAGCTGAGCTTGTCAAGAGTTTTTGCACTGTTCTTGATCAGGGGAGCCCATTTTGTGCTGACTACTTTTCTCTTTTTGCATGAAGTCAACTTCTCATCAACTGGAAAATTCTAAGCAGAAATGGCCAGTTAAAATGCAGATGACAGGCACATGCCCCATCCCACCACTGGCTCCCTGGAAAGCCGTAGAGGGTAGGGCCCTCCTATTGCACGGGTCTTCCTACTGCTCACCTTCCACCCCCCAAAGCTTCCCAACGACCATGCTGCTTCCACGTGCCTGGGGCCTCGCACCCCTTCACATCGACAAAGCCCACCATAGAGCCCCCATATCTGTGGCTCCACCAGCCACAACACCCTGACATCCCAGGATTCCACTTGGAACCCAGCCCATACCAGGCAGCCAGGATGGACCCTCAGTGGGCCTGCTGTAAGGGGAGGGGGCTCAGGGAAGAAGTCTCAGTCCCATAATTGTTCAGGTCTTGCTCTTCTTTCTCGTTTGAGATGTAGTATGTGTGTGTGCACGCACACGTGTGTACGTGTGATGGAAATATTTCAGTCTTCACGCTTCTATGTATGGTGCAACTCTAAAAAATAAAGACATCTTTCCACTTTCTTCATGATGGTATGTGATGAGTACGTTGCAAATGCTGTCTTCTGAGGAACACAAATCCCTAATTTTAATGAAATGCAGTTTATTGATCTTTACTTTCACGTTAGTAGATTTTGTGTCCTTTTACAGAAATCTTCGTCTACCCCAGAGTCATGAAGATATTTTCTTATGTTCTCGACATTTTAATGTGTTTCACCTTTCACATTTGATCATATTTAGATTTGTTTCTTTAGGTGGTGTGAGTAGGAATCAAAATTCATTCTTTTTTTCAAATACATATTCAGCTCACCCTGTACCAGGTGTTGCAAAGGCCATCTTCCCCCCACTGCCTTGTTGGCTTTGTCAGGAATCAAGGGGCTTTTCTGCCCATGGTGAGAATGGGAAAGGAGCCTGAGGAGTGGGGGGCCTGCTTCCCTTGGAGTAGCTGCTACAGAGGAACTTGAACTCCCCCTGCCTCCCTCCTCCCTCACCCTCTCCTTTGCTTGCTCGGCTGCTCTGCTCAGGAGCCTGCACTCTGGAGTGCACAGCTGCTGTGGGCCCCTGCGGCTGCCCCTGGCTGGGCATGTGGTCCGGGGCAAGCGGTGCCTCCTCTCTGGGCTGCCGCCTGCTCATCTGTAAATTGGGGATGTGCACAGGGGCCTCTTTCTGGAGCTGGAGGGGAGATGCAGTGGGTGCAAGATGGGACCCCACAGGTGGCTGGCCAGGGCAGAGACCCAGCCTCTAGCCTGCAGCCTCGGACTTGGGCAAGGGTGGGCAGGAAGTAAACCCCGCCACACAAGGAAGCCAGGTGATGGGAGGTGCTGGAAAGAGCAACGGAGGCTGGGGACTGCCCTTCTGGGGCAGGGAAGGGGGGAGGGGAGGGCAACTCTAAGGGCCTGAGTTGGGTGGGCCCTGGTGGGTGGGCTCAGCCCAGGTTGTTTGTCGCCATTGTGTGTGTGATCCTGGCGCAGGAAGACAGAGCTCAGGAACCCTTCTTGTTTGTCCACTTTACAGTCCGTGTAAGAGGATCCCAGGCGCTCCCAGGGCCTGCAGGTACCCGTTCCCCGCCCCCAAGCATACCAGCCTGCCCTGAGCAGAGAGCTGCAATGCTGGGCTGTTTGCTCAGGCCCCTCAAACATCCTGTCCAAACAGGGCGCTGGCAGAGATGGCCTGCTCATCACCCTCCTGCCAGGTGCACGCGTTTTTCTGCAATATTTCCAAAGCCACCATTCTTTAGGACTTTAATGTCTGGGAGAGGGCACTGTCCAGAGGGGTTGTGACCTCTGAGCCAGATTGTTCAGGGCACCCATTGTTCTGTGATCAAAGGCAGTTACAATCTCCAGAATCTCAGAATCTTTTTATAACAGAATGTCTCTTTTTTTTTTTTTTTTTTTTTTTTAATTTTTATTTTATTTTATTTATTTGACAGAGAGAGACACAGCGAGAAAGGGAACACAAGCAGGGGGAGTGGGAGAGGGAGAAGCAGGCTTCCCGCGGAGCAGGGAGCCCGATGCGGGGCTCGATCCCAGGACCCTAGGATCATGACCTGAGCCGAAGGCAGACGCTTAACGACTGAGCCACCCAGGCGCCCCATAACAGAATGTCTCTTGAATGGGCAATACCTGCACACGAAAAGAAACACATAAAAAATACAGAAGGGGCAAACAGTGAAATGTCAGTGTACTTCCTCCCTCCCACTGTCAGGTCCTGCCCTGAGCCAACCACTGTTACCATTGTCTTGGCTGTCCTTCCAGAAATAGTCCATGTATGTCTGTGTATCCCTTTAAAATGATAAGGCATAACTTATTTTTTTTTAGATTTTATTTATTTTGTCAGAGAAACAGAGAAAGAGAGAGCACAAGCTGGGGAATGGCAGGCAGAGGGAGAAGCAGGCTCCCCGCTGAGCAGGGAGCCCGATGTGGGACTTGATCCTGGGACTCCAGGATCATGATCTGAGCCGAAGGCAGACACTTAACCGACTGAGCCACTCAGACACCCCTGTTCTTAATTCTTCATAGTACAGTCAGAAATCATACCGTATAAGTGCAGGAAGATCTGCCTAACTCTTTTTAACATCTGCGTAAGAGTGGACAGATATAACATCAATTATTTAATCACCACCCTACTGATGAGATTTTAGTTGTTTCTGACCTTTGCTCTCACAAATTCAGGGGTAGCAAGCATCCCTGTCATACATGTTTATGCTCATGGGGGAGGGGAGTCTGTCAGCAGGTTAGATTTCTGGATGGGGTAAGTGCTGGGTCACATTTTTTTTTTTTTACACTGCAATGCATCATTTTCTTTTTATTGCAGTAAGATACACGTAACATAACATTGGCCAGTTTAACGAATTTTAAGTCAATAAGATGTAGTACATTCACATTGTACAAGTATATTTCATCCATCTCCAGAACTTTTTTTTTAAGGTTTTATTTATTTGAGAGAGAGCAAGAGTCATAGAGCACAAGCGGGGGCGGGGGAGGGTGGTGGGCAGCAGAGGGAGAAGCAGACTCCCCACTGAGCAGGAAGTCTGACGTGGGGCTCGATCCCAGGACACTGAGATCATAACCTGAGCTGAAGGCACATGCTTAACCAACTGAGCCAACCAGGCGCCCCATCTCCAGAAATTTTTCATCTTCCTAAACTGAAATCCTGTGCCCATCCAGTGCTGACTCCCCATCCTCCCTCCCCCAGCCTCTGGTAACCTCTATGCTACTTTCTGGCTCTCTAAATTGGCCTATTCTAGGTACCCTATATAAGGAGAATCATATCTGTGTCCTTTTGTGCCTGGCATAAAGTCACTCTGTGGGTCACAATTGGAAATACTCTTAGTCTTTAGTCTGAGTCTTAGAATTTTCTAATCGTAGTACCTTTTGCAGTGATGTTATTGTTGTGAAGTGTTTGTGAATAGAAGCACATATGGGACTTACATGACAATGAAAGGAGCACTTAAAGTGGGCACCCATTGGAGGCACCAGCTGTGGGGACAGAGGCTGTGGCCCACCTGCCCTGACCCCCCCCCACTCCACAGTTCCCACCATCCTGACTTCTGTGCGCATGTGTTCCTTCCTTTTCTTTAGAGCTGTACAGTCGTTTTGCTTTTTCCCATTTTTGAACTTCATATAAAAGGCGATCTGCAATATTCTTCTGTGACTTGCTTCTTCCCCCAAGATCATTACTGTGATTCATCCATGTTGTTGTGTGTGGTTGTAATGAATTTGTGCACAACGTGTGGTCCTGCCATGGCTTATTCACCCTTTCTCATCGAGGGGTGCTTGGGTTGTTTGCAGTTTGGGGCTTCTGTTTGTGGGTCTCTGGGTGGAGACCACGGGCACCTGTTTCTCCTGGGTGTGTACTTGAAAATGAGATCACTGCATCATTGGCTTTACTAGACGAAGTTAATTGTTTCCCAGCGTGGGTCTGTTCTCCCTCTGCTACTCGGGGATGTGGGAGGCGGGCATCCTGCCAGGGCCTGTGAGGCAGGCGGTTGGCAGAGCGTTCGGAAGCCAGGATGATGTGGTGCTGGCCCATGTCACTGGAGACCAGAGAGAGGGCCATGGCTGCAGCTGTCATATCAGGAGATGTCCTCCCGTTCCATCCACAGTGCTTGCAGATAACTAGCAGGCGAGGGACACCACACGCCCTCTGGGCCAGAGCTCAGGCAAGGTGGCAAAGTGGCCAGAAGTGGGGGAGTCTGCGAAAGCCCGGAGGAGAACAGAGAAGACGGGGAGGGATTGCTGAAAGCCCCGCCAGCTTCCTCTGCTGGAGTTATTGTTCTATCCACCCATTTATTGGTCTGTCCCCTTGTTCTTTAATTAATTATTTGGTGAGTAGTCCCCAAACACCTGTGTGCCAGGGCCGGAGAGGTATTGGTTACCTGTTGTTTGCCAGGCATTGAATTTTCTCACCCCCCCACTCTGTGAAGTGTTGCGGAGAGAGGTTATTTGCCCATTTTACAGGCAAGGAAATTGAGGCTCAGAGGATGAGTAACTTGCCCATGTCCCCTAGCCCGCGCTCACAACGATGGTAGAGATGCGTCCGGGCACCCCTCTGCCCCCCGCTGGAGACCGCAGCAGAAAGGTGGTCTGGGCCAGGTGGACAGGCCACACTCACGTTCTTCTCCCGCATTTTCCTAAGCCTGTGCACTGGGCTGTGTATCTTAAACTCTATTTACACATCTGGAAAATCAAGATAATCATCCAACCTCATGTTGTTGATGTAAGTTTTCCATGAGATGGTATACACTGAGGGCCTGGGATGCTCGATTCAGCCCCGGGCCCTGGGAGCCTTGAGAGGACTCAGACCAATTCTTGGCTTCCGAGACCCTCTCAGTCTGGTGATGGAGACAAACATGTCCCCTGACAGTGACATCACAGTGCAAGTATGTACCAAGTGCTGATGTGAATGAAGCCAGAGGAGGGGGCTGTTGCCCACCCCCCCTCCCCTGGGTTGGAGGTGGGTGCCAGTGGGAGCTCAGCAGATGGAGAGGCAGGGAGTCACATGTGGATTGACTGGTTAGGGATGGTTAGTTGGACAACACAGAGAAAGATGTTCCCAACCTGGACCAGCATGTACAAAGACAGAGTGGCAAGGAGAAGCATGTGGGGCTAGGGTAGAGGGTGAGAGCTGGACGTGACTCTGGGCTGTGATTGCCCCACCAGGGAGGGGTGCTTCATCCTGGAGGGCAGTGGCCTTCCAGAAGGGGTCTGTGGACCACAGGTTCCCTGAGCTGATTGTGACCGGGGAAGGCCAGGGAAGTAGGGTGGTGTGGTGAGGGTTGGCATAGAGGTTAGTTTAGTTACAGAAGTCAGGGAGCTCCTCTCTGAGGAGGTGAGAGCCCTGAAGAAGAAGAGACAGCTGTGTAGACAGTGGGGGTGGGGCAGGGCACAGGAAAAGAGCCGAGAATTCCAGGCAGAAAGCAGAGTACATGCAAAGGACCTGGGCAGGAATGAGCCTAGGGAGTTCAAGGAGTGGAGAGAATGAGTGAGAAAGAGGGTCACAGAAAGGGGATGAGGGTGAGGCAGTCAACAGGTCTTTGTAAAGAAAGGGGGACTGTTGGGCCCGTAGGCCAAGGAGAGACACAATCTGATTTATATTTGTGACTCATTCTGACACCCTCGGGAAGATGGCCTGGAGGAGGACACCTGTGGGAACAGGGACCCTGTCGGATCAAGAGGTGTGGGTGGAGTGAGAGGCCAGGTGGGTAGACTGGAATGCACTTTGGAGATGGCCCGCTGAGTGATGGAGGGAGGTGAGGAATGAGGAATTGGTGCAGGAGGGTCCTGAGGTTGCTGGGGCCCTTCACGGATGCAGGGGAGACCTTGGGGAGAGGTGGTTTGAGGGAAATCGGTTGCTGAACAGATTCTGGTGGTGGGAGCACCAGGGAGCACTGGTGGTGGTTCCTTAGCCAGCTGTGTGTGTGTGTGGTGTGTGTGTGGTGTGTGTGTGTGCGCGCACGCGCGCGCGCACGAAACTATGGCTGGAGACACATGTGTGGGAGGGGTCGAGGTGGAGCAGGCACTTGAAGCTCAGAGCTGGATGAGATCAGCCAGGGCCGGGGTGGAGACAGAGAAAGGAAGAATCCTAGGACTGGAAATCTAAATGGTGGTGCCTGGGAACTTAAAAAGAACCAGAGAGAAAGACAGAGGCTGGGGACCTCAGAGGGGGTGGTCGAGGAAGGAGACCTGGAGGAGAGGGCCTCTGGGCTGAGCCTTGAAGCACTGGGGTGGGGAGTGGAGGGGGTGTCTTCTGGATGAGGAGATGGAGGTATACATCTTGTGGGGCTTTGCCTGGCTCTGCCTCCCACGTCTTGGACAGTACCAAGCAGTGCCAGGCTTGGCCCCCTCCTGTTCCAAGTGGGTGACCCTCCCAGCGTATGGGTTCACGGCCTCTGAGTTCCTTTGTCTGAAACAGAGGGAAGTCAGGGTGGGAAAGGCCAGGGGAGAATGGTGGGAAGTCTGCCAAACACAGGCTGAAACCTGGCTTCTGATCAAGGAGGGGGCAGGAGGAGAACACCATTCAATCCACAGGGAAGCAGAACCCCCTCTCAGGATGGTGCTGGTCAGATTTTCAGACAGGGCCTTCAGGATCAGCTATATCAAGTCACCCATGCCACGAATGTGGGGAAGCTGAGGCCTGGAGAGGGGAAGAGAAGAGGGGAAACTGAGGCTTGGGACTTCTAACTCACCACCTGATCTGTAAAGTGGGGAGACAAGAGTACTCACTCATCATAACTGTAAGAATGAAAGTGCTTGGACCCGAGCCTGGCACTAACCCACACTTCATTTCAGCTGTTACAGTTATTTCAATAGGGCACCCATCTCAAGTCACCTGGCTAAGACCCAGGGATCAACTGCAATATCCTGATCTCAGTAAGGCAATCTTGGAAAGGGCTTAGGGAGTAAGAGTTCAGTCCAGTAAAAGAACGATGTGAACTTGAGCTATGCAGAGAAGGGATAAGCTGCCTAGGTGGAGTGAGCTCCCCAGCACCAGAAGTGTTCAAGTGAGACATGACTCCCACGTGCCCAGAGTGTAATGAGAAAGGATTAAGCATGGAATGGTGGCATCACTTCCAGTGGCCACAGAGATTCAAGTGCCTTTGTAGAGAAAGAAACAGACAAGAAGGAAACTCATAAATAAACAAGGTTTCACATAGTGATAAGTGCTATGAGGATCCTTAAAAATGAGTGATGCGATGAGAGTAACTGGGGCTGGTTGGATAAGCTGTCACTTGCCATACAGGGATTTTATGCTTTTATTGTATTAAGGTTTTCCTTTTTACTTGTGGATTTTATTTCTTTTTTCCCCCAGCTTTATTGACATATAATCGACATATAATATTGTGTAAATTTAAGTACACAGTGTGATGATTTGATCTACATATGTATTGTGAGCTGATTACTACAGTAACGTTAGGTAATACATCCATCACGGCACAGAGTTGCCATTTTTTGTTGTTGTTTGTGGTGAGAACACATCTAGATCTATTCTCATAGCAACTTTCAAACACACAATACAGTATTGGTAACTAGTCACCATCCCGTGCATTAGATCACCAGAACTTACTCATCTTATAACTGGATGGAAGCTTGTACCCTTGGCCCAACATCTCCCCATCTCCCCAGAGGGGCCCCCCTATTCCCTGGCAGCCCCCAAATGACTCTGTTTCTTTGAGTTTGGCTTTTTTTTGATTCCACATATAAGTCAGATCCTACAGTATTTGTCTTTCTCTGGCTGACTTAGTTCACTTAGCATAATACCCGCTGGGTCCATCCGTGTTCCTGAAAATGGCAAGATCTCCTTTTCTATGGCTGAATAATATTTCATTATATATGTAGGTATGTATGCATACATATATATGCACACATACATACGTATACACACCTATATGTACATATGCATACATATCGTTATGTACGTATACATTTATATACATACATATGTATATATGTGTGTATATACCACATTTTCTTTACCATTCATCCATCCCTGGACACTTAGGTTGCTTCCATGTCTTGGCTACTGCAAATAATGCTGCAGTAAACATGGGCGTACAAGTATCTTTTTGAGACTATGCTTTAATTTCCTTCAGATATATACCCAGAGGTGGAATTGCTGGACCATATGGTTAGTTCTATTTTTAAATTTTGGAGGATCTTCCATACTGTTTTCCAGAGTGGCTGCATCAATTTACACCTCCACCAACAGTGTACAGGGTTCCCTTTTCTCCACATCCCACCAATATTTGTTATCTCTTGTCAAATATTAGCGTCCCTAACAGGTGTGAGGTGACATCTCATTGAAGTTTTGTTTTGCATTTCTCTGGTGATGAGTGATGTTGAGCATCTTTTCACATACCTATTGGCCATTTATGTGTCCTTGGAAAAATGTCTATTTTGGTCCTTTGCCCATTTTTAAATAAAATTAATTTTTTTTTGCTATTGAATTGTATGAGTTCCTTATATATTTTGGATATTAACCCCTTATCAGACATGTGGTTTGCAGATATTTTCTCCCATTCTGCAGGTTGCCTTTTCATTTTGTTGATGGTTTCTTTTGCTGTACAGAAGCTTTTTGGTTTGATGGAGTCCCATTTGTTGATTTTTGCTTTTGTTGCTTGTGTTTTGGTGTCTTCCAAAAACTCGCTGCCAAGACTGATGTTAAGGATATTTTCCCCTGTGTTTTCTTCTAGGAGTTTACAGTTTCAGGCCTTACATCTAAGTTTTTAATCCATTTTGAGTTGATTTTTGTATATCGTGTGAGGTGTGAGGGTCCAATTTCATTTTTTTGTGGATTTTACTTTTGAAAACAGCTCTCTTTATCCTAAAATTATTTTCTTAGGTTTTCCTCTAATACTGCCTTTAGATTTGGAATTTGTTTTTGTGTGCAGTGTGAGGTCGGTCCCAACATCATATATTCAATCCTTTCTACATTGAGTTTGAATGTCGCCTTTATCATATACAATGTTCCCATATGCACATAGTTCTCTTTCTAAATTCTATCATTTCATTGATCTCCTTGTCTCTTTAGTTATCAGAACTTTAAAATATGCTCTTTTTCTTTTCAGAATTTTTCTTCGGTGTTCTTAGACATTTCCAATTTTGGATGAATTTTAGAATCAGCTTGACAAATTTCATGACAAATTATGTTGGGACTTTGTATTGCATTGAAGTTGTAGATTAAATGGAGGAGAATTAATGTCTTCAACGTACTGAATCTTCCCATCCAGACACATGGGATATATTTCTAATAAAATATACTGTTATATCTATTAGACAATTTTTTTCTTCATGTGGATTTAGCATGTTTATGATAGATTTATTTCTAGTCTGTTTCTGTTTTGAATGAGATTTTTTTCTATTACCTTTTCTATTTTTACTCTTGTATAGGAAAGCACTAAATTGAGTATCTTGATTTTGTTTTTGGCTACTGTATAATTTATTATTATTATTATTATTATTATTCCTTAGCATTCATTTTAATACTGTGTTAGTTTTGATTCCTTTGGATTTTCTAGAAAGATGAAACCATATAACATCTGCAAAGAATGACCATCATCTCTTTGTTTCTAATATTTCTACTGCCTCTTTTTTTTTCTTACCTTATTGCATCTGCTCGTATCTCTAGGACAACACTAAACAGAGTGTCAGTAGGCATTTTTGTCACATTTCTGACTTCAGTGGGACAGTGTCTAATGTTTCACCACTGAGTGTGATATTTGCTATTTGTTTCTGGTAGATAATTCTTTTCATTCCTCCTGGTACAGACCTCAGGTTATTAGGAAAACTTATTTTCCCTCTTTTACAGAAGGGGACTTGAAACTTAGAAAAGTTCAATAACTTGAAATGCCCACTCAGCAGATGAAGCTGATGATTCTCAGTGAGCTGTCACTCTTTTCCTGGAACCTTGCAGGTTGCTGACATCCATTGGCACATTTGTTCCTCAGCTCTGCTAGATTATGTGAACTGCTCAAGGATATTTAGAGGTCTTTGTAAGCTTCAGCAGTTGTGCAGCTAAAGGTCCTCATAGTAGAGAAGGACACTAAGTCTTTAGAGAGAAGAAATGGCTATACATGGTAGCACAAAGATGTGGACCCAGGCTCAGAGTTACTCCATTACACCCTGCTGTTGTCCCCCCAGCATGGATATAGGTATTCTAGATGAGCTTTACCTTTTTTTGGTTTAAAATTTTTTATTGAAGGATCATAGCATACAATGTTATATCAGTTTCAGGTGTAGAAGATATCAATTCAACAATACTATACATTGTTCAGTGCTCACCACAATAAATGTAGCCACCATATAATGTCATTACAATATTATTGACTATATTCCCTAAGCTGTACTTTTCATCTCTGTTTATTTCATAACTGGAAGTTTGTATCTCGTAATCCTTTTTATTATTTTGCCCATCCCCCCATCACCTCCCCTCTGGCAACCACCAGCTTGTTCTCTGTATTTAAGAGGCTCTTTTCTTTGGGTTTTTTTAATTTGCTTTTTTGTTTTGTTTTTTACATTCCACACGTAAATGAAATCATACGGTATTTGTTTTTCTCGTCTGACTTACTCCATTTAGCATAATACCCTCTAGCTCCATCCATGTTGTTGCAGATGGCAAGATCTCATTCTTTTTTAGGGCTGAATAATATTCCATTGTATACATGTGCCACATTCTTTATCCATTCATCTATAGATGTACATTTTGGTTGCTTCCATATCTTGGCTGTTATAAATAATGCTGCAGTCAACAGAGGGGTGCAGTTATCTTTTCCAAATCAGTGTTTTGTTTTCTTTGGGTAAATACCCAGTAGTGGAATTACCGGATCATGAGGTATTTCTGTTTTTAATTTTTAGAGGAACCTCCATACTATTTTCCACAGTGGCTGCACCAGTTTGCATTCCCACCAGCATGCACAAGGGTTCCCTTTTCTCCACATCCTCCCCAACACTTGTTGTTCCTTGTGTTTTTTATAGTAGACATTCTGACAGGTGTGAGGTGATATCTCATTGTGGATTTGATTTGCATTTGCCTGATAATTAGTGATGTTGAACCCCTTTTTATGTGTCTGTTGGCCTAGATGTGCTTTATCTTTTCATGTCATTTATTTTTAGGCCTCAGAAGCAAATGGTTGGGTTAATTATACTCATTTTCTGGCACCTTACACATCATTGTCTCTGTAAGACTCTCTCCTGTTTTATGTATGTATTTACTCCCTTTTATCCCTTTTCCCCATCACCAACCTCTGCCCCACCAGAGGCAACTGCTCTCTTCTGTTTAATTTGCATATGTGTGTGTGTTTTTAATTTATGTGCAAAATGTGTGTTGTGATTTTGAACGCAGTATTTTTAATTTGTGTAACAGATCTCACCTGATTTCTTCCTCGTCCCCCCAGTGCTTTTTTGTGCCACTCCCTCTTGCTGTGTGTATGTGTGTCCAGCTTCATGTTGTTATGTGTGTACATCTAGTCTGTTATTTCTGACAGCTGTGGAGTCCTCCATGGAGGACATCCCCAAATTCTGTTCAGCCACTTCTCCACTGATGAACACCCACTTCCACAAATGACACCAAAGTATGACATCCTTGTAGTGGTTGCTTTATGGGCCTGGGTGAGGACTTCCCTGGAATGCACAGGAGAACACTGAGTCCAGGGCGATGTGTCTACTTAATTGTGTCCGTGATGCCTTATGTCCTTCCTGATTGGCTGTGCCAGTGACCACTTCCACTCCCAGACCATGAGGGCTCCCATCTGTGCCTGGCATGTATCACTCTTTCTGATTTTTCCAGTTTAATAGGTCTTTTACTTTGGGGTGTATTTTATGTTAATTTTCAGGAGATTATTCTATTTTCTCAATGGCAATTCTTTGCCAGTTCTAGGCATTCCAAAAAAGTCTCCTAACCTGTCAGCAGTCTTCTATTTGTCCGTGGGGTTCTTTGTTATACAGAGAATTTTAATTTTGAGGTGGGCAAATTCATCTGTTTTTTAAGCTGAGGTCTGTGCCTTTCAGTTTTAAGACATTCCCCTACCCCTTCCTCCTCCTGCTCTCCCAGCCACACAAATATTTTCTCCACTAACTTTCCTAGATGAGATTTTTTTTTTTTTAGAGAGTGAGAGCGAGCGAGCAAGTGTGGTGGGGGAAGGGGCAAAAGAAGGAAGAGAGAGAATCTCGAGCAGGCTCCCTGCACAGCTGGACCTCATGACCCTGAGATCATGACCTGAGCCAAAATCAAGAGTCGGATGCTCAGCCCACTGAGCCAACCAGGCACCCCTCCTAGATGAGTTTTAGACTTCCCTCGCTGTTGCTATTGATTCTTATGCCTTGTCCTGTCTTGGTGCTTAGGTCAGGTTCCTTAGAAGCAGATCTTGAGGGGCAGCTGCCTTCAGCTAAAGGTCATGATCCTGGGGTCCTGGGATTCAGCCCTGTGTTGGGCTCCCTACTCAGCGGGGAGTCTGCTTTTCCCTCTCCCTCTGCCCCTCTCCCCCTGCTCATGCTCACTCTCTCTCTCCCCCACCCCAAAAGTAAATAAATAAAATCTTAAAAAAAAAAAAAAGAAGAAGCAGAGCCTGACTTGAGGGTTTTGTGCATGTGGTGGTTCATTTGGAGAATCGGCCTGGGGAGGGGGCAGGGAAAGAGCTAGCCAATGCCCCTGATCCCACCGGGAGCTCTGGAGTGCGAGTGGCCCCGCACACTGTCCCCCTTGAGGCAGGGCTGGGTTTTTGTACCCCCACTAGTCACTGATTGGCCATAGTTCGGCCAGCCTCCTCCCCTGTGGGGTGGACGTCAGCTCACAGGCAGCTCTCCGAAGCAGGTCGTACTTGGGAACTGCTAGCAGCCACCCTGCACGGCTGCAGGGGGGTGGGGGTGAGTGAGTCACCTGCCCGGGCATGGGGATCCGGACAGCCCCAGCAGCATCTCCTACACCTGCTGACTCTGGACACCTTGGAACCAGGTGCCTCCTCTAGGGTGGTGACTCTGCCTGTGTTGCCACCCACAGTGTCCACGAAGGATCTGATCGAGACATGCTGTGCGGCCGGACAGCAGTGGGCCATTGACAATGACGAGTGCCTGGAAATCCCCGAGAGTGGCGCTGAGGGTGACGCCTGCAGGTAGGGTGGGCACCCCGGAGCAGGCAGAGCGGCCCGTTCACCTTTTCCAGATCCCTGCTTGCTCTGCGTGGGCCCCGGCACTGCAAGGGGGGGCATCTGCTCCACCTGTCTCCGCGTGCACGCTGTGGCTGCCAGGAGCCCGCCGGCCGGGCTTTCTCCAGGTGTGGAGAGCCCAAGGCTGGCTGCAGGAATAAATGAACCACGTACATCTGTAGCTGGACTGATGAGCACGGTTAGGAGAGCATACAGTTTGGAGCCAGTGTTAAAGGGCTGTATCACCTGGGAACAGTGAGGCGCCTCACTCACTCGTGCTCAGTCCACGTGAGATTTTCCTCCTCAGCTTGGAACCGGGAGCCTTCAGCCCTCCTTTCTTTCCCCTCTCTGCTACCCTGGGGTCTCCAGAAGGCTGGCCCCTCAACTGTCCTCTGTTGTCTGTGTTGATTGTTTTCTCTGACTCTAGTGTTCTCTGCAAAGGAATCATTTGTACCTTTGCCCCTTCTGTGCTACGCCGGGAAGATGTCTTGGTCAGCCATTCACCTCTCCTTTTTCCCAGGGTTGCCTTCTTTCCCAACCTACTTATTTTTCTAGATAAGGAGGACAAGGTTCAGAGAGGTGATATGATTCACCCAAAGCCACACGGCTCCTTGGGAGCATGGCCAGAATTAGAGCCCCTGTTTCCTAATGTCTAGCCCTCCCTGCCTACTTTAGAGACATGTAAATTCTAACCTTGTCCCTTTCCCTTCCCTTTTGTCATCCTGCCAGTTTGAGGGCTGCTTAGGATGTAGAACATGCATCGTTCAGGAGTTTTGAGCTTAGTGGCCCTGAAGTGTCCTTGTATCCCTCTTGTGATGGGAAACTCACTACTTCATAGACAGGCAGTTCCGTCACTGAATAGCTCCCACTGGAACGTGCCCTTTCTGAAGTGAGGCTAAACCTCACCTCCTGGCGGCCCCCCCTCTTTGTGTGCTGGCTGCCCAGGGCAGCCCTACAGATATGGGGCACACAGCCGAGGGGCCTGGAGGCTGCTCTCTTCCAGGCTGAGCTGCCCTGTGCTTCCTGGGGTTGAGTTTCCCTCTCCTTAGCCCTGTGGGGACCTCAGAATGCTGACCGCCTCCCACACTGGTCAGGGATAGACAGTGTGGAGTCCAGTGTTTTTGGTGAAGCTCAGACACAGAACCCACATTCTTTGATGGGGAGTGCGCTGGCTTTGCCGAGGCCCCCGCACCAGCACGGGCCTTGCTTGCAGTGAACCTCCGGCAGGGCCTTCCCTCTCTGAGCCTCCGTTTCCTCCTCTGGGAAATGGGACCAGTCATCCCTCCTGGTGGGGTCACTGGGAGGATGGGGGCTGGCGGTCAGGTGGGGCTGAGGCACACCTCTGTTGCAGGACAGCCCAGAAGCACTGCTGTGTGTCCTACTTGAAGGAGAAGAGCTGCATGGGTGGCGTCATGGGGGCCAAGGAGGGCGAGGCCTGTGGGGCTGAGGACAACGACACCTGTGGCGTCTCCTTGTACAAGGCAAGCCCGACCTGTGGCATCCATAGCCTGGGCCCGAGGTCCTTGCAGGCTGGGCGCTTAGGCTCCCTGTGGGACTCCTCCGTAGGAGGTTTGGGGGGCTATTCATCTGCATAGAAACCATCATCAGCTATTAGAGTGGCCAGTTCATTCAGGAACTATTGGTTGAACACCAGCCTGTACTGGGCCACATTAGGCATTAAGGATGCAGAAATGAACAGCACATGAAAAGGCCTGCTCTCACAGGGCTTTCTGTTTGTTTTTTCTTTCTTTTTTTTTTTATTTTAAAGATTTTTATTTATTTATTTATTTGACAGAGAGAGACAGTGAGAGAGGGAACACAAGCAGGGGGAGTGGGAGAGGGAGAGGCAGGCTTTCCGCCGAACAGGGAGCCCGATGCGGGGCTCGATCCCAGGACCCTGGGATCATGACCTGAGCCGAAGGCAGACACGCTTAACGACTGAGCCACCCAGGCGCCCCTGTTTTTTCTTTTTGTATCTGACTTATTTCACTTCACTTCACATCCTCAAGGTCACCCACATTGTAGTGTGAGTTAGACGCTCTCTCCTTTTCAAGGTTAAATAACCGTCCATCGTGTGGTTATGACACGTTGTGCTGATGGCACTTGGGTTGCTTCTGCCTCTTGCCTGATGTGAATACTGTTGTGAACGTGGGGCTAAGAAGAGCCTCTCTTGAGGACAGTGTTTCACTTCCACTGTGTTGGCTAGAACTTAGTCCGGTGGCCACACTGAGCTTCCAGGGAGCTGGGGAATGCAGTCTTTCTTCTGGAGAGGTCATGTGTGGCCCTAGGCTGCATCCTGGGGGCCCTGAGTGAGTCCCCCGGGCTCACAGTCCATGGGGAAGGCCGATTAGCTCCGAGGGGCCGGGCTGTGGGCAGTGATGGTGCGTCTCTCTCCAGCAATGCTGTGACTGCTGTGGCCTGGGGCTCCGTGTGCGGGCTGAGGGCCACTCGTGTGAGTCCAACCCCAACCTGGGCTACCCCTGCAACCACGTCATGCTCTCCTGCTGTGAGGGTGAAGACCCCCTCATTGTGCCTGAGGTCCGCCGGCCTCCGGAGCCTGAAGCTGTACCACGGAGAGGTGAGTGAGGGGCAGAGACAGCTGTTGGGGCTTGCAGCCAAGGCTGGGTGTCCTCTCGCCTTCTGTGGGAACCCGGGGTCCACTGTCACCTGTGGCAAGCTCTGTTCTGGGTACAGTTCTTCTGTGGCCTCTGTTGGTGGCCTCTGCCCTTTATTCCTGAGATGGTGATCCTATCCAGCTATGTATGTACCATCCACACCCCGCACCGAACCACCAACTCCCTGCTACTCTTTCACTCTCCACCCTCCCATGTCTGCCTGCACCTCCCCATCCACTCTTCTGTCCATCCATCCATCTATCCATTTCATCATCCCCGGCACATCCTCCTGACCCTGGTCCATTTCTCCACCCATTCATCCTACTACACCGTCCATTCCCGTGTCCCCTCATCGGGCCACTCACACATCCGTCCTTCCATTCATGTATCTACCCAGCCACATGAGCACCCACCCGTCCACTTACCCAGCCACTTACCCTTCTGCCTATCCATCTATCTGTCCATCCATCCGTCCATCCGTCCATCCATCCGTCCATCCGTCCATCCATCCATCCATCCGTCCGTCCATCCATCCTTTTTCTGTCCGTCTGCTCATGTATTCACCAACCCACCCAGCAGCACACCTCTCACTCATTCATTCATTCACCTTCCTCCATCCATCTGCCCTCCATCCCTGTCAGCTATGTCATTCCGTGTCTTCAGGGTACAGGATAGAACTAGTATAGAGAATGCATTCAGAAATGGTGCCCCACCCGCTGATCAGCCCCTTCAGGACAGCACTGTCTTTCTCCCTGAATTCCCAGTGCTTGGCCCCGAAGAGTCACTAGCAAATAACTGAATGAATGCTGGGTTTGTTTGGTGGCCTCCCTCTCACCACCATGAGCCCTTTGAGGGCTGATGAGGCCTGTGCCCTCTTCCTCTGTGCCCCTGCCCAGATCCTGCCCCCGAGCAGCCGTTGGCTATGTGCGTGGGAGCTCTGGTACCAGTGCAGAGCCTGGAGCCTGAGCAGTCTTAGAACTTCCAGCCTTCTGTGTCCTTGGGTTCTCCTCCTTCCTCTGACTGCCATGTGCTGTGGTCCCTGTTCCAGCTGCCATGCCCAGTTGCTGTCATCCTAGCCAGGGATGTCTCCTGGTCTCATGACCATTAGCCTTCTTTGTGCCTGTGGGCCAGCAGGAGCCTGATGAGGGTGTCAGTGAGCCCACAGGGATTCTGCTAAGAGGGACTGGCTGGCCTTACCAGGCTAGCGTGGACACAGATCTGTGTCCAGTCCAAGGAAATACCACTTGCTGGGGTTGGCTGTAGGGGCCTGGTGGAGCAGTGCTCTGAAGGTCTGGTAAGTACCCAGAAGGGTTTGGTTCAAGGTAAAATTTGGGGGAAAGTTTGGCCTTAGGAGTCAGAGGGTGGGGACAGGGCCAGAGGTGCAGGTTCCTCTCCTCCAGTGGGGAACTGGTGGGTAACCTGGGCCTCAGGAGACATAGATGGTAGGGTCAGACTGGCCTGGGTTCCCGGTCCTGCTTAGGTGACCTTGGGCAAATCACTTTGTTCCTCTGAGCCTCAGTTTCCCCCTGCCAGGAATATGGTATGAAGAGCATGCTGGTGAGGGTGAGCACGAACCCTAGAAATGCTGTCCAGCCCTCAACACGCTCGGCAGAGCCCTGGGCCCAGGCCCGTCTGCCCACCTGCAGCGCTAGGTCTCCGGGCCAGACCACCAGCTGCCACGGCCCCGCCTGCATGCACCAGGCCAGGGCTGACTGGGCTGGAGCACAGTGTAAACACCCTCAATATGAAACATGTTTTTCAGATGTGACCTCATGCAGTTGGTCTCTTGGGCGGCTCTGCTGCCTGGGGCCGGTGAGCAAGGCTGAAGTCCCAAGCTGACTGTAAATACGGAGGGCTGCGGGTCCCCTTCCACATTCCATTACTGGTATATGAAGAGCCTCCAAGGCAGCTCAGCCCCAGGAGCCTTCTCTGCCTCTCCCACCTGCTCCCCACGGCAGCCCTGGGAGGCTGGAGAGACCCAGTCCTGCCCAAGGGGACATGGCTGCGGAAGGCCCAAGTGAGAGTTCAGATCCCCATCTAACAGAACACATGTTGGGGTCCTTTCTGTTGCTAGGGGTGGTCTTCCTAGATGTCACTGAGATCAGGGGTCTGGATCTAGTTCAACACTTTAGCCAAAGCTTTCTGGGGACTGTTATGGGCCTGGCCCTGTCATATTGCAGGGCATAAAGACTTGGGCCTGGCTCTGATGGGTTCATTCTTGTTGTTGGAGGTCTGTTTGTTCGTCTCTTCATCCGTTCATCCATCCATCCATCCATCCACCCATCCATGCGTCCATGCTTTGTCCATCTGCTCTATCTTAGCTGGGCACACAGAAGATTCTGAGGAGGACCTACACTGATTTCCCAGGGGCTTACAGTGTCAGCCACCTGCTGGGGCCGGCCCGTGTCCCATCACGAGCACTGACCCCCGCTCTAGTTGCAGAGGCAGAGTTGGCGAGCCGGGAGGCCCTGTCCCTGGGCACGGAGACTGAGCTGCCCAACAGCCTGCCCGGTGATGACCAGGATGAGTGCCTGCTCCTCCCAGGGGAGCTGTGCCAGCATCTCTGCGTCAACACCGTGGGTTCCTACCACTGTGCCTGCTTTCCTGGCTTCTCACTGCAGGACGATGGCCGCACCTGCCGTCCAGGTAAGGGCCCAGACGGCTGGGGCAGGGCTGATCTTGCCAGTGGAGCATGGTGGTCCTGTGATGGGCACAATGGGCTCCTTCCCCTCCTGTCACCCTACACATTGGAACCCGTGGGAACTGGAGGCCCCTAGCAGTGGGGTTTGTAAGGCCAGGTGGACAGGTTGAAACCATCTGCTCCATCTGAAGCTCCATTTGCGTGGGCAGCCCCAGTGCCCCACCCTCGATCCCAGTGCAGGGCCAGGACCCAGGCTACAGAAGCTCCCACCAACTCAACTCAAACTGTGTCCCCAGCACTCGGCCTGAGGTGGTCAGGCTTCAACAGGCAACCCAGGAGGCTGCCTCAGTCCCTGGTCTGGGGGGCTTTCTGCCCATCAGCTGGCCAGGGTTAGATACGTTTTTAGTCTAGAAACTCACTCCCCTCCTTCCTCTCCTCCTCCACCCCAGATAGCTGTGAGATCAATTTTGCCTGGGGTACGTTGCTTTCTGAGCCTCAGTCTTCTCTCCTATGAAATGGGTAGGAGAGGATTAAACAAGGCAGTCTCTGTCAAATGCCTGGTGTGGTGCCCAGGGTGTGAGAAGAGCCTGAGGCCAGGCTGAAGGCATGAGCTGTCCCCCTCCTGTCTGCCCTGCCCATGACAGACGGTGACCCCCCACAGCCAGAGGCTGCAGAGGAGTCTGCGCTGAAGCCAGGTCCCTCCCAAGTGGCCTCCAACACCATCATGCTATCAGTGCCGCAGCCCGACACCTGCAAAGGTAACCTGGGCCATGGAGTGGGCTCCCCAGTGCTGGGCATATGCGAGATGGTCTCCTGCCAAAGGGGTGCTTCTGCTTCGGGAATCTGGTTGGTCTTGCCTGTCTGGAGGTCAGGAGTTGAGAGTGTAGCTGAGGAGATGAGGTTGTATGTGGGGGAGGGGGAGCCCAGGGCCAGGGTGTGACCCCAAGCAAGTCAGTTAGCGACTTTTCATCTCAGGTCCTATAATATGGAAAGAATAGAACCTTTGCTTAAGAAACTGTCTTGGAGACTGCTTGCAGTCCTGTGTGGAAAGTTCTCTTTGTTCTTCCTCTCTTCCCCTCTGTCTTGCTCCGCCTGTCTCCGTATCCTTTCTCTCCCTCCTTCCCTGTCTCTCTGTCCCCTCCTCTCTGCCAGCACTGTGACTCCAGGGAGGGGTTTGGTATCTGAGCGGCGGTGGCAGTGGGAGGTCCTGAACATCGTCCCCGACACCAGCTGGCGTATGAGCCGATTTACCAGGGGATCTTGTGGAAAGGACTCCCTGCTGGAGCCGGAGGTGACAAACCCGGTGGTCTCTGATCTCCATGTGGTTTTCCTCAGACAATGGGCCCTGTAAGCAGGTGTGCAGCATCATCGGGGACACAGCCATGTGCTCCTGCTTTCCTGGCTATGCCATCATGGCGGATGGTGTGTCCTGTGAAGGTGAGTACCCCGGGGCCGCTCTCCTACCTGTGCAAACCTCAGCTGGCTCGTGGCGGGGGCCCCAGAGTGGGGACGGGGCAAACAGAATGAGGTGGAGGTGTTCTGGACATGAAACTCACTGTGTTAGTAAAGGAATGGGTCTGGCTGCTCTGACTGGAGCCCCAGATAGAGGAGCTGAAACAGCTCTTCCCTCTCCTGATACCATGCACAGGTGTGTGCATGCCGTCCAGCAGTATGGACAGGCGTGTGCATGCCGTCCAGTGGTATGGACAGGCGTGTGCATGCCATCCAGGGGTATGCAGAGGCGTGCGCATGCCGTCCAGTGGTATGGACAGGTGTGTGCCTGCCGTCCTGGGGTATGGACAGGCGTGTGCATGCCGTCCCGGGGTATGCAGAGGTGTGCGCATGCCGTCCAGGGGTATGGACAGGTGTGTGCATGCCGTCCAGGGGTATGCACAGCTGTGTGCATGCCATCCAGGTGTGCCCACGGGTGGGCCAGGACTTCAGGCCACTTCCATCTTGTTGTTCTGCCATTCTCTGGAACAGCGCTTCTCAAACTTCAGCATGCCACAGGGTCACATGGAGGCCTGGTGACAGCACGGATCCTGAGAATTCCAAAGAATCCCCAGAGATCTTGACCCAGTAGGGCTAGGGTGGGGCCTGAGAATTTGGGTTTCTGATAAGGTCCCTGGAGCACACTCTGACTAGCCCTGTCTCCTTGGCTGAGGTTGGTTTGTGACCACCTTGTCCTTGTTCTAGCCACATGTGGAAAAAGAGAAAGAGGGGAGTATGTGCCCTGTTGTTGTAATGCAGGACTCAGAAGTGATGCTCATCACTCCCCACTTGTCTCTGAGGGGGAGCAGGGCTGGACAGCAGGAGCCCCAGTTGGATGGCATGTACTCAGTTCTGTTACTGAAACCAAAGAAGGGGCAGTGGATGTTGGTAACTCTGCCATTCCAAAAGGGCCAAAAGGGCCAAAAAGAGACCAAAAGCTTGTCCTGCTAGGACCAGGTCTTGTCTTGGTGGGACTTTAGTGGACCAGGACCTCCCGCTGTGAAATGGGGACACTGGATCCGGCACCTGCTGGGGTGCTTCCCACAGTGAATAACACCTCAAGAGCAACCTGAGAGACCTCGAGATGACATCTCCTCATGTCTGGAGGCAGGACAAGCATGGAGCGTGGAGACAGTCCAGGAAATGCTTTAGTTCAGGTTCAAGTTCAGGAGATGTGACTTCGGTGGGTGTCCACGTGTACCCATATCCCTATCCAAAGCTGAAACCCCACATCTAGCCCTTTGGCTGAGACTGTTCTGATGTGGATGAAAGCCATCCACATGCCCAGAGAGGGCAGGAGGCTGGTCCAGGGCACACAGCATGGCAGTGACTGGCAGACCTTTCTCCCAGGTGCGGGGGAGCAGATCTCAGGTGGCCTCTGGGTTTTCGTCCCCATTCCTCAGGGCCTGAAAACGTGAGGACTGCATCTCTCCTGGGTCGGGACTCCTTCGGTCCCTGTCAGGCCTCAGGCCAGTGTCCGTGTCTCTCTGGGCTTCTGCGGGACCCCTGGCAGTAAAGACTGTGAGGTCCAGGCCAGAGGTTGGGGATGGCATTCTGAGGGGGCAGTCTGCCCTGCAGGGAGATCCTGCTGGGCTTCACCCTGTTTAAAATAATCAGATGAGAGTTACCAACCATGAAAACTCAAGAATTTTTTTTTAAATGACCAGATTTAAGGTTTGTCTTCAAACTTCTGCCCACAAGGGTTTCACAGTCCTGGTCTCCCCATAGACAGAGCACAGGGCCCAGAGTGCCCCAATGAGCCCCTTGTCCCCCAACCCCTTTTCCTATATATGTTGCCAGCTTGGTCCGCTGGGCACTTAAGTTCCAGACCCCTGCCGTTGCATGGCTCGTTGACTGCCTCTGGAGGTGGAATGTCCAGAGCTGGGTGGGAGATGGCCTCTGATCCCACCCTGCTGTGTGCCCATGGGCGGGCTGCCTATCCTCTCTGAGCCTCACCTTGCAACCTGCCCTCACTGGGGTTCTGGCTCTGACAGCTTTTTGACCGTACAAACTCAGACTTGGGCCCGAAGCCCAGAGGTACGACTGATGCGCTAGGGGGCCCTGGGCGGGTCCCTGCCCCCCTCTGGGTCTCAGTTTCCCTCTCTGTCACGGAGTGCTTCATGACAGGCCACGCCCCTCTAACGGCCCTTCTGTTTTTCCTCCTGCGGCTGTCACTAGACCAAGACGAGTGCCTGATGGGCACTCATGATTGTAGCCTGCGACAGTTCTGTGTGAACACCTTGGGATCCTTCTACTGTGTCAGCCACACGGTGCTCTGTGCCGAGGGCTTTATTCTCAACATGCACAGGAAGTGCGTGGGTAAGCGAGAGCCCCCGCCTGCCGCCGCCGTCACGGCTCTCTGCTCTGCTCCATGCCACGCTGCCACGCCGTGGCCACATGCTAAAGGGCCTGCCCTTTGCATATGGGCTCTCAGCACCGCCGGCACCCCCCCGCTCCGTGTCATGCCCTACGTGTCCTGGTGTCCTGTCCCGCTGCTTCATCGACGCCACAGGGAGGCTGCTTTCCCCAGGGACCTGTGTGCCCGAGAGTCAGAAAACGAATTGATGTGTGGTGTGGCTAGGTCGTTGAAATGAGAAGGCCCCCTGTGCCGGCAGCAGGATAGAGTCCATGGGGTCTGGAGGCAGGGAGGCCTGCATCTGAAGCGGGACCCCCTAGGAGCTCTGTGGACTTGGACAGATGTCTTCCCTTCTCCAAGCCTCAGTTTCATTACCTGTAAAAAAGGAGGCATTGATTCTCCTTTAGAAATGATGTGTGTATGGCGTAGCGCAGAGCCTGGGGCACAGTGAGCCTGAGATGGCTGAGATTACCCTTAGGTGCTAATAGAATCCCCTTCAGAGGTGAATGGATGGAGTTGGGGTTGGGCAGACCCAGCATTGCACCTCGACTCAGTGTTCATTTGCTGTGTGATTCTGAGTAGTGGAGCTCCCTCTCTGTTCCTGTTTCCTTGCCTCTAACCTCGGGGCCAGAGGACTGGGCAAGGGCTGCTACCCAGCGGTACCTAGCTCCTGGCCTGAGTGTGGATGGGGCTGGTGCTCAGTAATGGCCCTTCCCTCCTGCCTCTCGGTGCACATGGGGGCCAGGGGCTGGGACTTGGGGGTGTGCCCTGGGGGCAGTGAGGAGAGCAGACTTGATGCTCTCCCATGGCTCAGGGGCCAGATGTTTTCATGGAGGAAACATGATGGTCCTCAACAGAGAGATAGACTCAAAGTAGCAGGGACTTGGGGCAGAAGGTTGGAAATGCTCCAGTAGAGACACAAGCAAAGGGAGAGGTCATCTCCACTGGTGGCATCTGGACGCACTCCCCGTAGAAGATGGCATTTGTGCTGGTCTCTGAGGATGGATGGGACTTGGAAATCGGGAAGGGCATGGAGGGTGGAAGGAAGAGCTCGAACAAAAGCGTGGAGGTAGGAACAGTGCAAAATGCATCCAGGGCACGTGATCAGAGCCCCGTCTGTCTTCTCTATGCTTGGGGACCATGTCCAGCCCGGACATGTTCTCTTCCTCACCCTCCACCGCTGGGCAGATGGGCCCACGGTGCTGGGCTGAGGGGCGGCTGCAGACATGTTTGCCCTGGCCTCCAGCTGTCGGCACAACATACACCCTCCCGAACCCGCTTCTCCGTGGGGGGGCTGGGCAGCTCTTCCTGTCTGGGTCGTGTCTGTGTGTGGATGTCTGGGAAGGCGGATCCTGCCCGGGCCTGCGAGGACCCCTCCCAGGATGCCCTGGCCATGCTTGGGGGTGTGGGCTCCCCCAGTGCCCTGGACAGAAGACCTCGTACTAGAAGGGGTCCCCGGGCAGCCAGAAAACAGGTTCTGGGATTAAAAGAGCAAAGGTATATTTCATTCAGCAAAATTTATGAGCTCACATTCTCGTTCTCTCATGTCTCTCTCCTTGTTCATTCTGCACTGATGCCCCAGTGCCCCCCCTTCCTTCTGCTCCACTGACATGCTCATTTTATCATCTGTTAGCACTTGTTCTCCCCGTCACTTCTTCATGCACAGACAAGTACCGATGTCTTCTGTGGTTCATCTGCTAGCTCCAGGCTCGGCTGTGAACCCCGGCTGGTGCGATGAGAGACTCGCACCTGGGTGAAGAGTGCCCTCTGCAGCCAGACTGCCTGGGTTCAAAGCCTGGCTCTGCTGTTTTCTAGTTGCAAGACCTTAGACGAGTCCATTAGCCTCTCAGCCTCAGTTTCCCCATCTGTGAAATGACATAGTAGTCACACCTGCTTTCGTCACCGTGGAGATTGAGTTAGTCCACATAAAGAGTATTTGATGTCATTGTTATGATTCAACAAATGGGTTACACTGAAGCAGCCTGCATAGGTAATGAGCTCCCCATCACCGAAGGTATGTAAGCCGAAGTGGGATAGGGTGGAGCCAAGTCCAGAAGACTTCTAATGGATGTATGACTTCTGCAGTTTGTCTTTTGTGCCCTGCCCTTTGAGGGCCATTTTAGCCCCTGGGAAAAGTGTTGCAGGTGAGCTGTTCTGCTAGATGATGGGAAGGAAGCAGCCCCAGGTTCTGGGGCCCATCCCGCAGCAGTGTGGAAAGAGTACAGCTCTGGGCTGGGTGCTCTGGGTTCCCTTCTTGCTGCTGCCATGTGCAGGCTGTGTGACTTCGGTCCAGTCAAGTCACTTCGTTTGTGAAATGGCATCTGTAAATGGCCAGACCTCTAGTGAACCTCAGTTAGTGTCAGCTGCTGTTACTTATTACCGTGGTTCCTCCCAGGCTGTTGGGGCTGTGGAGCTGTGGCCTTTCTGGGGTCGTGGGAGCATCTCTCCCTGTCACTCCATCCTGGGAATCAGAAGTCTTTATCTTGCGCAGCCAAGCCTTCCCCGGAAACTGCTGGCCTGAAACTCTCCCTTTCCCACCTCCCCATCCCCTCCGCCCGCAGAGTCAGGGTCAGCCTGGCCTGCATGCCCTTTGGTCACCTGTGAGTTTGGAAGGGGGTCTTTCCCCACAGCCCTGCACCCCACCTCTCCACCTGGTCTCCATCATCCTCGTAGATGTAGGTCCCCGGTCACCGGCCCTGAGAAGTGGCTCTGACAGTCTGAGGCTCCGAGACAGCAGCTTTTCTCCCCAGCATCTCTACCTTCCCTGTCCCGTCCCCACGCCAGGCAGGCAGTTCCTTGAGGGCGGGCGCTGTGGCGACCTTCCCGCTTGGCCGGCTGGGCCTGGCACAGAATAGTGGCTGGCTAATGTGTGTCCAAGGGATGAATGCATCAGTGAAGGATTGTTGCGCCTCCCTGCCAGGTGGAGTGTGGGGGTGGCCAGCACGCGGCCGGTCATCCGCTCATGCTCATCCCTAGCACCAGAACCTGGGGCAGGTTCTCCCACCCTCCCTTCTCTCACCTTTGTGGGCTTCTCCCCTTCCCAGTTGCTCATTCCAAGCCTGCTCTTGGCCTCTTCTCTATGCCCTGTCCCCTAGGGGACCTCAGCCCCTGACGACTCCCCAGTTAGTGTCTCTACTCACACCCCTTCCATGAACTCACATGCATGCCTGGCTGCCTCTTGACACTCAAACTCAGTGTGTCGGTGGGGTTCCCAGCCTTCCCTGCTGGCCTGATCCTCGCAGCCGTCCCCATCCCAGGCTGGCACCCTCGCCTGTCCAACCGCTCAGCCAGAAAGCTCTGTACACCTCTCGGCTCCTCTTTCTCGCTCACCTCTGGCTCATCCATCAGGAGATCCTGTCGGCTCTACCTTCACAGCATTTCCAGACCTGACTTGCTTCTCCTCGCCTCCATGGGTGGTGGTCCAAGCCCCGTCATCCATCTCCCGTTCTAACAGCCTCTATGGCTCCCACCTCCCTCTGCATCTACAAACACTCTCTTCTCTTCTCTCCCCTGCAGCCAAACCCCCTGCTGGCCAGTTCTGAGTCTGCCTGGGGGCTCCCTCCTCAGGACCCTGGCATCCACTGTCCCCTCTGCCTGGAATATCTGCTTGACTCATTCTGTCAGCCCTTCACATGCTTGCTCAAATGGCCTCCTGTCTGAGGATCCCCCGGACTTCCCTGCTGCCCTCTCTATTCCTCATTCCCTTCACCCTGCTCTGGCTTTTCCATGACACTCATGACCACCACCCTCCCTACTTGATGCTTATTTATTTGTGTCGGCCCCGGCAGGGATTTGTCTGTCTTGTTCACCATTGGATGTACTCTGGTGCCAAGAACAATGCTTGTTGGCACAGCAGATGCTTGATAAATCTTTGTTGAATGAACGGCTGCATAGACAGGTGCACATCAACCTCGTGGGGCTCTCTGGGTGGTGGGCACCTTGAGGTCTTGAGGGCAGGGCTGGCTGTGCCAGGCCCGAGGTCCTGGCACCACCCTGCAGCCTCTGACGGCCCCGCTCTCCCTGCAGACATCAACGAGTGTGTGACGGACCTGCACTCGTGCAGCCGGGGCGAGCACTGCGTGAACACGGTGGGTTCCTTCCACTGCTACAAGGCTCTCACCTGTGAGCCTGGCTACGCCCTCAAGGATGACGAGTGCGCAGGTGAGGAGGGCGGGCTGGAGGCCCCGCCCCTGATGTGCTCTGCCTCTTGCCCCACCCCCTGCCCCGCCCTCACCCCACCTCCTATCCCACCCTGACCTATCCTGTCCCGCTCCCACCCTGCCCCTTGACCAGCCCGTGGCCTGACCAGAGCCTTCTCCCTCCAGCAAGCTCCAAGCACTTGGGTTTCTTGCCTGTGGGAAGACCTCGAAGATGATGGTGTTTGGGGCAGAGTGGGGCATCTGAGGCTGGTGGGCGGAGGCCATAATGTGCTTCTGTGGGGTGTCAAGTGATTGCCTCAGCATGCCTCAGTCCCCCTGTTTGTGCACTGGGGGGTAGAGCTCCACAGAGCTCTGTGTGCCACTTGTGTGCTTTTCACTGGAAAATTCTAGCCTCCTAAGAAGAGGGAGAATTATCATGGAACCATTTCAACAGATAACTTCTTGGGCTGCTTTTACGTGCCTGGCAGTGTTCTGAATGGCAGGATATGGGCTGGGGCACGGTGTCCTTGCCCCCACCTCCTGATGAGGGAGACGGGCCACCCAAGCAAACGGGGAGGGCAGGAGTGGCTGTGGGCTGGGTGTTACTTTAGGTGGGGCTCCAAGGAGGCCCCCGTGGAGGTGATGTCCCAGGAATCCAGACCTGCAGAATGAGAAGCTCTGGGGGAGGAGGCTCTAGGCAGGCAGAGGGAACAGCAAGTATGAGGGCTTTGGAGAAGGGAGAGATCTTGGTGTGGCCAAAGAACAGAAAGTCTCAGGGGTAAAGGCAGGCTGGGAGTGTGCAAGAAGTGGGACAGGGTTGGTAGGTCCCATCAGGGAGGAGGTTT
Source organism: Leptonychotes weddellii (assembly GCF_054177405.1). NCBI lineage: Eukaryota > Metazoa > Chordata > Mammalia > Carnivora > Phocidae > Leptonychotes > Leptonychotes weddellii. Next base: position 48,031,265 of record NC_138369.1, on the reverse strand, counting down.
GGAGTCTTAACATTTTTAACTAAAAATGTCCAGAAGAATGTCACCAAAGAGGTAAGACCCACAGAAGCACTCAAGTGTTGCAAACCCTGGAAACTGGATGAAAAGTGACCTGAGGTTGGGCATGAACTCAGGGAGGTGGATTAGCAAGCCCCACGTTGGGCCCTGAGCCTGGGTGGAGTGAGCTGGGAGGAGAGATGAGCCCTCGGCACACACATGTGCACACACAGATCCGGGGCCAGCCCCCCTCTGAAGACTCTGACACCTGGGGAGGGGCGCCACCTCCCTGGACGTGTCCCATGCCCCCTGCCCCTCTGTCATCTCGGGTGCTGGCTGCCACCTCCTTAGACCAGAGCAGCTGCGGAGGGGCTGCCTCCTCAGGCATGGTCTCGGGACAGGGGCCACACCCGGTCCACGTTTGGGTGCCTGAAACCCAGCACAGGGCCTCGCAGAGACCAGGCTGCTGTGGAACAGTGGTGGAAGCCGTGGAAACCAGACAGGGGAGGGATGGAGGGAAGGACAGGTGGAAGGACTGCAGACAGACAGACACACAGGCCTTGGTCTGGCAGTCAGTGACACTGAGTGAGTGTCTGCCCTGCCGTGGACTCCCTATACGTCACCTTTCTGCATCCTGTCTCGGTTTCCTCGTCTGTCAGGCCAGCTGTACCTGCTGCAGGAGGGCTGAGGGAGGGCTCAGCCAGCACTTTGTAAACTGTGGGGTGCTGCACGGAGGTCTGGGGCCCTCAGGGACTTGCTCTGTGCCACAGAGCAGGTGGAAACAGCGGTGCTTTCCAGATCTGGCAGCTTCCCCCTCGGTGCCACCTCCCAAGAAGGCTGGACACAGGCCCTGGGGGACTTGGGCCCTCGTCCTCATTTCTGCCTGCCCCGGGAGCACAGACCCTGGAGCAGGCCCCAGCCCAGGGTCCCCGAGCCATCAGCCATGTTCGTGCCTCCATCCCCCCTGTTTAAGAAGGCGTTTGTCGTAGCCCCTACTTGCTGGGGTTGTTGGGAGCACCAGGTAAAGAAAGCCCCGTCAGGGTGCCGGGCAAGGTGCCTGGTACCGCAGAGATGCTCAGGCACTGTGGTGAAAGCATCATTACTACTGGCCTGGGTCCCAGCAGCGAACTTGCTCTGCTGCCCTCCCATGATGGAGGAGACCTTTGCAACCGTCAAGGTCACGGTGGGGCGTGGGGGCAGGGGCCTGCCAGCCCACTGGCCCCTGACACCCCGTCTCTGTGTGGCAGATGTGGACGAGTGTGAGCTGGGCACACACAACTGCCAGGCGGGCTTCACGTGCCAGAACACCAAGGGTTCCTTCTACTGCCAGGCGCGCCAGCGCTGCATGGAGGGCTTCCTGCAGGACCCCGAGGGCAACTGCGTGGGTGAGCGGGGGCTGCGGGGGCTGTGGCCGCTGGCCGGGGGGGCTCTGGGAGGGCTCGCTGGGACCTGGCCCCGGGATGCACTTGCGAAACAGAACTCTTGAAATCCTGACCTGTCTGACCTTGGCTGAGTTCCTACACTTGTGGCCTCAGTTTACCCTTCTCTGGGATTGGACGGCATGAATGTCTATCAGAGGTTTTTAACCAAGCTAGCAGTAAGGAATATCTTTATATCTTGACCTGGTACACACACACACACACACACACACACACACAGCTGGAACAGAGATTCCACAAAACGTTACCCTACTACATGGGATACTAGCTAAAATTTCTATTTGCAGAGAATGTTAGTGAGACATATGGGGTCGAGCTCATTCCACACTCATGGGTCAAGACCTGCAGTTTGGGACATGGTGGCCTAGTTGTCCTCGCGTGGGTCTGAGATCTCACACTCTCCCCACCTCTCTCTACCTCCTTCCACAACACTGCTGGCCTGCAGCCTCACCTTCCTGGAGCTGCTGATGATGTCGGGTCCAGAGGCGGGGCGCCAGAGCCCCTGCGGGACTGACGGCATCTGCAGCAGGCATGGTCAAGGCGGCGCTCAACCCTGTGTGTGTGGTGAGGGGGGGCAGGTGAAAGATGCAGGGGAGGTGGAAAGACAGGCAGGTGTGCAAGGCCAGCCGCTGGCTGTGGACAGAAACCGGGGTGTGTTAGAAACAGCTTCCGTTGCACACCCTTCCCTCACGCGGGCAGCTGGTGGGACAGGTGTCTCCATCTTACAGGGAAGACACTTAGGGACAAGAGGAGTGTTGGCTTTATCTGAAGCCTTTCTCAAGACTCTGGGGGGGGTCCCTCTAGCCATTCTGGGAGCTGGAGCTGTTTCTGGGATACCCCTTAACAGCTCCTCACCATGTGACTCTGGCAGTGGCACGAGGGCTGTGGGCACGAGAGGGTCCCTGCGATCCTCAGCCAGGGTCAGGGAAATGTGGGGGTGGGGGTCTGCCCGAATGCCAACAGTTCTTCAGTGATTCATTCATTGACAGTGTTTTCAGAGCACTTACTATGTGCCTGGTTCTAGATGTCAGGGAGTTATAGCACTTCACTGAGACATCTTGGAGGAGGAGGGACTAAGCAAACACATTTATAGAAGTGGCAGTTATTCAAAGGTGCTTTGATAAATAATAAAACAAGTAGGGGATGAAATCTTAAAGGGGGGCTCATCTACCTAGAATGGTTGGGGGCCTCCCTGAGGAGGTGACATTGGGGCAGAGACCTGAGCAAGAGAGGGAGCCAGCCATGCAAATATCAGAGGGCAGTGTGTGCCTGAGAAGGGGGGACAGCATACGCCAAGGCCCTGTGGTGGGCTGGGGGCATCTTGAGATGATGAGGCCAGTGAGGCTGGGGCAAAGTGTGAGGGAGAAATGGAGGATGAGCTTGACAGGTTGGCAGGAAGAGCCAGAGCAGGGGCGTGACTTACTGTAGTTACCCTAGAACTCAGCTTCAAGTTCTAGGGGGGCCACTGCCTTTAACCGCCTCATCAGGGCAGCTGTGAGACTAATGTAGGAAGAGCTCGGCAGGTGCTTAGGTTCTTGGAGGAGAAGGCCCTGGGGTCATAGGACACAGGAGGGGGACACTCTCATCCCACAGCCCTGTCCAAGGCTGGTCTGGATCCCCAAAACGGCCACCTCTGGGTGTGGCCCTGGACTCAGAAACCAGGATGCGGGGAGGGGCCGTGCCAGGCTCCCTGTCACCTCCATCACTTCTGCAGACATCAACGAGTGCACGTCGCTGGCTGAGCCGTGTCGGCCAGGCTTTAGCTGCATCAACACCGTGGGCTCCTACACGTGCCAGAGGAACCCGCTGCTCTGTGGGCGTGGCTACCACGCCAACCAGGATGGGACCAAGTGTGTGGGTGAGGCCAAGCACCTCCCTGCCTGCCCTCCACCCAGCCTGGGGCTTCCTGGGTTCCTCGGCCCGTGGGTGGCCCTGGCCGAGGGGGAGCCTGGGCCTCAGGGTGCCCTGCTCGCCTTCCCTGGCAGACGTGAACGAGTGTGAGACGGGGGTGCACCAGTGTGGCGAGGGCCAGGTGTGCCACAACCTCCCTGGCTCCTACCGCTGTGACTGCAAACCCGGCTTCCAGCGGGACGCCTTCGGTCGGGCCTGTGTCGGTAGGTGGGCCCTGGTGGCCGGGAACCCCTCTGTGGTGTCCACCTGCCCCAGCCTTGCGCCGGGCCAGCCCTCAAGCCTCCTCCTCCTTCCTGCCGGCCCTGTCCTCCGCCTTGCTCTGCTGTTCCTCTTTGCTCTGGTCTCCTCCGCTTCTCTCAGCATGGCCCCGTCACCCTTCTTTCTTGCCTCTTGCTGTGTCTGTCCGTCCCTCTGTCTCTGCCTCCAGCCTCCTTCCAACACTCCTGCTGCGTTTCTCCCCGGCCCCTGGTCTTGTTGCCTCTCCTGTTCCCTGTCCAGGTTCCTCCCTGTCTCTCCTTGTGGGTCTCTGTGTCCCCGTCCTCACCCAACCCCGCTTCTACCTGGGGGTGGAGGGAGCTGGCTCCCAGGCCCCTTCTGCCCTCCCTGCGGGCCGCCCACCCCCTGCCTGCCGCCCGCCCGCAGACGTGAACGAGTGCTGGACCTCGCCGGGCCGCCTGTGCCAGCACACGTGTGAGAACACGCTGGGTTCCTACCGCTGTTCCTGTGCCATCGGCTTCCTGCTGGCTGCAGATGGCAAGCGCTGTGAAGGTACTGCTGACCCGACCTCTGACCCCGCACAGAGGTCCCCACCATGTAAAAAGCCCAAAGCCCTGCCAGCCCCTAGCTTCATACCTTCCCCGGCCCCATCCCTACCTCACACCACTTCTCTACCTCTGCCGAAGCCCTCCCAGAGGGCCCAGGGTCCGGCCATCTCACACCAGAGGGGCTGGGTTTCTGCATCGTCTGCACCCCCAGACAGGAGCTCCTTTCAGGCAGGGATGACAGCCCAGCCTCGGCCCCTTAGTAGATTCTGATCCTGGTCATGATTGCACATCCTGGGGGTCCAGGCAAGGAACAGAAGCGAGTGAAACATGACATCAGGCTCAGGCCAGCTGGAGAGCCCGGTGGTCATCAAGAGGGAGTGGCAGCCACACAGCACCTGGAGATGGTCCTGCCCAGCAGTGACAGTCCAGGCTGAGCCGATCTTGGTTTTTCAGTTGCTAGAAATGTAGCTCTCTAAGTAAAAGCTCCTGGTTTTTACAAGTTACGATAGATTTAAACTTCTAAAAAACACACCGTGAGTTACACCAAGCATATGAATGGGCTGGGCCCTGCCCACGGGTCAGGGGGTAGGTGAGGGAAGAGGATGTGGGTCTCTAGCCCCACCTAGCCTGGAGGCACTTTCTTTACTTCCCTCTTGGGGAGGGGAGCCTGCGGAGACCCCTGAGCTGGCCCTCCCATGGGACAGCACCAGTCCAGGGGCAGGGCAGTGTGACCAGGACCGGCTGCCTCAGAGGGCATATGGAGGGCCCCCCAGAATAGACCTCGCCACATTCATTCCTCGTCTGTGTTCTGATCACCTGTGAGCCCCTCCTCCAGGCCAGGCTGGGTGCAGCGAGCTGCGGGCATGGGTCTCGAATGGTGTGGCTCATTCACTCGCTTCTTGGCCTTCTGCCTTTGCTGCCACCATCCCTGCTTCAGGCAGCTTCTCTACACCCTCTGTGGCTGGAGGTCAGAGACCCAGAGATGAAGCCAGTGTGGCCCCTGGCGCCAGAAGTTCAGAGCCCAGTAGAGAAGATGATGGCTCATTTTATGTGAACGCCACGTGTGTTGGGAAATTCTGAGGGGGATCTGGACGTGAGTCAGACGGCGGCCCACCAAGCCCTGTGTGACCCACTTCCCCTGCTCCTCTCCCCTGGCCCCCTCTGCTCTGACCACACCAGCCTCCTTGCTGTCCTCGAGGTCACGAGGCACACTCTCACCATAGGGCCTTTGCTCTTGCTGTGCTTTCTGTCTAGAACGCTTCCCCCAGTTGCCCACATGACTGCAGAGCTGCAGCCTCCCAGACACTCTCTCTGTCCCCTCTCTACTCTTTCCCCACAGCGCTTGCTCCTTGGACGTACTAGTTATTTGACTCATTCAATTAGCCCTCCCCCTCCTTTCCCAACACACACGGCAACGGCAGCTCCACGAGGTGGAGATTTTGTCTTGTTTGTGGCTAAGTCCCCAAATTCAGCACAGGCCCGGCACATTGTAACAGCTCAGCATCTCTTGGTTGGATGAGGGAAAGCCAAGTGCCAGCCCTCGCCGAGCTTGGAGCCCAGTGGATGTTCCATCTGAGCCATGAGTTGACCTTCCCCTCACATACTCCCACACCGTTTGGCTCATGTGCCCACACGTGCAGCTCTGGTTCCTCCCCCCCCAGCCCCATGCAGAGCCAGGCGTGAGGATCAGGGCAGGCTGGTGAGGCCCCAGAGCTTGAGGGGGTCCTTATTAGCACCTAGATGCTGCCTCCCAGAGCCATCTCTACCAGCTGTTATGGCCTCTCAACGGGGCAGCATCTAGCTCCCCACTGGGGAGATCTGAGCCCAATCTGGGGCTGCCTCCTCCAGGCAGCAGGCCGAGACCCCACCAGCAAGCTCCAGCCCTGCCCCTGCCCCAGCTGCATGGCCCAGGTGGGCGCCTTGCCCTTTTCTGGGCCTCTAATTCCCCACTGGCCCTTACGAGAGGCTGGGACGAATGGCTTCCCAAGATACGGCTCTAAGTAAGCTGGGACCTCAGCCCTCGCCGCTGGGCTGGGAGCCTCTGCCCTGACCACAGGCCAGTGTCCCCACAGATGTGAACGAATGTGAGGCCCGGCGCTGCAGCCAGGAGTGCACCAACATCTATGGCTCCTACCAGTGCTACTGTCGCCAAGGCTACCAGCTGGCCGAGGACGGGCACACCTGCACAGGCAAGTCCTCTGCCCAGGGGCCCCCTGCCCGAGAGGCACCCTTGCCCGTGTGCCCGCTTCCCAGAGACTCCCTGCTGGGCCACGGACACACAGGACACACAGAGGCTTCAGCCTCATGTTAGAACTGGATTCCCAGCCCTGCGATGTCCTTGGCTGTGTGACCTTAGGCTCCTCCTCTGTAAGGTGGAGGTGATGGTCCCGGCCTCAGCGGGATGAAGGATGAGGTTACATACCTTGTCCAGGCCTGTGTCTGGTACCTTATGGGCCCTGCACTGCTAGTAGGAATCATGGAGTGAGCACTGGAATGGGAGTTCTCTTTTGCTGTGTGGCCACTGGCAACTCTGTTCCCCTCTCTGAGACCTGTTGTCCTCATCGTTGAAATGGGCCCCTAGGCTCCAGGGCTGTGGCAGGGCTGGCATGACTGTCCGCGGCTGGGCCCTTTGGGGACAAGGGGTTCACCAGGGGCCGAACCTCTTTCTGACAGACATTGACGAGTGTGCTCAAGGTGCTGGCATCCTCTGTACCTTCCGCTGTGTCAACGTGCCAGGGAGCTACCAGTGTGCGTGCCCAGAGCGGGGCTACACCATGACGGCCAATGGGAGGTCCTGCAAGGGTAAGTAAGGAGGACCCTGCCCCACCAGAGTCTCGGGCAGGCTCTGAGCAGCTTGCTGTGTGATTGGAACTCTGACACCTAGGACACAAACATGGAATGGCCGATGCCGCTAGTGGGTATATTAACCAAGGTCTGTGCCTGGGTTGAAGAAGGAGACAGTCTTTCTGCTGTTTGACTCAGCTTGGGCTCAGCTGTGAGCCCTCTCCTAGGAGAGGGACAGGGATCCTGAGGGGTGGATCCTAAAAGGAGACCTGTCCAGTGGAGAACCTGAGGAGGTCTCCGGGGTCCCAGGGTCTGTCCCCAAGCATTGCATCTGCTAACCTTGCATGCAGAAAGACATTGGACCAGCCAGAGCTGTGTAGAGCTGGGTAGGGCTGCACGGGGCTTCCCATCACTAAGGATGTACAAACCGGCTAGGCAGTCACCTGTTTTTGCAGTTTGCAACTACTTTCCTGGATGGAGACCGGGTTCTGTGACGTCTAATCTTCCTTCTATGCTGGGGAGTCACGATACTAAGTTCAGTTCCATTGGGACTTACTGAGGCCACCAAATTCTAGGCCTGGCAAGCCACCCGGCGAAGGTGGAGGGGTCTAGAATCCACTTGGGCAGGACACAGGAATATCCACGCCCTCCCCTCCCCCCCGCACAAGAAGTGACCACTCAGGGCTTCACAGCGCAGCCCGCCTGCCCTCCTCCTGGCCTGCGTGACTGACTCTTCCCTGGGTGGTGGGGCTCAGAATACAGAGTCCCCTGGGTTGCAGCTTTGGTCCACCAAGGCAGGCACTGGTATTCCTACAGGCCCAGGGGTCAGAATCGGTCCTGGGCAGGGTACAGAGTTAGACCAGTGTTGTTCAGCCTGGTGGTTGCTACCTGTAAATGGGTCCTGAGATCATTTTGGTAGATCTCAGCTGGCTGGTTTTGGGGGTTTTTTGTTTTTTTTTTTAATTAGTGAAGAACAAAATATAGGATCAGCTAGGGTGCAGTGGACAGAGTAGATCAGGGAACACCATACCTGTGCAGACTGTTCCAGTCCATATATGTATACTTAGTCTAATGCAAAAGGATTCTTTACCATAGGTTGATGTAAAGAAAAAATAAAAGACCCCAAGTGAGGGTAGGTAAATCATGGTCGTGGAGGCCTGGTAGGCTCACAGAAGCTGACCTCCCTGGCTGCAAAGCCCTCTGCTTTTTAGTTTAAAAAAGAGTAAGTATGGGCTCCATCAAAGGTAAGGATTTTGCCCGCCATCAGCTGAGTTGTATGGGACACATGGCTTTATGTTCCTAGAATAGGATTTCATTTTAGAGAACAAGGCTCTGTTCCACTTGATGGCAGAACACAGGTGGGGTCCCTTCTCAGAAGTCCAGTCAGACCCTGCAGTGACTTTGCTCTTGAAAACCTGTTTGAGTCCAGGATGGTCTCTCCCCAGCCCATGTCCGCTGGGGTCTGTGGGCTGCCTGGCCAGCCGACAGCGTCTCTGTTGCCACCAGAGAGGGCTCCCTGAGCCCGGGTGCACAGCTGCTCTCACTGGCCCTGGTGCATCTGACCCCCAGCACCCATCTCTGGCTGTGGCCCCTGCAGCTGCTTGTGCTTGCCCCCATCCCTGGTCACTGCATCCTCCTCCCAGGGGTGCCCCCCCCGCGAGGCCCAGGTCCCCTCTCTCCAGTTCCTGCTGCAGCCCCCACCAGGAGGTCAGGCGAGAGCGAGGCCCCACTGTACATGTGATGCCTTTGCTGCCCCTCCACACTGTCTTGCTGGAAAAGTCTCTGCGCTGTCACAGGGTGGTCAAGGACAGAGCGCGGGAAGGGTGGTTCTGCCTGGTCGTGTCCACTTCCTGAGTCACCTGTGGTGCCCACGTCTGCAGCCGCTGACCTTCAGAGCTAAGTGGTAGCCTTCTCTGTGCTCCGTGGTCCTGTTCTGACTCAGGCCAACCGCGGAGGTCTCGTGGCTCCAGCGGGAGGATGGGAGGACAGCCGTGGGAGAACAGAGTGTTCTGGTTAATATGTCACAGTAAATCCTGCCCCTCTTCAGTGGTTAAAAAAAAAAAAAAAAAGTGGGGACAGAAAAACGTGAAGGAATTGAGACTTGGCAGTGTCTCCTAGAATACATACTCCGTGCAGGCAGGGCCATGACCCTCATTCATCAGCACACAGGGCAGCGTCCAGCGCGTAGCAGGTGCTTCTTGAACGCTCAACCCCTCGACTGAACCGAGCGGCAAGTTCTGCTGATACTTGGATGCATCTTTTCCCAGTACCTTGTTATGCCAACATACATACAGTATGTATATATACGATATAATAGGAGTTAAGGTCATGCGGAAAATAACCTTGAATTCTGCCTTTGTTTTGTTTTGAATATATGTAAAGCCCTTATCAGCAGTCCACTCACAACGGGCTAGCTCTTAGCAACGCTATTAATCTGAGCACTGACTTTGTCCCCTATTCCTCCCCCATCTGGGTTGTGGGTGGCACTTGGCTGTCTCAGCTGGGGCTGCAGTGACACCCCTGAGGATATGGCCTTGTCCAGCTCTCCCTTTGGCCTGACCTCTCCAAGAGAGGCTCCAGGGATGAGGACGCCACAGACACAAGGGGCGAGGACTCTGGGGTCATAGGGAAGTCCTGTGACAGCATGGTGAGGCCAGGCTACAGGGGTGCTGACCCTTGGCTCTCCTCCCTCCTACTACAGCACTGGGCCGGCAGACAGCAAGAAGCAGCTCCCTCCCCATTCCCGCCACACCCCTGCCCAGGATCAGGGGCAGGACTTCCTGCTCACCAGTGTGGGCAGCCTGAGTATCACTGGGGCCAGAGGGGGAAGAGCAGGGGCCCTCCCTTCATGTGGATTCAGTTAATGAACCATCAGGACAATAACCGCGCCCATCCTGGCCCCACCGGCTCCTGCCCTGTTTTCTCCCACTCGCCTCTGTGCCACCCTGGGAAATCGGGATCATGACCCAGTTTGCAGAGGAGGAAAGGGAGGGGGGCTTGGAGAGGTGAATGAATGTCAGCTGGTCTGTCGCCACAGAGGGTGGTGGCCAACTGCCTGGAGTCAGCATGTGAGGATGGGAAGTGACACCGTTCCTGCCTCGTGGGGTTGTGAGGACAAATGAGTTAATGAGCGTAGAGGGCCCCGAGCATCGGATGGACATCAGGCGTAGACTTGGGATGCAGTTGGCTTCTGTTGTTACAACTTTCCTGGCATTCCTGTCACGCTGCTCTTCTAAGGAGTCCGTGTGGCATCGGGACTGGGTCCCTGGCTTCCAGCCCTAGCTGCCTGCTGACCGCTGTGTGACCTTGAGCGAGCCTGTGCCCCTCTCTGGGCCTCAGTTCCCTCCTGTGTCCGGGGAGGCCCGTGGCCCTCACCCTACAGGCCTGACATGAGGATTGAGTGAGGAGAAACCCCTAAACTGGATCAGTGTGGAGGATTGGAGCAAGAAACCAGAAGCCTCCCAGGGAAGCTCCTGATAGGCTCTGCCCCACCTCACCCCAACAACGGCCCCTGGCGCCTCCCTCAGCTGAGCCGCTAGTCTTCATGGAAAGGGTCTGTGGAACCCATTTATTTGATCTTACTTGTCTTGCAGGTTGCCTGTGCACAAACACGCCCCAAGTTTGCTTCTCTGAGCTTCTGTCAGATACTTACCTATATGTCTCTCTGTGTGTGTGTGAGTGTGTGTCAGCATCCATTTATGTCTGTGATTCTGTGTACCTGGGTGCGTATGCTTGAGCATAGGGGCGTGCTTAACCTCATGCCTGTCTGTGTGAGCGTGCACAGGAGGTGGGAGCAGGTCTGCGCAGCTTTGGGGGACATTCGTAGCTGCGCATCTCAGAGTCCGTACTTACAAGTGATGGGTCTGACACTTCCATCCAGCAATATGTGTGGGGCACCTGCTCTGTGCCAGGCACTCCGCTAGTTGCTGGGGACACCACGGGACCAAGAAAGACACACATCCTGCCCTTCTGGAGCTCACACTGAGGAAGGGGAGGTTGGACACAGAACAGACATACGAAGTAGCATGTGTTTCCAAGCAGGACAGGCAGTAGAAGGAGAATAAAATGGGAGGGGGACCACTGTAGGGTGGTCAGGGAGGGTGTCCTGCAGGGGGTGACCCTGAGCTGAGACCTAAAAGATGAGAAGAAGCCAGCCATGGGAAGATGTGGGGAAAGTGTTTCAGTAGCAGAAACAGCATGTGCAAAGCCCCTGGGGTGGGATGGGCATCGGGGCGTTGGAGCAGCGCAGAGACGTCCAACAGGCTGCAGCCCAAGTGGAAGGAGAGGAGCTCAGAGAAGGGCCAGAGGGGTGTGCATGAAGGGACTCGGCTTTTATTCTGGGAGCGTGGGAAGCCTTCAGGGGACACAGATGATTTATTTTAAAGCGAGGTCCTCAGCTGCTGGGTGTGGAGTGGACAAGGTGGGTGTGTGTGGTGGAGGGTGGTGGGGAGCTGTGTGCTTGCAGCCGGGACCAGCTGCCCTGAGACCCAGGCCTCCAGCGTGGGCTGTGGTGGTTTGGACGAATGCCCCCAGCTGAGGGGTCCCCGTCATCACCCTCCTCTTCTACCCCCCCAGACCTGGACGAGTGTGCACTGGGCACCCACAACTGCTCTGAGGCTGAGACCTGCCATAACATCCGGGGCAGCTTCCGCTGCCTGCGCTTCGAGTGCCCTCCAAACTACGTCCGGGTCTCCGAAACGTGAGTGCCCCTGCCTGGCCTTGGGCCAGGGACCCCTGCACCCCTCTCGGGCTGCCAGTCTTCACCCCTCCTGCTCTTCACAGGTCCACACGGCTGGGTCTGTGGTCTGACCACACAGGGTACAAATAAAAGCACCTTGCAGAAAGCTCAGAGCAAAGGGAACAAAGGGAAGACAACTCACAGAGAATCTCCATCCCCTTCCCTCCTTCCACGCGCACACACACATAATATACTAGCTAGCGATTGTTGTGTAACACGTTATCCCAACACGTAGCACCTTTCCATGACAACCAGTTATTATCCCCCTGTGGTTTGGAGGGTCAGGAAGCTGGGAGCAGCTTAGCTGGGTGGTTCTGGCTTCAAGTCTCCTGGAGCCATGTCATCTGAAGGCTCGAGTGGGGCTGCAGGACCCTGTCACTCAGCCACGTGGCTCTGGGCAGTAGGCTCCTTGCCATGGGGGCCTCTCCGTGAGGCTGCTGGTGATGTGGCTTCCCTGGCATGGGTCATCAGGAGAGCACGTGACAGTCCTTTGTAACCTAACCTAACGTTAGAAGTGACATACTGTGTCACGGGCACACAGTCCAGCACTGCGAGAGGTGGGGGGTACCCTGAGGATACCCTGACCACACAAGGTGTGGCCACCAGGAGGTGGGACATCCAGGACCATCCTACAGACCGGTGACCACACTTCTTACTGATCACTTCTTGGCATTTTGCCGTATTTCCCGTCCTTTACTAAACATACTTTTTCATAAAGCACTTTCGTGTTTCCTATAATTCAGTTGTCTTCCACTTTATTTTACTTTGTAAGGTATTTTCCATGCTCATGTTTTTATAATTGCAAATGGGACACGTGCTTATAAAAATATTTCCATAACAAAAGTGGGTCAAGCAAAAGCTCTTGCCCCTGCCCCCAGCTGGATGTGACGGCCTCGGAGGGCGCCCACCTTCCCTCTTATGCTGGCACGAGGTGCTGGTGACTCTGCGGTCACACATGTGCTCAGCTGGGCCCGGCTTGCTGCTTCTACCTCATGGCTGCCCTGTGGCACATTGCCCTGTTTCACTATCACATACCCTCTGACGTCCATGTGCATGCGTGTCGGGACATTTAAGCGAGTGTGTCTAGGTGACCTGGACAGGTCCTCCCTTCTCTGGGTCTTAGCTGCCCCGTCTGGAACATGGGGGTGAGAGCAGCGCCAGCCTGGGGTGGGTGTGCGCACGAGATGAGTAAAGGGATGCATGGGCTTGGCACGGTGCATGGCGTGACGTAAGCACTGCGTCATTTCCACTCGCTGGTGGCATGGTTGTCGTCGTGGCGCCCGTGTGGCCCTGTGCCGCCATGGTACACCAGGTGGGAACTCTGCTCAGAGGATCCTCTAGAGCTGCTGAGCCCTGGCGCCTAAGCAGCGTCCATTTTGGAATCAGTGAGCTTGTGGAGAGTGACTTAATGAGGTAGGGGTGACAGTGGCTCTGAGAGCCAAGAAGGGACAGATTGATGCTGTGCTCAGAAATCAAGCTCTTAGACCCCCTGTGGGATTTGGTGGAGGTTCCCTCCTCATTGTCATTGTCATGTAGCATGGCCGAGTCTCGAGGCTTCCTAGGGAGTGGGTGACTTGGAGCTCCAGGTGGGCCAGCGGCCCTGGTACTCAGAGAGGCTTCCCCTGGGAAAGGGCAGGCTACCCTGAGTCAGAAAAGGAGACAGCTCCAAAGGAGAGTCAGTTACGGAAGAAAAGGAATTTGGAAAATGGTGAAACAATCAAAACACCGTGCCCAGGGAATCTGTGCAAATGGGAAGTATGCAGGTGAAAACAAAACGGAGGAAGGCGGGTCAGAATGAAGGGAGGAAGGAAGAAGACAGGGAGGAACGTGTGGCTAAGGGCTGCTAACACAGCGTCCCAGGCGCCGTGTGAAGCCCTGCATGCCCATTAACTCACCCCAACCAACGGTCGAGACCACAGGCTATTATCCCACCTCACAGATGAGGAAACTGAGACCCAGAGAGTTAAGGCGACTTAGCAGAATAGAGCTGGCGACGGAGCCGGGCCACTTGGCCCTGAGCCTGCTGCTGAGGCCTGCGCCATGTCCAGGCCTGGTGGCCGTCAGGGGTGGGAGCGCCCCCCCCCCGCCCCCGGGCCCGCTGACCACGCCCCCCGTGCCCCCCACAGGAAGTGCGAGCGCACCACGTGCCACGACTTCATGGAGTGCCAGAACTCGCCGGCGCGCATCACCTACTACCAGCTCAACTTCCAGACAGGCCTCCTGGTGCCGGCGCACATCTTCCGCATCAGCCCGGTGCCCGTCTTCGCGGGCGACACCATCTCCCTGACCATCACCAAGGGCAATGAGGAGGGCTACTTCGGCACGCGGCCGCTCAATGCCTACACGGGCGTGGTCTACCTGCAGCGGCTGGTGCGCGAGCCCCGGGACTTCGCCCTGGACGTGGAGATGAAGCTCTGGCGACAGGGCTCCGTCACCACCTTCCTGGCTAAGATGCACATCTTCTTTACCACCTTCGCGCTGTGAGGCACACGTGCCTGCCCAAGCGCCCTGCGGCAGCGGCGGAACCCCGGGATCCCTCCGCGGTGTCCCCGCGCCAACCTCTGGGCCACCTGCAGGCGCTCGCCATTCTGCGGTCGCTGAACGCTGCATATGCGGGGCCGGGTTATGGTGGTGGGTTTTACTATAACTCTGTAAATTAACTTAATTTTGCTGACCCATTTCCTCCTGGATTCCTGGGCTTCTCCTGTGTCCCGCACCGCGGGAGGGCGCTTAGCAACAGGAAGTGTGCCTAGACATTGAGGGCAGTTCAAGGTCACAGTAGGTGCTCCTTGGGTGGAGTTAGAGGGCCGAAGACTGGAAACCCAGTGACCACGTTGGGGTGTTTGGACTTAACTGAGTGGCCTGTCCCCAAAGCTGATATTCCATTTCATATTCCACTGTGATTAGCTCTTTACTTTAAAAAAAAAAAAATCATTTTGAGTGTTTTTTAATTATAAAAGTAGTATGCACACATTGCAAAAAAATATATTCAAATAGTACCAAAGGGTTATAAAGTAAAAAAAAAATGAAAAAAAGAAAAAACCCTTATTTTGTAAAGTGTTTGTGTTAGATGATGGTATCTGCATGTCTCAGGCCGGTTTGTCGATCATGATGGTCCTTGATGTCTTATTCAAGGCATTAGCCCCCACCCGGGAGTTCTTTTCTTGGGGGTGAAGGGATCACAGTGTAAACAGTGCTAGCTTTGGGATCCTTTCCTCATATTTTACTACAACTTTGCCTCCTCCTCCTTCCCCAGAGGTGGCCCCCCACGGGTTTGTCACTCTGGATTTCATCTGGAGACTGCAGTCCTGGTCCTGGTCACTGGGCCCTGAAAACATCAGGTCAGACAGAGGACTCGGACAGGCCCCCGAAGGCTGAGAGAATTCATCTTTCCTTCGCTGCCCCGTGTAGGTTTCTGGGGCTTTGAGGCTGCAGCAGACCAGGAGGGCTGAGAAGGCGCGGCGCCGGGACCCCAGTCTGAGCACCCCCCCACATGCACGCTGCCGCTCCCCTTGACTCTTTCTCTAAGCCAGTGGATTTCCGATGCAGGCAGTGTGTGACCCTGGGGGTCTTGAACTGAATGTGGTGGGCAGCAGCCACCACTGAAGCACCCGGCTAGAACGGACAGTCTCACAACGCTCCGCACCTGGGTGGGGGGGGGGGGCACATGTCAGGACACAGTGGGTATGAACATGCGCGTGTGCCACCAGCTCTGGTGGGTGGTGCTGGGACACAGAGTGCAGCGGGCCCGAGGGGGACGGTGGTGAACTGGGAGCGCATGCCCTGGGAGGAGGAGGCAGGACACAACTCCAGCCATCCCGCTTTCTGGAAACCCGCACCCGCGTGGCGGGATGCTCTCATTCTTCCAGACAAGCTCCCAGACTACATTTTGATGTAAAATCTTCCAATTTAAGATGTGATTATTTAAAACTTTTTAGCAGCAGGAACGAGCCAGCCCCGGAGCTTGCTGCTGTAAGCCTCCCCTGGAGGCCTCTCTGTCTCGTGGCCTTTTCTCCCCTCCCTGCCCCTCCCTGGCTCCGTCCCCAAGGCCACGTAGCAGGAGCCAGGATTTCCTTCTCGCGGCCTTGGCCATCTCTCTTCCATTTCCCTGGTTGTGGGGAAAACCGGAGCCAGCAACGATGTCAGGCTTGGTGCTCACCAGGCGGGGACCAGTGGGGACCGGGCCTCCAGTCTACAGGCAGGTTAGGGACACCAGCAGGGGACGGGGCTGCACCTGGCTGGCGGCAGCTGGCCCTGGCCTACACAGGCTTGGCTTCTTCCTCCAGCTCAGGGGTTACTCCCTGTGGGACCTCGAGTGAGTGACATCACCTCCCTGGATTTCATTCGCCTCATCAGTGGAGGGGGGTGTCCACAAGTTTTCTCTCATGGGGCCGCGATGCCACTAGAATGAGCAACACACCTACAGCATCCAGCTGGGTGCCTGGAGGCTCTTGGAAAACGAGTTTTCCTTCTGACTTCAGAGGTTCTAAGGTTCGGTGATTCTAGAGTTCCATGTCTACAAGGAGTTTGGCAAGCCACAGTTTGAGGGACTAGGCCCTACAAGACTGCCCTCACTCCGGACGCCAGACACAAACTTGGGGGTCCCCACGACCACCCTCAGGTTCGTTAACTGAACAACTCAGGGAAGCGCCAAACTTAGGATGACAGTTCTGTTAGGATAAAAAGCATACAAACTGAAATCATCCAAGGGGAATGGTGCATAGGGCAGAAAGGAGGGGTGCATGTCCCCAGGATGTGTCCCTTTCCTGGCGTGATGGGTGACAGTTTGTGCAAAGTGTGACCAACCAGGAAGCCTTCAGTATCCAGCACTTTCATTCGAGCTTGCTCGTACTGCAGCCTGACTGACCTATGGTGTCCAGTCCCTCCTGCAGGTCTGAGTTGATACGGCATGTCCCAAAGCCCGCCTCCTCAGTCACATTATTAAACTGTCCACTGCCTCACGTCCCCAGGCAAAGCCAGTCCTGTCAGGACCTTCCAAGGGCCTAGAGCTCACCTCCCTTAGTTGAGGGCAAAGGCCAGCTCTGCCTTTAGGTACTAAAGCTGAATTCCAGCCCCCTGGCCCCTGGCCCAGGCTTTCCGATAGTGGAGTGATCATATTTGGGCACCTGTGTTTAGCATTAACTTGCTTCACCTCCTGATGTGCTGCTGTGTGTACCTTATGATAAACTTGGGCAGGACTGTTTAGCATAGAAATGAGCTAGTGGTTAGCCAAATCCAGCCAAATCCAGTTCTTTCTCAGGCCGGCTTTTCTAGCAGTAGTGCATCCTGAGGAGGCTGGAGCTCAGTGCTGCAACTTACTCAAGGCCATGGCCATCGGTGTCAGCATGGTAACCCACCCACAATGCCGCAGCAGGTGGGGGTCACCTGGAGAATAAGACTGGGTCCCATGCTGTCATTAGCACCTCGACCAGCCCATTGTCCCTTGTATGACTAAATGTCTCCTGGGGTGGCCCGCTCAGGTTTGCACCTTCCATTCAACCTTGTCAGGTTCCAAAGGCAGCTCGGGAGGGCCTGGCTTCCCCGCATCTGGTATCATCGAGCTAAGAGACCATATCATCTCTTCCTCCAAGCCTCTCCCAAGATGTTAATGTAATGCCGGATAAATAGAATATCGGGTTTGTCTCATTGCATAACCCACCCATTTCTTTACCCTCAGCTACGGCTCCCTTTCTCTCGGTCTGTACTCCAGTTCTTCCACCTTTGGAAGGGACGTTAGCTTCGGCCACCGTGCCCGTCTACACCGCAGGCACACGTCAGATCAACTGGCTGCAAACTCTGAGGTCCCGTGACCACCCTCAGGTTCAGTAGTTCTCTAGACTCACAGAACTGAAGAAGGTGTCTTACGTATTTTTACAGTTATTACAGAAAAGGATACAGATCAAAATCAGCCAAGGGAAGAGACACGTAGGGCAGAATCCAGGAGGGTCCAAATGTGGTTTCCAGTTACGCTCTCACCGTGGAGTCCCGGATGGCATTGCCTCCTCCCAGTCTCGATGTGTGATAATCCCCCCGGAGGATCACCCAACAGGGAGGCTCGCCTGCGCCTTTGGAGTCCAGAGTCTGTAGTGGAGCTGGTTGGTGGTTGGGGCGCACACGGTGCCTGGCCCCAGGTGGCAGCGCAGTCGCTAACGATTTCACCCGGATTCACCTGGAGCGGGTTGTCCCAGCGGAGGGGATGCTACAGCAGAGGTGGTGAGGCACGCAGTTGAAAAATACGAGGGACCAATGCTTACAAAGACACAGAAGTGCATGGTTACCGCTAAGTTGCGCTGACTTGCAGAGAGACAGTGAGAGCTCTGGGGTTGTTAGCAGGTAGTGGCTGAGGGCGGGGCAGAGCCCTTCAGTGGCAGCTTACAGAGGCACCTGTCTCCTGCAGGGGAAGGGCAGAAACGCCTGAGGGGCAGGCCGAAGACCTGCTTGACTGTGGGAGTCACGGAGCTCCAGGGACATTTGCTGCTCAGCCAGGGTCAGTCATGGGAACTTAAGGGCCCCAGGGTGAGACACCTGAGACCATGAAAATGGAGGGGAACATCTGGAGACGCAGAGGAGGCTTGCCACTACCCTGCAGGGCCCCAGGTGCCCCTTGGGTGCTGCTCGAACCTCCTCTCCTGGCTGCCAGGCCGATAACTAGGGTTAAAGCCCAGCATAAGCTGGCAAGAGGTGTGCTGGGCTTGATAAAGAAGGAAAGAGACTCTACACCCAAGAATTGCAGAAATGATCTGGCAGGTGATGACGAGAGCCAGGGGAGCTCCCCGAGATGGATCTTGAGGGTGCTGGACAAGCACAGCCGGAATGAGGGTCTGGATAAACATGACTTCACTGACTCGGGGGCACTTTTTTGGGGACACGGGGTTTAACACCGTGTCCTGGCAAGGAACCCAGGGGATAGGGCCTACTCACTGACAAAGTGGCGCTTCGTGGCCTGGACACAAATGATGGCTGATTCTAAGTTGTCCCAGAAGCTGCCAGCTTGGAGTGGGGCTGGAGCGGGAAAGGGGTCTGCAGCGGGTGTAGGTCGCGATGCAGGCAGCCTTGCTACCTGGGCTAGACACACTCAGCCCTGAAGGGGAGCTCATGGCAAGCCCCGGGGAGGGGGGATACGCAGTGCGGGCCCCTGGGGTGCTAGAGCAAGGCCATGCCATCCACCGCTTGAGAAACGGCCTATGGTGTGTTGCTGGGCCCTCGTGGAGACCACACACTTGACCACGGGCGCCATGTGGCTGTGCATCTGCAGCCACCCACTCCAAGCTGCGTCCGCCAGACCCCCCAAGTCCTAGAGTTGGACGCATCCATCACGGTCCATCGTAAGATGGAAACAGGTCCAGGATCGAGCCTGAGCAGGACCGGAGGCATGAGGGGGCTTCATGAGCAGGTGGCATACACTCCTGGGTCGCCCAGGGCTGTTGTACCAAGCCTATCCCCTTTTGCCAGGTGGGGGTTTCTCTAGAACCAGCTGGAAGAGGAAGATGATGCCAGAGCTTGGTTAATGAAGGGTCAGCTCCGTACAGGTGCAGGTTGGAAATGAACGGCACCTGCGTGACAGCCATATCCAGAAGTGACCTTGAAAGACAGTGGAGAGGGGACATCTTCCCAGTGGGTGGTGCTGTGGGCAGTGAGCCCCTCATCCACTTTGCGTGGAAGGAGGAGTGGCTTGAGGTGGGACTGTAGGGGGAGTGGCCATTGAAGGGCCATCAGGCCTGGAGCCGCTGCCCCCACGTCGCTGCAGGGGAAAGCTGAGACCGAAGCCAGCACTGTCAAAGGTGACAAATGTCCTGATGGCAGTGCTTGGGCCCCGAGCCCCGCCAGGCCTGCGGTCACAGCGGCCTTTGAATTTTCTGTCATTACTTTCTTTTCTGTGTAAGCTAGTTTGGTTGAGTTTTCTGTCAAATGCAACAGGACAACCCAACAGGATGCAGTAAAAAGTGGGGAAGGGTGTGCCAGGGGAAGGGAATGGCACGTGCAAAGCTCCCGGGATGGGAATGAAGGAGACTTGGTGAGGAGTTTGGGGTGTGACCGGAGCGGGCAGGGAGGCCTCAGATAGGACTCTGATCTAACCTTTCGGCAGTGCGGAGTGTGGCGGGGCGGGGACAGGGGCACTGTTGTGTCTTACAGACGTCCCTCTGGCTGCAGTCTGGAGAATGGATTACAGGGGGTGAAGGCAGGTCCCTACAGGGGTTGACCCCTTGGGGGATATCAGCACCTTATTGGGTTAGGATCCTTGGACCTGGTCTTATCACTCCAGCCCTATCTCCTGTCCAGGCCCCTCTCTTACTTATCTCGGGGGCAAGCCAGTGACTGACTCACTCATCAGACTGGACGAACCTGCTGGAACGATCTTAACCCAAACTGGTGACATTCACTCTAATGTTTATGCGTTCTGCCCTTCTGCGTGCCCTCTGCTCTCCAGACCCTGGGGATGGGCCGCAGTTCATGGCCGTGTGTCAGGTGGAGCCCAAGCACCATACACACACACACACCCACCCCCACACACACACACACACACGTGCGTGTGCACTTAGTTCCACATCTTCCAGCAGGCCCCAGCCTGCCTGCTGCTATCCCTGCTGAGCTTCCTGGTGCCTCTGGGGCCCAGCTTGGGGGGCCTGCCCTCTCCAGGCAGAGTCGACTGGAGGCAGGGCCCCTGCACTGAGAGGGTTGGGGGCTGTCTGTGCCAATGCGCCCCATCCCAGCGCTCAGGCCTCCCTCCTGGGACCCACAAGGGATGGCCAGTGTGTCCATGCACAGAGGGTCGTGCAGGGAGCGCCTGGGGCTGCTGGCCTTTCTGTTGCATTGGTTTTCAGACCTTGGGGCAGAAGGCTGGCAGTCACCCCCACAACTGTCCCTGGGGTCTGGGTCAGCATCCCCGTCCTGCTCCCCCAGGCCTCCATCCGGACACTTTGTTGTGTATCTCTGTGTTAGGAGGAGCTTTAGAAAATGAGTACTATGACTGGGTGTGTATGTAGTTTTTAAAAAAATATTTTATTTATTTATTTGACAGAGAGCACAAGTAGGCAGAGCAGCAAGCAGAGGGAGAGGGAGAAGCGGGTTCTCCGCTGAGCAGGGAGCCTGATGCGGGGCTCGATCCCAGGACCTGAGCCGAAGGCAGATGCTTAAGCGACTGAGCCACCCAGGCGCCCTGGATGTAGTTTTTAAATAAGCGTTCTACTTTAGAATAGTTTTAGATATGTAGAAAAAGTGCAAAGATAGTACAGAGAATTCCTGCACACCCCCCACCCACCCAGTTTTCTCTATTGTTAGCCCCTTACACTATTCTCTGCATTCATCACAATGACCAAACCAATACCGATACACTATTATTCACTAAAATCCACCACTCATTCAGATTTCCTTGAATCCGTGTCCTTCTTCATCCGTGGACACCACCCAGGACACCCTGTTACCATTAGTCATGGCTCCTCTTGGCCTTGATAGCTTGTCAGACTTTCTTTGTGACAACATTGACTGTTTGAGGAGTGTTGGTCAGGTGCCTTGTAAGCTGCCCCCTCCTGGAACTCGTCTGGTGTTTTCCTCATGATTAGACTGGGATCGTGGTCTGGGGGGAGGAAGACCCCAGAGATGTCACACCGTATCAAGGTTGCAAGCTGTCAGTGTGACAAATCATTGTGGGTGTTGACCTTGACCACCTAGCTGAGGTTTCTCTCTCGGTGAGGTTTCTCTGATTGTAACCTTACTCTTTTTCCTTCTTCCCCTCCTGCTTCCTTTGCGCTCCTACTTTTAATTCTTTAACGGTCCCATGTTACAGTGGTCATTCAGTTTCTTCATTGCTTTGCACTTGGCACTGTTTTAAACTGTTACCATTGTTGCTATGTGGGTCTGGTCTGTGGCTGCAGAGTCCTCTGGGGGTGCCCGTGATGATGCCCAGGCTGCCCCCGGGTACCAACCCCCCAGACCCTGCCATGGGGAGCGTCCATGTCCTCGTGCGTTTGGGGCCTGTTTCAGGACTTCTCTGGACATGAAACCAGGAGCAAACTGCAGGTCATGGGGTGTCTGTATCCCTATTCTTCTTCTTTTTTTTTTTTTTTAAAGATCTTTATTTATTTGAGAGAGAGAGAATGAGAGACAGAGAGCACGAGAGGGAAGAGGGCAGAGGGAGAAGCAGACTCCCCGCCGAGCAGGGAGCCCGATGCGGGACTCGATCCCGGGACTCCAGGATCACGACCTGAGCCGAAGGCAGTCGCTTAACCAACTGAGCCACCCAGGCGCCCCTGTATCCCTATTCTGTGACATTTTGTTAGGCTGCCCTCCAGAAAGGCAGCATGTCAGCCTCCTGTAAACTCTGTCCCCATAGATGACACAAGCCACACTGGGGGACGAGCAGTGGCATTGCCCCTGTGCGGGAGGGGGTCTGAGCACCCCACTGGGCACCCAAGTCTTGCTTTATCCGAGTCACTGAGCTACACCACAAACCAGGGCCCCACCCAGCGAGCTGAGGACCCCTGTGCTCCATCGCTTGGCTGGCACAATATTTGGAAAAGTTTTGAGCCAACGCTTCACATCAACTTATGGTTTCCCAAGGAAAAGTGGTTCTTTTAAAATATTTTGATTTGGTAGCCCCTGTGGCCCCTTAAAATCTCATGGCATCTGAAAAACAGACCCTGCAGAGCACTTTTCTCAGAGGAAGAGCTGTCCTGCAATGGGCCAGGCAGCCTGGCTGGAGGTGGTAAGTGCCCCATCACAGGAGGTATGCAAGGTGGGCCAGGAAGGCCAGGACATGGGATGGAGCCCTTGAAGTTCTGTCTTGTCAAGATTCCATGGTTTTGTTAGGCACACGTTCCCGCCTTCCGCTGCTCTGCAGCCAGGGTTACTGAGGCGGCTCTTTATTTTTTGGCCGAGTTCAGGCGGATCTGTGGGGCAGTGGTGCCCCCTTGTGGCTGCAGCCCTAGCCTAAGCTAATCCCCCACCAATGGCGAGGGATGGATTTGGACAGGTGGGTATGAGGGCAAGGTGTTGTTTTAATTTCAAGTTCTTATTTAAATTCTAGTTGGTTAACATATACTGTAATATTAGTTGCAGGAGTAGAATTTAGTGATTCATCACTTACAACATATAACACCTAATGCTCATCACAAGTGCCCTCCTTAATCCCCATCACCCATCTAGCCCATCCCCCACCCATCTCCCCTCCATCTGCCTTCAAAGGGTTCTCTATTGTTAAGAGTCTCTTACGGTCTGCTTCTCTCTCTCTTTTTCCCTCCTCTATGTTCATCTGTTTTGTTTCTTAAATTCCACATAGGAGTGAAGTCATTTGTCTTTCTCTGACTTCTTTCGCTTAGCATAATACACTCTAGCTCCATCCATGTCATTGTATACGGCAAGATTTCATTCTTTTTGAAGGCTGAGTAGTATTATATATATAATATATACACCCCACATCTTCTTTATATATTCATCAGTCAGTGGACATCTGGACTCTTTCCATAGTTTGGTTATTGTCAATAATGCTGCTATAAACATCGGGGTGTATGTGCCCCTTTGAATCAGTTTTTCGTGTCCTTTGGGTAAATACCTAGTAGTGCAATTGCTGGGTCATAGGATTGTTCTATTTTTAACTTTTTGAGGAATTTCCATACTGTTTTCCACAGTGGCTGCACCAATTTGCATTCCCACCAATGGTGTAAGAGGGTTCCCCTTTCTCCTTGTTAACATCCATTAGCAACAACATCTGGTGTTAATTTTAGCCATTCCGACAGGTGTGAGGTGGTATCATTGTGTTTGATCTGTATTTGAGCGAAAGGTATTTTTGATGGTAAGGAGGACCATGGCGCCTCATGGGGCACACAGAGGCCCTGCTCATGAGCCGTTGTGGCTGGAGGGAAGGGGGAACTAGGAGCAGAGGCTTGAAATCTGGGGGAAGTTGGATGGGAAGAGCATTGCATGCTGAGTGGGGGATGGTCCTCAAGGGGATGTGGCCTGGGTGGTGCCCTGACTTTGGCAGAGTGGCCAACCCTCCCTTGAACAGCAGGTGTGTCCCCTGCAAGGCTGTGGTCTCCCTGGGGTCTGCTCCGTTGCCCCACCTGTGGGACCACGAATTCTCACCCATAAGGATCTTCCTGGCAAAGGGACTTATTGACCTGGCCTGACCTGTGTGCCACGTGACCACCATTGGTGGCCAGGTGCTTTAATGGTGGTGGAACTGCGGGCCAAGCTCACCACCCAGAGAACCGACATGTCTTGGTTCCACCAGCGTCTACCTGGCAGCCCCTGCCAGGTTTCAACCTCTGTGCTTGGGGGCCCCTCATTGCTAAAATTTCACTCCACCCCTCTCCAACCAGAAGGGTGGGCTTCTGTTCCTATTTTACAGAAGTGGAAACTGAGGCTTAGAGCCTGTGACTCCTAAGCTCACATAGAGATTCACACCCAGGTGTACCTGCCTGCAAAAGCTCAGTGGTCGGGAGAATGAAACAAGTGACAGGCTGGGAGAAAATATTTGCTAAAGACATCACTGATGACGGACTGTTATCCAGAAAATACAAAGAACTCTTAAAACATAATGAGAAAATGGATGATCCGATTTAAAAATGGGCAAAGACCTCAACAGACACCTTATCAAAGAAGATGTATGGATGACAAGTATGTGAAGAGATGTTCAACACCATACATTATTAGGGAATTGTACATTAAAATGAGACACCACTTCACACCTAGTATGATGACCAAAATCTAGAACACTGACAATGCCAAATGCTGCTGGGGATGCAGAATAATGGGAACTCCCACTCATTGCTGGAGGGAATGCAAAATCGTATACAGCAACTTTGGAAGACAGGTTGGCAATTTCTTACAATACTAAACATGCTCTTACCATATAATCCAGCAGTCACACTCCTTGGTATTTACCCCACGGACCTGGAAATATATATCCACACAGAAACCTGCACAGGGATGTTTCTATCAGCTTTATTCATAACTGCCCAAAATTGGAAGCAACCAAGATGTCCTTCGGTAGGTGAATGGGTACATAAACTAGTCCATCCAGACGATGGAATTGTTTAGTGCTAGGAAGTGAGCAACCAAGCCATAAAAGACATGGAGGAACCTAAAATGCGTATTATTAAGTGAAAGGAACCAGTCTGAAAAGGCCACATAGTGTGTGATTCCAGCTATATGACATTCTGGAAAAGGCAAAACTATGGAGACATAAAAGATCAGTGGTTGCCAGGCATTAGAAGGAGGGAGGGATGAGGAGGTGGGACCCAGAGGATTTTTAGGGCAGTGAAACTACTTATAATGGTGACACATGTCATTATATATTTTTTCAAAACCCATAGCATGTACACCACCTAGGGTGGACCGTCAGGTGAAGTGTGGACTTTGGGAGATGATGATGTGTCCATGTAGTTCATGAATGGGTGTTGATAGTAGGGGAGACTGCGTGTGTAGGGGTAGGGGGTATGTCGGAACTCTGCACTTTCCACCCAATACTGCTGTGAGTCCAAAACTGGTCTGAGGGGTGCCTGGGTGGCTTAGTTGGTTAAGCATCGGACTCCTGATACCGGCTCAGGTTATGATGTAAGGTTTGTGAGATGGAGCCCTGTGTCAGGCTCCATGCCCAGTACCCTCTCCCTCTGCCCCTCACCCCCCCAAAAAAAACCACTCTGAAAAACAGTCTATTAAAAATAAACAAATAAAAAAACTTCATTGCATTGCCCTACCCAGGCTCCAGAAGCTCACAGTCTGGTGGGGAGCTGGACATGGAAACAGGTACAACCATCTGGACAGTCACTGCAATGAGGAGGAAGCCACAGGGGGCTGTGGACTCTTAGAAGGGCTATTACGCTGGCATCAGAGAAGGCTTCCTGAAGGACGTGTTGCCTCCAATGGGTTTTGCCCTTCCAGCAAATTACCCAGGTAGAGAAGCAGGGTGGGCATTCCAGGGAGGGAACCAGCTTGCACCGAAGTGCAAGGTATTGGGGGGAGCAGCGGAAGTTCTCAGGTGCAGAGTGGGGATGCGCCCGAGCGGAGTTAAGTCGCAAGAGGCGGGCCAGTGGACCCTGGGCGCCGCTCCTTAAAGCCTCCCGGATCCGGCCCAGGTTGAAGCGAGGTTGAAGCGAGGTGTGGGCTCGCGGAGGCTGCTGCCGGCTAAGGGTGTATGCGGCGACGCCTGGCGGTGGTGAGGGGCACTGCAGGCGGCCGCGCCGGCGCCGACCAGGGAGCGTCTGTGCTGGCCGGGGCCGGGTGGGGCTCCGCATCCCAGGGCAGAAATCAGGGGGTCTGTGACTAGGGATGCACAAAAACGACATCTTTTGCCTGTCACTAACCTCTCGTGGAACTGTAGTGTTTCCTTTCATTACTCACACAGACAACAAACCACGGGAGCTTTAGCTGTGTTCACACTACATTTCGGATATCTCACAATATCATTTCTGCTCGTTAGTACTTTAAATTATCGTGGGCGTTCGACCTGCCACCAGACCGTGTTATTCATTGTGTTAAGACAGAAGCCCACACAGTGCCATCGTACCAATTTCTTTTTAGTATTTGGATAACTATAATTTCAGTGTCATTGGCATTTAAAAACTCACCCAGACTGCCAAAGAGGTTTCTGCCACGCACACACACAAATATGTGTGCATGCACATACCTAAATGTGCCTACAGGTACACACAAACACATGTACACATGCACCCACAAACGTGCGTGTGAACACAAACACATGGGCATGCAAATATGCACGTGTACACACACACTTGGTGGAGAAACCCTCTGAAGAAGAAAGGTGACTGTAGTGAGGAGTGCCCAGCGTGAAGTGGCTGTCCATATAATTTATCATCTAGATCTGTCCACCTGAGTGACAAAGAGGCACCACTAATAGGCTGGGACGGCAGGTGTCCACGGACTCTCGCAAGCACACCAGCTCAAGGGTTACCCTACGTCTGGGGCCTACAGGGCATCCGTGGTTGTGTCTGGGCTTGTTTCTGTGGGCTGGTGAACGTGAGTGTGCATCTCATGGGGGGGGGGCACCGCTGTGCGGATGGCGGGGGTGGGAGTGTGTGAATGGGGGATTCTGATCTCTGGTGCCTGCCAGACCTACAGCCTGGCCTACTGCCCCTGGTTCAGCCTGGTCATTCTGGCCCCCAGAGGAGACCTTGCCCGGGTGTTCCCAGGGGTAGCCAGTGGTCTGGGGGGCGGGCCTGCCCTGCCTCCTCTGAGAGAGATAGGGCGGACTACAAGTGTAGCTTTCTTGCCTCACCAAACTCATCCTCCTTTCTGTGATCACTCCCATTTTACAGATGTGGAAACTGAGGCCCAAAGAGGTAGAATATTTTGCCCAGGGCCACGTAGGCTGTCCAGCCATGGATGATGGAGGGGTAGGATGCCTGGGTCTTTCTGGGCCTCAGTAGTTTCACCTGCCATGTCAGGAGGTGACAGGAAGATGTCTGAGGCTGACCTAGCAGAGGAGACCCTCAACTTCAGTCTCTCCTGTGTAACTCCCACCATGACTCCCCATTCCCCAAAGCACAGGTCCCAGCTCCCCAGTCCTGCATTGTGGACCCTGGCCTCTCTGGCCTCATCACCCATCACTCTCCGTCTGTTCTCTGTGCTCCAGCTACCCCAGCTGCTAGCCCTTCCCAAGCCCCTCCAAGCACCTTCACACCCCCATGCCTCTGCTATTCTGTTTCCTATACTGGGAGTGCCTGGCAAACTCCTACTCATCCTGTGGTGCCCCATTCTGATCACCCACACAGAGCTGGCACCTCCTTGCTGTGGCCCCCACTGCCTTCACACACCCTTGTAAGGGAGCCTGTAAATCTCAGGATTTACGCAGATAAACATCACTCTGCATCTCCAGCACCTCGCACCAGGGGCAGCATAAAGTAGGCACTAATAAATGTTTGTTGAGTGAATAAACAAACTTGTTTGTGCATTGCCCCCTGCCCCCACCCCCCCATGAGCTGCTTGAGAAAAAGGCTGGGCCCTTTCCAGCTATTCAGGTGGAAATCCGAGTTTGTCCAACTGTCCAGGCTGAAGGGAGGAGCAGGTGGTGACGGCAATAGTCAGGGTGCAGGGTCCTAGGCTGGGGCTTGTCTGTGAGCTGCACTGCCCCCCAGTACCTGAAGCATCTGCCCTAGGTTCCTCTCTGCAAGCACCTTGGGAAGGGACTGCTTTGCTGTTGCTTCCCCTTAGGCTCCTGAGGATCCCCAGTGGGGCTAAGCCCTCCGTGGCTCTCTCCCTCTGCCCTCAAAGGTCAGTGCTGGGCTAGGCCTCGTCCTCTCCTCTGTTCGTGTATTGGGTCGGAAGCTCAAGGCTGGTCCGGCCTGACCAGGGCCAAGCTTTATGAGCTTGTCCTCCCCACCCCAGCCGCTCTGACCCTGTAAAACACGCCAGGAAGGGTGGGGACAGGAAGGGGACAGCGGGTCTCCGAGCCTGCCCCGGGGCGCTGTCAGCCACGTCAGGATTTATGCCTTGATGTTCCCACCCCAGGAGCTGGTCACCAGGCCGACGCCTTTGGGCCGGAGCTGAGCCATCCCTGCAGGGGACCTGGCAGGGCCCGAGGACCGAGAGCCGGCCAGGAGGGGGGCAGAGGCGCAGAGGTGTCCTGAGACAACAGCCCCCTGCAGATTGGTCCCCAAGTGAACACAAGTCACCCTGTCACCTGTGGGATGAGAACTGGCCGGGCATACCCACCCACCAGCCGTGGTGAAGGAGAAGTACCCCACAGGTGGGGCCTGAGGCCAGCGCAGCCTTCGTCCAGCGGAGGGACATTGGCTAGGACATGCTGCCTCCGCGGGCCTCAGTTTCCTCAAGTGTGAATGGCGTAATGGAGCAGCTGCCTGCGGGGCCCCTCGGGCAGTGTTATGTTGGGCCATCTGCAGGGGGCATCACTTGTTTGTGTCTGCCTGGCGGGCCCTTCCCTTCTTGTCCTGCCAGCCACCTCCACACTCTGTTTACTTTGGGGGAGCTCCCCTCCCCCATCCCCATGTTCTTAGCCGGACTGTCTCCCCGCACACCTTCCTACCTGTCCCTCCAGGCACTGGGAGTCGAAGACGGAGCCTCCTCAGCAGGCATCCTCAGGAGTGAGTGGCAGCTCAGATGGGCAAGAAGTAAGGGGAGAGGCGGTTTTAGGGGTTTTGCTGGTCTCAAACTGAGTTCCAGAAGTTATAGTGGGAAGGACAGGGGTGGAGGAGGGACAGGCAGACCTGAGTTGGATCTGGGATGTGGGGGAGGTGGCACCATGGGTCACCTAGTTGCTCATTTAGAAGCCTGGAGTAGCTGGACTCCTCTCTCTCACCCCCCCACATCCCAACCATCAGTGAGTCTGGCTTCCTGGGCCCTCAGAACATTCTAGAACCCAACCTCTTCTCTAGCTTCTACTTCTCACTAACCCCCCCACATCCAACCATAGGCAATCCCTTCATAATCAGCCCTCAGAACACTTCAGAACCCAACCATGTCCCCTGCCTCTGCTGCCACCAGCCTGGCTCCAGCCACCATGTCTCACCTGGAACATTGTGATTGCCTCCTCCCTTATCCACACCCCTCCTGTCCTCACCTTTCTCTTCAAAGCTGCCTGAACATTTATTGTAAATAACTTGCCTGTTCTCAATTCCTCCCACCCTCCATGGTTTCCCACCACACCCAGGATAAATTTAAATTCCTTACTGTGGTCTGTAAGACCTCTGAGTTTTGGCCCCGGCTCACCTCTCTGACCTCCTCTCCTTCCCTCTTTCCACATCCACAGTGGTGTTCCTCACTGTTCTTGAACTTACCTAGAATGTTCCCACCTCAGGGCCTTTGCACTTACTGTTCCCTCTGTCTGGAACATTGTTTCCCGGGTCTTCATAAGACTCCTTCCCTCCTTTTATCAGGTCTTTTCTCAACTGTCACCTCCTCATGGAGGTCCTCCCTGACCTCATATCTACAGTATGCCCCCCCCACCACCTATCATTCCTCATCTCCTTACCCTTTTATAATTTCTTCAAAGCATGGTCACTGATGTTATTTTATATATTTGTACGATTATTATCTGGGGCTCGCTGGTAGACAGACCTGGTGGTGTGATGAGTCCTGGGATGGGGAAGACACAGCGGTCTGCGGGGGACTCAGAACAAGTTCCTGCCTCAGTGTCCCCCAGAGGCCTGGGCTCTCCCTCCTCAGCAGCCTGCTAACGAGATGTGGGTAATTCTGAGTCCTCGCTTTGTCCTGGAAGAGAGGTTGCCATGGAAACAGAGGCGCTAGGCTCCAGCAGAGGGAGCATTAACCTCCCTTTGTTAGATCTGGGGAGGACTGCCTTCTGGGGGCCACCGCACCTGCTGCCGGGCTTTGGGAAAGAACACAGCCTGCACTCTGAGCTTGTTGAAGGGCCAGTGGCCAAGACTGGGGATCTCCAGTCTGTCCATCCTTCTTACCCTTGAGCCTGTGTGTTGTCTCGTGGGTGAGGCAGATGCTGAAAAGGCCGGGTTAAAGGACAGAGTTCACTGCAGAGTGGTGGAGGATCAGGCGCGCACAGACCCGGGGCGTCTGGATCCCCCGCAGGTCAGCGCCCCACTCTGTTTAGCTGTTCCACGGCCCCGCCCTTCTCCGTGCCCGTAGCACCGGCCTTTCCATCTGCACACAGTTCTGCTTTAAGAAAACCAATGCGGAGCCCACCTCCCTGCTCCCGTGCCCACTGGGGCATAATGTGGGCTCCGCGGGGGTGGGCCACTGGCCGCAGTGACAGCTGTCAGCGTGGTTGCAACCGAGGACATCCCCGGGGCTCCAGTTGTCCCCTCGGGTGCTGCAGGAAGGGAGGGCCCGCCTGTTGGGCACAACTGGGTGGTGGGGAGGTTGAACCCCTGCCCGTGCCTCCCCAGGACAGAGCTGCAGCCGGAAGGTCCGTGACCTCCGGCTCAGGGGTGTGGTCGCTCTCTTCCGGTCCGCCTGGCTGCTGCCCAGGCCTGGAGGGGGGGGGGCGGGGAAGGGGGAGAGGACAGGAAGCCCAGGCCTCTCTTGAAGGGTCAGTCCCCCTCCAGCAGGTGGTGAGGCCCAGCCCTCCAGGGAGCTGCTCCCGCCTGCCAGCTGCCCCGGCCCTGAGCGGCTCCCAGCCGGGCCTTGGGCGCCTCTTCCCTTCCCGGGGCGTGCCCCTGCCCCGCCACCGCCCAGGGCATCCCGGCTCCCCGCTCGCCGCTCCGCAGGAAGGGCCGCAGGCGTCCAAGGCCAGAGCCGGGCGCCGCGGGAGCCGGACGCCGCCAGGGGGCGCTGCGGCGCCGTGGGACGCGCGTGCCCCGAGCCCGGGCCCTGTGCGTGGCGGGCCTGGCCCTGAGGGTCTCGCAGCAGTTCCCAAACGCCTGGGTCACGTGGGGCCCCACCCTCCCCTCGGCCTGGCCACTCACCACTGCCCCTGGCTCGGGGGTGGAGGGGGCGGATGGGGTCGGCTCCCACTTCCCCCCAGTAACGCCGATGTGAGCCGGGCTGGAGGGAGCCAGGGCCGAGGCCCCAAGCCAGCCCTGGGTCCCCCCTCTCACGGAAGCAGCTGCCCAGACGTAGAGACTTTGGGGCATCTTGGGCCACTTCTCTGCAGGGCATGGGCACCCGGAGATTTCTGGGCGCCCCCGTTTTCCCAGAGAGCAAAGGCAGAGATCACGGGGACCGTGGATTAAGGAGCTTACACTCTCGCGTCTGATACTGCACTTTTCAAATTTCAGCATCCGAATTCTGGCCTGGATGCGCTCTCAGTCTTAGTGCGGTGTAGAGGGGCGAGGAGCGCAGACCCTGGCACTGGATCCTGGGTTCCAATCCCGACGCTGCCAGTTACCAGCTTTTTGCGGGCGGTTCCCTTAACTTCTCTGTGCTTCTGTTTCCCGGCCTGTGGGGCGGGGTTACTGACAGGCCCGGCCTCGCGGGGTTGCTGAGGACTGAAGGAGGCAGTGCCCGTTCTGCGTCTCTGCAGTGGTCATTATGGTCGCTCAGTATTGCCTCACGGGCTCAGAAACCCCGCCACTCACAGGCGGCGGAGCAGAGCATCAGGAAGTGCAGAAATGTAGCTGGAGCGTCCAGGAGACATCAGGCTCAGGCTTTCCTTTCTGGAAGAAAAGGAAAATGAGAGGCCCCAGCAGGTTGAACTGCAGAAGGTGGAGTCTGTGCCTGGCCATGACCGTGACCGTGGGTGGTATGGGCAGCGGCTGAACGCTCCGGGCCCCAGTCTCCCCACCTGTAAAATGGGATGCCTCCCCTAGCTTCATCACCTGAGAGAGGCTTGGATGGGGAGGCCGGAGACAGGGCAGCCCCACCACTCAGGAGGGGACAATGACAGCCATCATCAGGCCATCTTGGAAGGGTGTTGGATGGGTGGACAGTAGCTCCGAATGCCCCTGGCTGACCCTCTGGGCCTGGGCACAGCCCCTCTCCCAGCCATATATCCCTCTTCCCTGCTGAGTCTGCCATCCCCTGAGCAGCAGGGCGAGGATGGGCAGTAGCTGCAGCAGCAAGAAGCCTACTAGAGGCAGTGCTTCAGGTGCAGAGGGGCGACAGACTGGGCAGAATGACATGGGGGCTCCCAGGGTGCCAAGGAACTCCGTGGCCATTCTCACTGGCCCCTCACTGTACCTAAGAGAAACTGAAGTCATAGAGCCTAAGGGGCTTGCCCCAGGTCACATGGCGAGACAGAGGTGGGTGGGATGCAGGTGGTTGAGCCTAGATGTCTCTTCCATGATCAATATCCAGGCCGGATTCATATCTAAAGACCTCTCCGTACCAGCATGGAACAGCATGAAGATGTGTTTGTGGAGTGAATGACTGTGTCTATCAGGCCACATTACCAAAGATCTATGCTTGCAGTGAGGGAGGGGATGTTCTGCTCAACTTTGCTCTTCTCTGAGCTCCCTGGTTCCTATGCTCAGGTCCAGACCCTTCAGTGGACTCTGAGATGTACAGTGACCCCTGGAGACTCCTTCCTGTGAGGAGTGGCTCAGACAGGACAAGTGCAGCCTCAGGGGTTCCAGCTACTGTCCCTAATTTTCTGCATGATTGTCCTAGGGCAAGAGGGACAGGAGGCGCCAGTAGGTCTGTGGGCAGGGCTGGGACCCTTAGGAAGACAGGACCTAAGCTTGTGAGTAAGGGCCCCCATTTTAGTCACAGCTGCCCCATACTGGGGGTGAGCAAGTTGGAATGGCCATTGGATGGGAATGTTCAGGCAGTCATTAGTTGAAGTCATTACTGAGCACCTACGGTGTGCCAGACGCTGGAGCTGACATTATTTTGCTGGAGAAAAGGACAATCAACAGATAAACAAATTTAGAATGTGAGGGCAGGGGGTGACAAGTGGGAAGATGGACAGGAGAGCAGAGTCGGGGCAGAGCAACAGCGGGAGCCTGGGTTAGATAGAGGCGGCCTCACAGCGCCAGAAACCTGAATGATGAGGAGGTGGCTGTCCCGTGAAAGGCAGAGTGGCCTGTGGGGCGAAGGCCGGGCAGCAAGAATGTGCTGGAGTGGCTGAAGTGGGGCAGGAGAGACTCAAGAGGACTGTGCTCCATGCCCTAGGCCTCCCCTGCCTTTTTCCCAGTCCCGCCACCCCTTCTTCACTCCAGCCCGCTCTCAGGACCCCCAAGCCGCCCAGCAGGGAAAGGCTGCGGCAGCTCTATTGGCCACACGGGGGCAGCAGAGAACATACCTGGGAAGGAGTGGGGAGGTTAAGGGCTGACCCCGAGCACTGGGGGGCTCTCTGACAGCTGCGGCTGGGGACCGGACCCTCTCACTCTGCTCCTCTGTACCCGTCCTTGCAGCTCTCTGCTCGGCAGTCAGAACAGTGCCTGCTAAAATCCTGACGCTTGCATCTGTGGCCTGGGGACACTCGCAGTTCCATCTCTCTGGGGCACGTCGTAGGTCTCTGAAACGTTGTTTGCCATCATCTGTGCCTCAGCTGATTAACTTGCTTTGGGCATCTTGCTTACACTCTGAGCCTCAGTTTCCCCATGTGTAAGATGGGGATGATGGTAGGGCTATGGCGTGGGAGTCCTGTGCAATGAAATTGATAGAACACACGGGGCATGCCAGGTCCTCAGCACTGTGCCTGGCACCAGTAACTGCTCAATGATGATCGTTTGTAATGACAACGATTAATGACTTGGGGGTGTAGAGCTGAGAGAGAGAGAGAGAGAGAGATGGGCTCTTCAGATGGGAACATTGAAGGGGAGGGATTTTCCTAACTTATACCCACCAGGAACAAGGCCAGGAGACCCCCCAAGATTCCCTGTCCTGTTGCCAGATGGGGGACCCCAAAAGGGTTGTCAGCCTGGCCCAGGCCCCTCTATGGCAGACACAGGACTAGAATCTGAGATGGCAGCCTCCTGGCCGCAGCTTACCCTGCCCCGCTGTAGCACATGCCCCTTCAAGGCCCCTGTCCCCAGCCTCTCCCCCAGCACTGGATGTTCCAGGACCATGTAGGCCCTGCCTGCACAGCACCCCCTGCCCAGGAGGTGACCGTCCCTCCCTGACAAGCCAGCTGTGTCAGAGGGAGGAAGGAGCTTGCTAGGGTGGGAGCATCCCAGGCTGTGTCCCCCCATGTCCCTTCTCTTCCCCAGCTCTCCCTGTGCCCAAGTGCACGAGGGGAGAGAGCTGGAAATGTTAGAATGCTAAATGCTCGGAAACCTGGTCCTTTAGTCTTTGAATTCCTAGATTTTCCATCAGATGGGGGCCCCCTCATTTCTGACAGAGCTTGGAAGGGAGCCCCTTGATTTTTTTAAAAAGATTTTATTTATTCATTTGAGACACAGAGATACAGAGGGAGAGAGAGAAAGCATGAGCAGGGAGAGAGGCAGAGGGAGAGGGAGAAGCAGGCTCCTCGCTGAGCCAGGAGCCCGATGTGGGGCTCGATACCAGGACCCTGGGATCATGACCTGAGCCAAAGGCAGACGCTTAACCATCTGAGCCAGCCAGGCGCCCCGGGAGCCCCTTGATTTTGATGTCCTTAGGGTGCGGGAGGTGTTTCTGGAGGGTGGGCAGCATGGGCAGGCAGCTGGAGGTGGCAGTAGGGGTGGGAGCTAGCGGGGTACGGGGAGGAGGAAGGAGTGTTGGGGAATATTGTGTGAACCCCCTCCCGCCAGGGTAAGAACCTCCTGTCAGTGGTGTCCTTGTTCGCTTGGTGTGGAGGGGAGGCCACGCTTCTGCGCCCCTCTCTCTCCACGTCCTTGTGAAACACCCACAACCCTCTTGGAATAATTGCTCCAAAACCTCGAATACCTCCAGCGTCTCCCAGGGTATTTTTCTTGTGGTTAAGGTGGTATTTACAGTGAAAACAGCTATTGAAGCAAATCGCAAAAATAATGTCAGTGTTTCCACTTTTGACAAAAATGGGAAGGCAGGTGGTTTCTTGTCTGCGATAAGAGCATCTGCTCCTGCAATAATTACTATTTGAGATAATTATGAAAAAGAATTTAAATACTTAAGGCATGCACAGAGGCCAGGACAACTTTCTTTCGCCTTATTTATAATTTCTCCTGCAAGTTGGAGTCTTGTCTTGACGTGGGCCGAGGGAGGGCCCTGGGAGGGGCCCCAGAGGTGGTGGGCCAGTGCTCAGACCCCGGGGCTGGGGTCTGCTCCGGGGGTAAGAGGTGGGCGGGGTCCCAGAGGGAGCCCAGGTCTTGGAGGCGGGCACACCTAGGTTGAATCTGGACTTGTTAGGGGCGCAACCGTGGACAACCCGTTCTGCACCTCAGTTTCCTCATCTGTGAAATGGGGTTCATGATTGGGTACACCTTAGAGAATTGTTATGAAAACCAAAACAGATCAGGTACGGGAAGCACTCAGTGTTCTGCAGGGTGAACAGCCCAGGCTCAGCATTCAGGGCCTGGGGCGGCTTCTGCAGCCCCGTATCTGTGGAAATAAGACCCGGCAGGTGCTCGAGGAGAACCCCGGTGAGTTTGCATTCCCTTCTCTCCACTGTCCTGTCTGAACTTCTGGGGATGCAGGATGCAGAGGGCAGCAGGGTGGCAAATGCCCACAAGCGTGGAGAGGAGCAGCCTCAGGTCCTGGCCCCTGGCCCCAGGTCAGCTTCTGGAGGAGGGCCAGGACTGAGGGCTGGGGGCCCAGGTGTTCCAGTCAGAGCTCAGCAGGGCGGGGGTAGATAGTCAGGGAGAAAGTGTTCTCTCTGGCACCTGAGGGGTCCAAGCAGCACCTGGGTGACCATCTACCAGGGATGCCAGGGAAGGGACAGGGGTTGGGCTGGGGGACCCCTGAAGACCTCTGTGTGGTCTTGAGATTTAAGGATAAATCAGAACCCAAGAATCCTGGGTCCTGGGGGAAGTTAGGGAAGGAAGACATGGAAGAAAGTTGGCTGGGGCTGATGAAGCACACACGAGGCCTAGAGAGGGGGGAGGGCCTTGCCCAGGCTCACACAGGTGCCTCTGATAGAGCCCAGGCTTCAGTTTGCCTCCACCCAGGGCTGCCTCTGGGGGCCTGGGGACCTGCATGAGTGGAAATGAGGCAGGAGGCTGCCCTGCATGACCTTGAGGGAAGAGGATTCTGTGACCCATTCAAGCAGAAATGAGGAACCCCCCCCCAGGGGATCACAAGAAGACAAGGCAGGTGCCTCAGTTCTGTGCTGGTCCTGCTCTGACTCATTGTCTGGTGTTGCATAGGTCTGTCTGTGCCTGACTTGGGCCTCACTTGTCTCATCTTTACAACAAGAGGGTTGGACTGTAAATGAAAACCCCAAAGAGTGATGGGTTAAATGAGGGAGAAATTTCTATCTCTTTTATATTTAAGCCTACAGGTAGTTGGTACAGTGCTGACATGGAGACCAGCCTACCAACCAACCAAGGAGATCTGGTTCTCATGGTCCAAGATGGCTGCTGGAGTTCCAGCCATCACGTCTGAGTTCTAAGCAGAAAGAGAAAGAATGGAAGAAGAAAAAGGGACAAAGTGTGGGTATTAGGTATCTCTTAAGACAGGCTCCTAGAAATTGATGCTGGGTACTATTTCACACATCCCAATGATTAGAACTTAGTCACATGGTCACTTCTAAATGGGAGAGATGCTGGGAATAAGGTCTTTATTCTAGGAGCCCAGCTGAAGATCAGAAAGAAGGGGAGGATGGTGCTAGGGTCTACCAGCTGACTCTGCCTCAGAATGATTTTGTTGGGCCTTTCTGCTTTGACTCCTGAAGGGTCTGAGGGTCTGGAAATGTACAATTTGCTATGTCGCAGACTTTAAAGAATAGAATGCAGGCTAAATTGGAATAAACAAGCTTTCAAAATCCTAAGATTGTGAGATTGTAGAATTTCTAAATATAGTGTGCGTGCCTGTGTGTGCGCGCCTGTGTGCCAAGAAGCAGGGCCCCCGCTCAGGTAGCAGATCTGGGGCTCTCCCGGGGCAGGGGCAGGTGGTGCCCCACGGTGGACAACCTCTCTGGGCCCGGCGGGCTGCTCCCTCGGCTCCTGGAATCTACTCACGCGGCCTGTCGGCACAGGTGCCTGCGTGCGCGGGAGGCCCGGGGCCAGGGGCGGCGGGAGGGGGGCGCCCAGGAATGCCTGCTCTTTTTAAGTCAGAGTCGTCTGTGCCGTCGGCAGAGGTCTGGCGCCAAGGGCCGGCTCGGGCAGTGGGGGGCGCCCGAGAGCAGGCTCCGGGGCGCCGGGTGGGGATGGGAGGGCGGGGTCTGAGCGCAGGCGCTCCCCGCGGGCGGCCTCCAGGTTGGGATTCAGGTGTGTGCTTTACGGCCACACTGTGTAAGACAGGGATCTAGGCACTGGGCGTGCGGCAGAGAAAGTCCCTGCCCTGGGGGAGCCACGGTCAATTAACAAAAGGTATCAGTGAATAAATGATCTAGGGAGCCAAGCAAGCAGGAGCTGGGGTGGCAAGTGAGGCAGGGGCTGCAGTTCTAGATGCCTGGTGGTCAAGGAAGGACTTGCGGGGGTGGGTGACACTTGGGCCGAGGCTTGAAAGAGAGGGAGGAGTGAGCCCAGTGAGCATCTGAGAGAGGGCGAGCCAGGCAGAGGGCACAGTCTGGGCAAAGGCCCTGAGGCAGGCATGGGCTGGTGTGGCTGAGTTCCAGAGTAGGGCCAGGGTGAAGGGGAAGGAGGCAGGGAGTGAGGTCAGGGAGGTCACTGGGCCAGATGGGACAGAGCCTTGTAGCCATAGGAAGGACTTGGCCCTGTTGGGGGTGGGGTGGGAGCCCCAGGAGGTCTGAGCAGAGGAGGCTCGTCATCCGATCCAGGTTTTCATGGGATGCCTCTGGCTGCCGCGGGGAGAATGTAGGTAAGATGCTGGTGGCTCAGTGTCCCCACAGGATGTCCTCCCTTCCTCAGCGACACGGAGCTTCCGGCTTCCCCAGTCTGGCCCTCTGCCTTCTCCACAGCCATTGTTGGGGCTCAGGCCTCAGCTCTCACTGGTCATTCTCTTGCTTCTTGTCTCCTCTGGGCTTTAACTCCTTCAAGATGGCAAAGGGGCTGCTGTGGTTCCACACCTCACTCGCAGCATTTCTAGCAGAGCCAGGGGAGGTTCTGGCCTTTGCCGGGATTGGGCCATTTCTGTGTCAGCCCCTGAGGGAGGAGGATGCCATGCTCCCATTGGCCTTGCCCTGGGTTATCTGAATCAGCGGTTAATGCGAGGTGGGTGGGGTGCCACAGACCAGCTTAGCTTGGGTGAGGCGAGGCCACCCCTCTCTCCACGACTGCACCCAAGAGAGGCGTGTGGCCTTTCTGGGGGCTAGAACGCTGTCCCGGGGGATGCATGCCCGGGGCTGGGGCTGTAAGCACTGTCCCACTCCCCCCGCTTCTAGCCGGCTTGGCCTCTGTATGATTTGCTATTGCTGCCAAATTACCACAAACCCTGTGGCTTAACATACTCACTCTTCTAACAGTTCTGCAGGTCAAATATCCAAAATGGGTTTTATGGGGATAAATCCAAGTGTCAGCAGGGTTGTATTCCTTCTGGACTAACCAGGGGAGAAGCATTTCTTTGTCTTTTCTGGCTTCGGTTGGCCACCTGCCTTCCTTGGCTTGTGGCCTCATCCTTCATCTTCAGAGCCAGCAGCCTCGGGTTTTTCTGACCTTCTGCCTCCCCTCTTCCACCTTTTAGGGACCCTTAGGATGATGTTGGGCCCACCTGGAGAAGCAGAACAATCTCCCACCTAACATCCTTTGTTACCATATCTGCAAAGTCTCTTCTGTTGGGCGAGGTAACACATTCAGAGGCTCCAGGGATTCGGATGTAGACCTGGGGGGCACATTATTTGCCTACCACGTGGCCAACATGGCAGCCCCTGCTCACTGTGGTCCTCTGGGGGAGTCTGGAGCCGGGCGAGTGAGCTGCACGGAGTGGGCTATGCCTGAATTAAAGGGGGTGGGGGGGGTTTGCTTTCACCACCCCCCAGGGCAGAGCACATTCCAGGCTATCCCGGTTCTCACCCCTCAGCAGCCCATCTCTGCTTTCTGGGTTGGGAGAGCAAAGACACCAGGAATTATCCCCAACCCACAGCCATCACCACACATCCAGTGTGGCTCACAGGGGGCTCATGAATCTCAGGGTGCCGGGGAGGGTCCCTGTCCCACAGTGCTGCCTCCAGACCTAAACGCCATCCTGCAGAGAGCAGGCTGGGCCACTCGCGGAGGGACTCCTCCCCTCCCGCAGCTGGAGGAAGGCGACAGCGAAACGGGCTGTGTGGAGCTCTGGAGAGCCCAGACGGCGTGCGCACCATCACCCAGGGAAGCTGGCCCTGGGGCCCCACGGGGAGACCTAAACAGGTCTCCGGGTTCCCTGTGACCTCCCCCGACTGGGCCTTCCACTTGGCCGCTCCCCAGGTGCCTTTGTGCGCATCATGCTTAGTCCTGTGTGCCCTCACCCCCGCCCACTCCGCAGGGCCTTCCTTCAGCCAGCACGCGCGTTCGATCTGAGACCATGTTTTCAGTGATTCAATGAGGAGATCTTAAATTAAAATCTGTATTTATTGCTTTTCGTGACAACACTCTAACAACAACCCAGAAGCCTCCACGGCCCACATTTCCACTTGGCACTGAGCCCCTCTCCCTTTGGATGGAGCACCTGCTGTCCCGCTCACCTCAGTCCCCACCACTCCCTGCAGTCTGCCCAGCCAGAACCGCTTCTCTCATCTCTGCTGTTGCTGTGGGGCCTGGGCCTTGATTTTGCATCCACGCCTTGTCAGGTCCTCGCTACTCCCTGCCCCTCCCACCCTGTCCCGATGCCCTGAAGCTGGTGGGGCCTGGGCAGCAGGGACCTGCCCCGGAGAAGCCACCGTTTCCTGGCAAAGCATGACCCAGGGAGATGGGTTCCCCACAGGCCCAGTGAGCATGGGGCACTGGCTGAAGGTCACATATGACCGTGGTGGAGGGCCCCGTCCTGTCATGGTACCCTCCAGGCCTGGGCCCTGAAGACGGTCCATCCCCACTGGGCTGGAAGGGTGGCCACCGAGCCCCTGTCTGCCTCTGCCTTTGACTTGCTCTGTGAACTTCAGCAGTGCCCTCACCTTTCGGGCTGTGGTGGGTTTTCCTACCTGTGAGCGGAAAGCGGGCTGGGTGACGCGTTCTCTGAGGGGCCTTCCAGCCCAGGCCCTGAGCTGCAGCCTCGAGCTGCATTTTGACGTCATACAGTGCTGGGTTCTAAACCTGTTTCCGCATGACCCTCCCTGGATGTCCACTTTACAGATGGGAAGGTCCCTCCCCAGCTCCTTTGTTCTACCCAGCCTCCTGAATGCCGTTGCTCTTATGCATGGTAATGGCCCTGAACATGCGTTTGTAAGCATCCAGACGAAAGGGAGGAGGGACTTAACATTTATTATATTTTTTTAAAGATTCATTTATCTATTAGAGAGAGAGAGCGCGCGCGCGTGCAAGTGGGGGGAGGGGCAGAGGGAGGAGGAGAGCGAATCTCAAGCGTGCTCCCCATTGAGCGCTGAGATGGATGCAGGGCTCCATCTCAGGACCCTGAGATCACAACCCTGAGATCATGACCTGAGCCGAAACTAAAAGTCGGATGCTCAACCAACTGAGCCACCTAGGAGCCCCAGGACTTAGCATTTATTAAGCACCTACTGTTTGCCAGGCACTGTGTTTGACAGTGGATCCCGAAGACCACTCTGTAAGCTGGATTCATCACCCTCTCATCACAATAAGAAACTGAGGCTCAAGGAGGCCCTGGGAGCTGTCCTGATGGGGTGGGAAGTGCGGGGAGGCGTTTGGATTTGAATGCAGGCTGCTTTTCCCACCTGCAGTGGCACAGCCCAGGTGAGCCAGGAGCAGAATCTGTCTGAGCTCCTTGAAGATTTCGGGGCTCACTTCCAGCCTGTGGTGAGTGGTGGCAGGCAGCTCCGACTGGACTTTGTCTGGGAGTGGGAGGCAGGCAGTGGGTCGATGTGCTGCTGGGCCGGGCCGCCTGGGAGGGGCGGGCAGGAAGACAAGGGGGCCTTGGGCCCTGCCAAGAGGTATTGATTCCAGGCACCAGGCACTGCGCTGGGGCCCAGCCAAGAGATGAGGTCATGAAGGACGGGGACAGTGACTCCGGGGGCCGCGGCGTCCCGGCCGATGATGTGATCGCCAGACGTGAGGAATCTCTCTCTGCCTGGAAGATGTGGGCTCTCTCCTTCCTTCTCCTTGACAACCCCCCATACTCCAGCCCAGAGTACCAGGAGAGGGGAAGTGTATGGGCCCTGCCTCACTGTTGTGCTGTGTGACCTTGGGCAAGTCACGACCCCTCTCGGTGTCCTTGTGGGACTCCATGGCTTTGGGGGCACCTCCAGTGAATACTTTGATCAGTCCCCACCTGAAATCTTCAGTTTCTGGAGGGTCAGGCAGGAAGGCATGGGTACCTGGGAAGGGGGTCATCAACAGCTCCCAGCAACCACCCACAACTGCCTCAGTTTCCCCACCTAGTCCTTAGGGACAGGAGGTGGCTTTCTTCTTAGCTCTCTCTGGAATTACCCCTTGTGGAAGCTAGAGTGCGAAGTGGGGAGTTGGAGCCCCAGGCTCTGCCACCTCCAGGCTATGTGGCCTCTAGTAAGCTGCTTACCCTCTCTGTGCCTAGTTGCCCATCATGAGGCTGTGGCGAGGGCATGCACCGAGCTGCCCTGTGTAGGGCCTGGTGTATGGTAAGAGCTGAGAGATGCTGAGTGTGCGGGTGGACTCCTGGCCATAACAGGTCCCCTGGAGTCTTCCTGGCCTGAGTTTGGGTCCTGGCTTTAGTGCTGCTTAGCTATGAGAACTTGGGTGGGTTGGCCCCCTTCACTGAGCCTCAGTTTCCCCATCTGTAAAGCAGGGACAGCAGTATTTCCCAGAGTGGGTTGCTGGAGACATGAAAGAAGTCTGTGTGGGGCAAGCCCCTGATGGTACGGCCCTGTGCATGCTGGCCGTTGATGTCCTGGCTGCCTGGTTGGCCTTTCCCTGCCCAGCACCTCCCCTCCCCTCCCCTTGGCTCAGCCCAGGGCAGCACGGGCTCCCCCAGGCCCTGGAGAGTGCCCTGTTAGAGCACTCAGCTGTGGGTCAGCGTGTCACCAGAGGGCTGCAGATGGTGGTGGTGACCACCTTATCTTCCACTTCTCCCAGAGCCACAGCCCAGCACCCACCAGCCCGGGATGCCATCTTGGCTACAGGACCGCAGAGCCATGAGTCTTTTTAAAGTTTCCCTTTTAACTCAGGGAACTTGAAGTAACCTTAGGGGGAAGAACCACAGATAAACAAAAGGAAGACAAGAAAACTTGCCTGCAATTTCCACCTACAGAGCTGGCCATTGAGCATTTAGATGATCCACAGAGATGGTCCTTTGCATTTCTAGCCTCTTGCACTGTGGCTATACAGGCTGATTTATATTTAGAGAGAAGGGACCATGCCATTTTCCACTTTAATGGTACAGAGCGCTCATCTTCCCGTGTCGGTGAGTTTCTCTACAACACCATTTCACACGGCCGCGTCATAGCTTGAGGCCTTGACGTGATATAACAACACACACAGCCCAACCCTCCACTGACATTTGGGTGTTGTCTAGA
Source organism: Leptonychotes weddellii (assembly GCF_054177405.1). Lineage (NCBI taxonomy): Eukaryota > Metazoa > Chordata > Mammalia > Carnivora > Phocidae > Leptonychotes > Leptonychotes weddellii. Next base: position 47,988,689 of record NC_138369.1, on the reverse strand, counting down.
TTTTCCTGGCTGTAATTAATATGCCCCATCACTCTTGCAGCTGAAACTGCCTGGTCAAAGGATGTGCATTTTTAATGTTTGATTCTTGATATCAGTTCATATTCCCAGCAGCTGTGTGTTTGTTTGCGTGCAAAATGTTCTGGGCTTGAAAATGATCTGTGCTATGTTTGTTTCCTTTTTCAAGCATGCTTTGGAAGAGCTGATACCACCCAGAGAGGCAGACTGCTTTCTTGGGTATCCTTAATATCAGCCTCATCTCCTCCCACTCTGTGCCTCTTTGTGTGCTTCCTAGCCACGCTGGCCACCTCACTGTTCCTCAAACATGGCAAATATCTCTGCCTCAGGGCCTTTGCGCCTGCCGTTTCCACCCTCTGGAATCTCTTCCTTTAGATAGCCACGACCCATCTTTTTCTCAAGAACCCATATTCTATTTCCCGAGAGGTCTCCCCTGGCCATCCTAGTTCATATGTACCTGCCCACCCCCATCTCTTTATTAGCCTGTTTTTCTTTACCATAGAACTGTCACGTTTGCAATTCGTCTGCTCTGTATCTTGGTTTACTTGCTTGAGGCCCAGCTCTTTGGGGGGACGGTGGGGTACCGAGCGGAAGTAGCGATGACACAGGCTGAAGGTCAGCCCTGGTCTCTCTCAATGGGGGTAAAAGGAGCCTCCCCTGTGCCATTCTCTGCAGTGTCCTTCAAGCCCAGGCTCGTGCCTGGAAATCAGAATTAGAGTAACCATGAACTTGGAAGCAAGTGTGCAGTGACCCAAGAGTAGATGCTCTTGGCCTCTTGTTCAACAGAATACACACTGGGCAGTTTGAGGGGTGAGCAGAGAAGCAGACTTGCCTTCATTCTCCAAGTCTCAGTTTCCCCAGCTGTAAAATGGGAATAGTCTCTTCTAACCAGCATGTGTGTTGTGAGGAAAAAGGCGATGATGTATGGAAAGTGCCCAGCACTGCATCTGGCTCATCATGGAGAAAACATGCAGAGTTCTTGCCATTTCTGTGCCTGGGGCACTGTTCATGCACTTGACATAGACTATCTCATTTACTCCACATAACACCTGTGTAGTGTGGAGTAAGTCCTGTGTTATCCCCACTTTACAACGGGGCAAACTGAGCCCAGAGAGGTCATTGCCCAAGGCTGCCTGGCTCATGGAGGCTGGAGCTGGGATTCCATCCTGGAAACTTGGCCTCCTTGCCTACCACTGCACAGTCCTGCATGTTACGTGGTGGCAGTAAGTCAACAGAGGTGGAGTCCAATATGGCTCCTGATGCCCTGGGAGACCTTGGGCAAGGCGCATCTTCTCTACAGGCCTCAGTTTCCGCATCTGTAAAGTAAAAAGCACACTTGTGTTTCATGTATTTGTCAGTGATTCTTCGGGGGAAAGTTGGATTGAGTCTTTGGGAAGCTTCTGGCAGGAGGGGGATGGCAATACCAAGCACAGGATAAGGGGGAAAGCAAAGGATGGGAAAGAAAATGCTTGGAGCAGGGTCGAGGGTCAGAGTCTGACTCAGGCACTCACTGCAAGGACACTGCACTACTCTTCTCCCTCTAACCTCCCTCCTCCTCTGCCACAGCTTCTCCAGGGGGAAATGCCACCATATCCTGCCCATGGCTGCTCAAAGACCGGAGCCTGGGCCAAGGTGGAGATGGCCCAAAGCTGTGGACAGGCCACAAACTGACTCAGGAATCAGAATGGCCTTGTCACACTGTCAGGACTTAAGCAAAATAATCTGACTAGAAATTAATGTGAATCCCAGGACTTGGGTCCAAAAAGCAAGCTACGCATGGCTAGGACCACAAGGGATGGCTTAGCACTGTCCATGGTAGCCAGGAGCTCAGTCCTTGTGGTACAGACAAGCAAATGTGCCCAGACCATATTACTAAAGGCATAGAACCTAGGAGGAAGGTGATTGCTGCCTCCATCCTTCAGAATTCCCTAAGTGCTATAGCTGAGATCCTTAAGAAAAGGACAGGTATAGGCTGAGGTGTGTCTTGAGGGGGCAGCCAGGCACTAGAGACTTCACTTCATGGGGAGGCATTAGAGAAGCTGGGCCACTCAACTTAGAGAGGCAGCCCCAGGAGTCCCAGTCACTACCTCCCCCAGTGTCTTCAGGGCTATCCTGAAATGATGAACGGTGTGGGACGGTTCAGGCAAGTCTGTGGATCAGAAGGCAGGGGACAGGACCCTCTCTCTATATATATATGACACTGTGAGAAGCTGGTAGCTCTGTTGGAATAACTGCTTTTGCCTAGTCCTAGTTTCTCCGAAAGAGATGGTTATCTCAGGATATATGTATTCCATCCATCCATCCATCTGTCCATGTATCCATCCACCTACCCATCTATCCATCCAACTCCCACAAACCCACCCGTCCATCCATCCACCCATCCACCCACCATCCACCCAGTCACCCACCCAGTCATCCATCCATCCATCCATGCATCCATCTGCCTACCCATCTACCCATCCATCCACATATCCACCCATCCATCCAACCACTGACACACTTATCCATCCATCCAACCACCCACACATCCACCCAGTCGTCCACCCATCCACCCACCATCCACCCACCCATCTACCCACTCACCCATCCATCCATCCATCCATGCATTCATCTGCCTACCCATCTATCAATCCATCCACATATACACCCATCCATCCAACCACCCACACATGCACCCACCCACCCATCCACCCACTCATTCACCACCCACCCATCCACCCACTCATTCACCCACCCACTCATCCATCCATCCATCCATCCATCCATCCATCCATCCATCCATCTATCCATTCACCCATCCATCTATCCATCTATTCATTGACCCACCTACCTATCCATTCAATATTTACCAAGCCTTCTTGCACTAGGCTGGGGCCACAACATTGAAAACAGGCACCGCTTCTGCCCTTGCAAAGCTTATAGGCTGGAGTAAAGGCTAAACAGACAATAACACCTAGTGTGGTAATTGCCAGGTGAGTGAGGGTCCTGACCAGGGTGGCGTGAAGGAGGGTGGAGAGACTGCTTTTTGAAGAGGGATTTAGGTGTCAGATGGGAGGTTAGGCAAGATGACCTCAGGGTCTGTCAACAGGAAGGGGCAGTTTGGCACAGTGTCCCTGATCTCAGGCTGTTGTTGGCAGCACAGACCATGATTTCTAGCCTCCAGAGGCCATCAGAACCTTTCTTCTAGGAAGCTGGATGGGTCCTCCAACATCCCAGCTGGGATCCACAGAGAAAGGAAAGGCAGAGTGTGAATGGGGTTCTGGATGACCCAATTCCTTCAACAAAACAATGTGCACTTTCTTCTGCATTAGGTATTGGGTGCTGCAATAGATATAGTTTGAGCTGGAGACCCTTGTTCTCTCTAGTGGTCCTCTGTGGATTTGGCCTTCCTACACTCAGTTGGCTTTCTTAGGGGGGATTTATTATTATCTTTTGGGGAATAATATGGGTTGGAAGGGGAGTGGATTATCACTCTAGGTTTCAGACAGGAGCATAAAACCCAGGCATGGCCAATCAGACAAAAGTATGCCCTCACCACAGTGATTGTGGGGTCTCATAACCTAAGACAGGCCAACTAGTCTCAGTCCTGAGATTCTGCTTGCCACCATCAGAGGAGCACCTTCTTGCATTCTAGAGGCTTGGGGCCACATGACTGCAATCTGGGAGCTCCAGGCATTTTTAATTTAATTTTTAAGCATTTAAAATTATTTATTTTTTCCGGCTTTATTGTGGTATAATTGACACAATTGCAACGTACTTAAAGCATGCAATGTGACGATTCGATATGCCTATACATTGTTCCAAGGGCTCCTCCCGTCTAGTTAATTAACATATTCATCTCTTCACATATTTCTTTTGTGTGTGTGGTGAGAACATTTAAATTCTACTCTCTTAGTGGATTTCACTTATACGATACAGTGTTATCAACTATGTCACTATGTTATACACTAGATCCTCAGACCTTACTCACCTTATACCCTCTTACCAACCTCTCCCTATTTCCTCCACCCCCAGCCCCAGGCAACCAGTTTTCTACTCTGTTTCTATGAGTTTGAATTCTTTTTTTTTTTTTTTAGATTCCACATATAAGCGATACCATGAAGTATTTGTCTTTCTCTGTCAGGTTTATTAGGATCACGCCCTCAAGGTCCATCCATGTTGTTGCAAACAGCAGGTTTTCCTTCTTTTTCATAGCTGAATAGTATTCCATTGTGTATATATACCACCTCTTTATCCAGTCATCCTTTGATGGACACTTAGGCTGTTCCCCCGTCTTGGCTCCTGTGAACGATACTGCAATGAACATGGGAGCACAGGTATCTCTTCAATATCTTGTTTTCATTTCCTAGGGATATGTCCTTAGACATATGGGCTGGATCCTATGGTAGCTCTATTTTTAATTTTTTCAGGAACCTCCATACTGTTTTCCATAGTGACTGCACCAACCCATCCATCCAACCACTGACACACTCACCCATCCATCCAACCACCCACACATCCACCCAGTCGTCCACCCATCCACCCACCATCCACCCACCCATCTACCCACTCATCCATCCATCCATCCATCCATGCATTCACTCCCACCAACAGTGCACACGGGTTCCCACTTTTCTCGTTTTGGAAGCAAGTTTGAATTGGCCGACCTTTGCACCTAAAATAATCCTGACCAATATATTCTCTGGCGTCCCGCCTGTAGGGAAAACTGAGACCCAGAGAGGAAAACGACTTGCCCATGGTCACCCAGCGAGCTGGTAACAGACATAGTACCTAACCTAAAGCCCCCTGGCCGCCAGCCAGCATTCTGCTTCTCAAAGCTTCCTATGCTTTACCCTGGTTAGGATGGCCCCCGGGGAAGGGTAAGCTGGGAGGCGGCTCGAAGCCCCCAGCATCAGGCAAGGCAGACCCTTTTCTGCCACCTCCCTTCAGCCAGCAAGGGCCCATCTCTTTACTGGGAAGCCCTGTGTGCACTGGATGGAGCTGGAGGGAGGGGAAGGGGGCCCTGATGTTGCTGAGGGCCAACATGGTCAGAATTCAGTTCAAGGGTGGAAGAATAGCTTCCCTCAACTGCAGAACCCAGAATTCCACGTTGGAAGTGTCTCAATGCTCAGCTCATGCCTGAAGTTCAAACAGTCTTTCCTGGCATCACAGACTTCCTGGGGTCCTTTGGCATCTAGGTTTTCCAGGAGGAAAACAACTGCATTTTTCATTTTTTAAAAATACGTTTTGGGGATTCCTTGAATGGTTTTGCTTGAAAAATAAATAGGGGTTCAAACACACACAAAAAATTTGAAATACACTGGGCTCATGTCCACAGCCATTTTACAGATAAGAAAACTGAGGGTCCAAGTAGAGTTGGGACTGTGCCAAGGACCTTCAGGAGGGCAGCACTGGCCCCTGGGGCTCTGATTTCCTGCCACCTCCCGCAGCATTGGTGTGCAGTCTTGTGTGACAACAGCCAGGTCTTATGCCCCATCTGAGCCTCCGTGGGACAAGGGGGTTCACCAGGAGCTCTCCAGCTTCATACTGTGCATCCCCAGCCACCTCCTTGCTCTCCCGTCCTCAAGGCCACCTTCAATTAAGTGAGAAGTCATTTCTGTCTGTACAGAAAGGACAGATGAATCAGAGGTTTGATCAGCGAAGGGACTCAGGCAGTTCCCCAACCAGCTTCGTCATTCCTTTGTGCCTTGAATGAAATTCTTCTTCAGTACGTGCCTTTCAGGAAAAAGAACGGGGAAAAAAAAAAGAAGAACATGGGGTAAAGAATCCAGAGAGATGGATTGACCCTGATAATATCAAAGAGTTAATGTCTGAGCTCATTCCTGAGCTGTCAGGGGTCTGGAAGACTTTCTGTAAGCCATAAATAACACATTTTAATAATGGGGACTTTGATTCCTCTCTGGGGGCTGAAACTGTATTGTGATTCGGGTGGCAGCTTGTCAGGGCGCCAACATAGGGTTTCTCCTGCACTTATTAAGGGATTGCATATTTTGGGTATGTTCAGGTCTTCATGGTCTACTGCAAAACCATCCTGCTGAAAATGCTTTTGACCCAAGGAAATGGATTTTTAGTTGAAAACAATTTTTTTTTCCATCACTCAAGTTCATTGTTTACCGGTTTCACCCTGAATTGGGTTGAAAGTTATTATTAATTATTTTCTTCATTCCCCTGACCCTACAGCAGCTGCATGACTCACAGGGTCCCAGTTCACCGGGACCCATGTCTAACCCAACCATAGGTAATGCAATTTCAGTATCTTGGGGGAATGCAGAAATCTTGTCTTAGACAACCTTCAGGGCTGAATTCTGTCCAGACCAGGTTCCATCTGAACTATATCTCCAAAGACCTGGCCTGCAGGCTTTGCTGTGACTTTGCTGTAGGATCTTGGGCAAGTCACCCCCCCCAGAGGGACCACATCTCCTCCTCTGCAGAATAATAACCTCAAGCCCAATGACTGTGTGGTTTGATGTTCATTGAGGTCTGAAGAGCTATTTCCTCTCTTATAAAATGGGAGTAAGGACATCTCCATGGGAGAGATGTCTTGGTCACTTGGTTCTTTTTCAAGGAACTGAAGACACGACCACGGATGAGACAGAGGGTTTATGGCTACCTGCAAAAACAGTAGGCCTTTTATGCTCCACTGCAACATTCCCATGTTTCTTTCTTCTATAAGGGATGAAAGGGAAAACTATAGGTAACCATGGTAGATACTGCCATCTACCTAACCAGTATCCATCTCCCCTTTTTCTCAGTAATGGAACTCCGGTTTTGTTCAGAGCTGCACTATGTCAGGGTAAAGAACTACCTTTCTCTGCTTCCCTTGAGGTACAAGTGGGCATGGGAACCGGTCCTAGCCTATGAATTCTAAGCAGAGCTTGCTAGGAGGGGCTTTTAGGCAACTCATTTTACTGTTTATCTTCTGGCAGTTCTTTTCTTTTCTGTCTGGGATTTGGATTTGATGCTGGAACTCTGCAGCCACCTTGTAAGCATGAGGACGAGGAGCACACCTGAAAGAATGTGGAGTAGAGTGAGGTGGAGCCCAGGCCCCTAAGGGTAGTGTGGAGTATGGGCCTGGGCATGATCTGTATACTTCCTGGCTTCCAGTTATGAGAGAGAAAGACAAATAACTATCATGTTTTAATCCACTGTTAGATTTCCTGTGAACTGCAGCCCCCACAAACATGCAATGACAAGCAAAAACTTTCAGGCAAGACAAGATAAAAATCTAACTAGCCATCAAGCGGGGAAGGAAGTCAGAAGGCAACTATGTGGGCCACAGAATTCTCTACCTAGTTTTAAAAGCTGCCCTTCAAGTTTGGCTTTGAGCTTCCTAGTAGCCAAGTAAAGGAGGAAACACCAACACTGACAAGATTCTCATTATCCCTAAAGAGGGAGTTTTGTAAAGAGAGACTCAGTTTCTCCTGGTATTTAGTTGTAGGGCAGAGTTTCCCCAGGGCCTGGCCACAAGTAGGTACCTGATAAATGCTACATGTTATTATGAACTCTCCTGCTTATTCCCATTACGGGGACCACTTTCAGGGGGACGGAACAAAACAGACCTCCTACACCCCACCCTAGTTCCTCTTCCTGCCGGCACAGCCGCCCAAGGCTCTGGGGCCCTCTCCATCCCACCTCCCCTGGCCAGCCTCCTCTGTGTCTTGAGTTCCCCCTTCTCTCCTGGCTCCTGCCATCAGCATTTAAATCTGCGTCACCTACCTGTACCTGGAAAAGAAGGCCTCTCTCGCTTCCTTCCCCACGCTGCCCTTGTCCTGTTTCTTTTCTCCCTTCACTGCTGATTCGTCCCTACCTGCTGCCTTGACTTCCTCACCTTCCACTTTCTGGAGTCATTGCCAAACTCAGAAAGACTGTTCTGTAGTCTTGATTGTCCTGGATCCTCGTGCATTCATTGGCTCTACTAATTATCCTCCACTGCTCCTCTAGGTCAGGCCTTCTTCTGAGCCCTGGAGGGTACAGCCACCAACAGAACAGACTTTACAAAGCCCTGCCCCCATGGAGCTGATTCGAGCTAATAAATATGAAAGTATCCATAGTAGAGTCAACCTCCTGAACAACACCATGGGTTTGAACTGTGAAGGTCCCCTTATATGTGGATTTTTGTCTATAAATACAGGACTGTACTATAAATGTGTTTTCTTTGTGATTTTCTTAGTAACATTTTCTCTTCTCTAGCTTACTTTATTGTAAGAATACAGCGTATAATACATAGAACATACAGAAAATGTGTTAATGGGCTGCTTATGTTATCAATAAGGCTTTTGGTCAGCAGTTGACTCTTAGGAGTTAAGTGTCTGGGGCAGTCAAAAGTTAGACATGGATTTTGACTGCATGGGGGGTCGGCACCCATAATCGCCGTGTGGTTCAAGGGTCAACTGTGTATGCACACAAAGCGTGCCACACATATGGGATCTGGAGAGTGATACCTCAGGGTAAGTCTTGGCTTGTTCCGTGAACCGCAAGGAGGCCAGCGTGGCTGAAACAGTGAGGAGACAGTGGTGGAAGACGAGGTTGGAGAGGTGGGGTGGGGAGCGGGGGTTGTAGGGCATCAAAGGAGGCTGCGAGGATGTTGACCCTTTCTTCCCTTGGGGAGATGGGAGCCATGGGAGGGTATGGAGCAGAGGAGGAATGCGGTCCAGCTTAGGCTTTGTCAGGCTCCCTCCTGCTGTGGAACGAGGGAGGCTGCATGTGCCCTCCCCTCCTGCTTTCTGCATTTATCTCTGGTCTTTTCTCAGAGCTCCCTGTTTCCTCCCTCTCTTAGGTGTCCTTGTCCCCAGGGCCCTGTCCTCAGTTCTCTCCCTCCCGAGGCATCCTCAGCTCCTCCTTTGCACCTCACCTCAGTCCTTCAGCCACCAACACCTGCTCACTGCCCCCCTCAAACCTCTTACCTCCTCCCATCCTCCCTTTCACTTCCTCCCTATCTTCCCACCCCCCCTCCTCCCTGGCCTCTTCCCCATGGCTCCCCCATCCCTCCCGCCCCTCCCCATAACTCAGCCTGTAACTCAGGAGCTGGTCCTTAGAATGCGCCACTGTCCCCCTGCCCCACCAACCTGCAACCACATGGGTTCCTCCAGCTGCGGAGGCAGCTACAGCCCTCGCCCACAGGCGGTTCTCCCACTCCCGGGGATGTGGCACCCCTCCCGCACCTCAGCACCCTCGCACATACTGTTCTCTCTGCTGGGAACAAACCTGTACATCTTGCCAACCTGACTCATCCCTGCATGAAATTCACTCAAGATGCCTTTGGCTATAAAAGTCTATCCATCAAGGACATTTATTTTTGCCTTACTCGAAGTCTGGAGGTGAGGGGGGCAGTGTGGGTTCAGGGGCTCAACAAACACATCAGGGACCCCGTTCTCCCATGTGACCCCCTCAATGTGTTCACTTTTCTTCAGCGTTGTGCTTCATGGTTCCAAAATGGCTGCCAAAGCACCATCACCGTGGAGTCACAGCAGGAAGTGAGAGCCAGGTATAATGGGACTTTCTTCTCTTGTGCATGTCTCTTATCAGACAGGAGACATTTTCCCAGAAGCCTCCAGCAGACATCCCTGATGTCACATGGTCACCCCTTGACCATTCCGGGCAAATGATCATGAGGGTGGCAAGATTAGCAGGATCAATCATCCTTCATTCTCCCAGACTATGCATTTTAGCCCCAGTGAAAAATGAGGATCTTATAAATAAACAAAGAATGGATGATTACTGTGTAAAGACTCAACCAAATCTGCTGTGTCACATGTGCTCAAATCCCCCCTCCCCTGTCACATTTACTCTGCAAGAGCCCGAGCTCCAGAACATGTTCCAGCAGCTACTGGATCTTGGCTCAGCATTCCCCAGCTCTTATCTCATGAATTTATCCCTCTAAGGCTTGTCTCATCACCCCCACTTGACAGAGGAGGAAACTGAGGCTCAGAGCTGGAAAGGATGGGTAGACACTGAGAGGGACTGGCTTGAGGTCTCCCACTGAAATTCTACTGGAGGTAGGCTGGCCAGTAGAACTTTCTATGGTGATGGAAAGCTTATATGTCTGCACTGTCTGATGGTACCTCCGAGCCATATGGTCACTGAGTGCTTGAAATGTGGCTCGTGTGACTGAGGACTGATTTTAATTCAAGTAGCCACATGTGGCTAGCAACTGCATGGTAGGAGATGATAGAGTGCTGGATGCAGGATTGGCACGTCTGGCTCTTCGGATGCAGAAAGGAAGTGACCGGGCAGCAGATAGATGACTTCAGAAATGTGTGAACTGGAATTTGCCACAACCTGGCCCTTGCTTGGGGGCTCCAGTCAAGAATTTGTCCCCAGAAATGCAATTATAGTCTTGGAGAGGGCTTGGCAGGCCAAGGAAATCATTCACCTGCCCCAATAAGCTCCTGGAAATCATTCACCCAGTGACAGAGAAACAATGCTCTAGCAATTTGTCCTGCTCAGAAGCATTTGCCCGTGGAGTCCACTCACTCCACCCCGTGAATGGCAGGTGGTGGGCTCTAGCCTCCCGCCTAAGACTCAGACTGGTCCATCAAAGCCTGGGCTCTGTGAGTTGCTGGGGGTGGGGGGCAGTGGAGGTCTATAGATACCATCCAGGTAGCTCCTTGTATTACTACAAGGGAAACTAAGGCCCAGACAGGGACTAGTGATCATTGAGGTGGCATCTTATGCAATGTGTCTTTCATAGGACTAGGTACTTGCCAGGCCCTCGTTATGGCAACCCCAACATTCATTCCTCCCACCTCCCTGCTGAGCAATGGTCATGAGATTTTGGAGGTCTCCACTTTAGCTCTAGCATAGATGTGGTTTGGTCCAAGCCAGTTGGCACAATCCCATCCCTTTTATCATAGTGGTGGGTCCATGAGTGCCTAAGCCAACCAGTGCATGGGGACAGATTACCTTGAGGGCAAAACCAACATCCAAAGGACTGTAGAGAAGAGTCACAGAGAAACAAAGCTGGAGCCTTGATCGAACATGCCTAAAGTCATCTACCCTTGGAATTTTCTGTTATGTGAATTAATACATCTAATCAATACCCCTTTTAGTTTAGACTTAAAATCCACTTTTCTCTTACTTGCCACCTAAAGCATCCTTTCTGATGCAGAGATCTGACGTCCATTCTGTCATTTACTCTACACATCTGAAGTAGTGATGATGACTCCCAAAATACAGGTGAAGAGATCCAGAAAGGGCCAGGGGCTTGTTCTGAGTCACTCAACCCAGCAGGGGCAGAGGAGCTGAATCCAACTGTTGCCAAATCCCATTATTTCACTTACTCCTCACCATATGCCTGTGAATTAGGGGTTGGTACCCTATTTTATGGACAGGAATAGTGAAACTCAGAAATGGAAATGCCCTATGCCTCATGATAATCCAGTAGGGGGTGGGGAGCACGTGCCAGTTATTCTGAGCCAGTTTAGTGATGTTACTGGAGGGGCTCTGAGAGCCACTTTTTTTTTTTTTTGGCATGAGAATGCTCTAACTAACGTGTCCTGGTGTGGTCCTTTTGTTATTCCGTATTCCCTCTGTCATTGGAAAGGGCTAGTATCTAAAGAGCTGGATGGATGCTTTCGGCTGGCGGCTACATTGAGACACCTGTCTGTGTCAGTGATTGCCATGTAACAAACCACCCCCAAAGCAACTCGAAACAATACCCATTTATTATCACTTACAAGTCTGTGGTCAGCGGATGGTCCTCATCTAGGCCAGGCTCAGTTCTGAGTGACTTGAGAAAAAGGGAATTTATTGAAGAGACCGTAGGAATTCACAGAATCATTGGAGTCGGGGGGACCTAGTCTGGAAAGTGGGCCAGAACATCCAGGCAAGCTGATGATGCATAAACTCTACTCCACAGTGATACCACCTCTGAGGGAAATTCTCATAATTGCTTATACTCATGGGCACCAAGAGACACACAAGATGGGTTTCTGCCATACCATCTGTAGTAGCAAAATCCTGAAGACACCTGCACCTGTGTCAGCTAGCTATTGCTGTGTAACAAAACCACCCCAAACTCCATCACTTAAAGCATAAGCTTGTGTCATTGCTCTTGAATCTGTGGTTCAACTGGGTAGTTGTGAAGTCTTCACACTGGAATAATCATACAGCTGTGGAAATGAATGGAATCGAACTACAAATGTCAACATGGATAAATCTCAAAAAATATAATGTGGAGCCAGAGAGCAAGGTACAAAAAGGATACTTATGGCTGATACACATGTATAAAAGGCAAAAACAGTCAAAACAATTCTGTTCATAGTCCACAGATATATGTCTGTAGAGTATAGGACAGAAAATATGAGTGGGCTTGACAAGCACCAAATCTTGCATTGTGTTTATTAAAAAGGGGGAGAGGTGATCTGGAGGATTCTCTGGAGACTCATCAGAGACCATGTGCTCACCTGCCTGGCCATGTGCCTCCCAGCTACTCCTTCCTGTACCCTTCCTCAGCCCGTGGGTGCCTCTCAAGACCCCAGATCCTAGGCTGGAGCATCTGACTAGCCCAGCTCAGATCTATGCCCATCTGGGGTTCCCCTAGGGCAGAGAGAGGGGAAGCTGGTGTCTTAGACTTCTGTGGTTGGAGCTGGGCATCTCCTTCTGCCAAGAGGGCCTCAGGATTGGGAAAGGAGAGGTTCTGAAAAATATCTGGGGGCGTTAGGAGAGATTCCAGATGCTGCCAGCCAAAAATGACAGCCTTCCCCTCACCCACACCCAGATGCCCTTCCACCTGTGGCCCTCCTCCCTCAGGACACAACTTTGAGGTGCCCTCCCCGAAACCTTCTCAGACTTGCTGTCTGACTCAATACCTCCCTCTTCTGGGCTTTTCCAGAGCTCTTTGCCTTCTATTCCTCTCTTAGAGTTCCAAGAATGTCTAGTTGTTCTGTTAAATCTACTGTACACAGGATCTGGAAGGATGTAGAGGCTGAGAGGTGATATGGAAAGAAAAGACAGACAGAAGGAAGGAGGGAGGGAAGGAAGGGAAACAAGGCAGGCAGGTGGGGCTGAAGGACCTGGGCCTTCACCAGTCTGTGTTCCTTGCAGCACTCCACACCCAGAAGAGGGCCTGGCATGCAGCGGGCCCGTGGTTAGTTTTGTTGACTGACTGGCTCTGCACTTTCTTAGGGGGTGATGGTGATGATGACTGCCCCCGATTTTTCTCCAGGTTGACACTGAATGTCACTTGGTGCCTTCTGACACTTACTATGGGGAGTGAAGGGCATGGATCCATTGCAGAGCCCTCTCCCCAGCAGCTCCCCTCTCTGCACACCCCAGTCTCCTTCCTCTTGCTTTCAGATGGGCTCAGACCTCTGTCGTTCTCTGGGTCCCTTTGCCTTGTCTCCACCCAGCCTTCCTGCTGCCGCCCTCACTGCTTAGGCTGCTTCTTAGAGGCAGAACCTGAAGCAGGGATTTGGTGCCTGTGATTTACAGAGGGAACTTCCAGGGGAAATCTGGAACAGAGGGAAGGAAGCAGGATCAGACAGGGGGAGAAACCAAGCAAAGGTGTGGTTTTAGGAGAAGTCTGGTCTCAGCCTGAATCCCATGGGGAGCACTGGAGAGTAAAGGACACTACAAAGCTACCCTCCTCAGGATAAGGGGACTGGACCTTGTAATGGTCAATCACTGGTCAATGACTACTCTTGGGGGTTTGTTTGGGATGGAGCATAAACCTGCCTGACATTTATTTCCAGATGCTAAGGGCACTTCTTCGGTAAAGGCATGGCTGTGAGCTATTAATAGGTACCCTCACAGTAGCTGGGGGAATGGGTGCCCCCACCCATTGGGGCAGGGAGGGCGGTTTGAGCTTGGTGCCAACAGCATCACCACCCTCACCAACCTGGCTGCACCTGTGCTCCCTGGGACCTGGGCTGTGAGGGCAGGTGGAGAGCTCCCTGGATTTCTGCCCTAGTGCTGTGCAGAGCTGGGCCACTGTGTTTTCTGGAGACACCCCTGTCCTCAGTCCTCTTTCACCCTCGCTGTGAAGTGTCATCAGTGCCTCAGACCTAGCACATCCAGGCTGAACCCACACGGCAGGGAGGGAGGACAGGGGCCGTGTGGGCCTTCAGCAAGCACTGTCCCTTCTGTTGGCTCTTGGGCTTCTGGGATGCTGACTCCTCCCTGACTCCAGGGGCTGGGCCCGGGCCAGCTGGGGCCAAATAACATAGTCTTCCATTTCCCATCCTGGCTTGGGGCTGGTTGGGGGTGGACGCAGGAACCTGGCCTGAACAAGGCCAGAGGGGAGCTGGCTTGGGAAGGGATGTGTGTAAGTGTGACTGGTAGAAGACCCAGAGGGCTTGCACACGCAGTGGCCTATTGGAGTGTGTCAGTGAGGCAAGACAGGGGCAGGAGACCAGGAAGGAGGCCGCTGTGGTGGTCCAGTCAGGAGATAATGGTGGCTTGAACCCAAGTGGTTGCCATGGCGACTGAGAACCAGGGATGGATTGCAGAGATGGAGGGGAGAGACCCCAGAGGGCTTGCTGGCAGTTGCATATGGGGCCAGAGAGGGTGGGCAGGTCAGTGTGGCTTCCAGGTGTCAGCCCGCCAAGCCCGCGAGGGTCCCAGAGAGAGAAGGCGTCACACCCACTGTCCCCTGGACTGGCTGGCCTTGTTCAGCCCCCGCGGGGACAGAGTGCTTGCTGAGCCAGACTGGAGCCCGCACGCAGCCTTGGGGGAGGGTGTGAGGCCCCCACTTTAGAGGTGGGCACAGGGGCCGTGGCTCTGAGTCTGAGCCATGACTGCCACCCTCTGTGCTGCGCCCCCCCCCCAATCCAAGAGCCCTGCGGCCCTGGGGTGTCAGGAGTCAGGCCCCTTCCCTCTGCCCCCCGGGCCCTGGTGTCTGTGGGCAGAGGCACGCTCTGAAGAGACTGTGTCCTCCCCGAAGCCCAGACTTGGCTTCTCCTGAGCGACCTTCTTCTCGGATCCACATCCAGGAGATGAGCTCAAGTGCTATTCCTGCCCAGTGATGTCACCCTGCCCAGGGCTGTCCCCCAGGGCTGTGGGATAGAGCCCACCCGCCCCCTCAGACGCCCCCAACCTCTCTCTACGACACACACACGTTCCCACATACTCGTGACCCCACACCTCCACAGACACACTCCCTCTCACACACATTCTCTCACACACTCACTCTCATGCGCTCACGCTGACATGTGCACATTCTCTCACACATACCCTGGAGGCCCGCAACCTCCCACACCTGTGCTTCATCCCCTTGATACACCCATTACTTAACCTACCCCCAGTGCACCCCTACCCAGTCACACACTCCCAGGCACCCACCCTCTGACCCGCATTCCCGTGCACGCACACACACTGCTGGACAGACACTCTCTCACATCCATGTTCTCACGTACAAATGGCTGCCCTGGGATCTCACACACCGCACTCTCCCCTGTCCCTGACCCACTCATCTCACACAAGTCCACAGCCCCGAGTACAAATCACCCCCATGCACCCTCGTCCCTGAGTTCACACCTGCAAACCCAGAGGTCCCCTGTGACCACCCCAGGTAGCTCTGAGAAAATGAGAGCCACCTGAGGAGGCTGTGTTGCCTCCCACCATCTCTGCAGGGCTGTCTTGTGGGGGAGGAGGAGGCTTGCGACCCAGAGTGAAGGTGGGAGTGAAGGTAGGAAAGCCACTGGGAAGCCAACCCTAAATCCTGTGGGAGGGAGAGCTTTGCCTAGGTCATAGCTGGCTGGGCGTGGAAGTGAGCTCTCCATCACAGGGAGTGTGCAAGCATGGGCTAAGCCACTCCTTAATGGAGAAAGTGTAGAGGACCTCAATCTCTCGACTCTGATTTTTGGGGGCTCAGGAATGACGGAGCTGGGTTGGGTGATGGGCTTGGGGGTGATGAAGGGGCTGGTTGGGCAGGTAAGGGGCAGGAGGGGCGCCAGAGAGGCAGGTAAGGCTGGGGCCCACGGTCCCAGAGGGTGAGGGCTGTCTCGCCGTGGCCACCATAATTCAGCCCAGGTGGACAGTTCCCTTTCTCTTGCCTGATTTACTGCCTGCTTCGACGGGGCGAGGCCCATTCTTTGAACTTCAAAGGGAGCAGTGAGCGAAGCCGGGGCAGTAGTGAGAGCCGCCTGAGCCCTGGGATCTGTCCCAGAGGCTCCCGGTCCTGGGTCTGCCAGCCACTCACCAAAGCTTGCCAAGCCACAGCCTCCTGGTCTGAAAACTGTGGTCCCTGCCACTGGGCCCCTGAGAGGAGGTCGGAAGATGGAGTCCTGCACTTGTTTTAAAGGCTTGGGGCTGTGATCCCCAGGCTCTGTTGCAGCCTCTCAGCCCCGTAAGCTCTGTTCAGGACAGAGAGGGAACCTGTCACCTCTTGTATTTTTTAACCCATCACTCCTTTTATTCTTATTTTACCCCCATTTTGCTGGTGGATAAATTAAGGCCCAGAGACATTAGGTCCGCCTCCTAAGCACACAGAGATGCCTCGGCCCCAGTCCCTGGTCTCTCCCCAGGCCTGCCCCATGGCTTGTGCCCCTGCGGTTGCAGTTGAGTCGGAAGTTTGTTTGTTGAGTTTTTCATTTCTTTTGCTGAGGGACTGGCTGGCCCGGGCTCTGCCATGGCAACCTGTGTCTCTGGGCCTCAGTTTCCCCATCTGTAAAAAGAGCTGTATGCTAGTGCTCTGGCACTCTGATGTGGAAAGAATCTCAAGCAGTGAGTGGCCTTCGTGCTTGGGGCAGACCTGGGAGGCACTTTCTTTGTTGCTCCCTGAGTTACGTAAAACATTCAGGGCGGGTGTCAGTCAATGTTCAAAACTATGTCTACCATAAAAATCTTGATTTCCACCTTCTCATAGAGAACCAGAAACTTTTCTCATACCAGCGTTCCTAGCTGCTAACCACGACCACCAGCCGGAGCTGGGAGGGTTCCCCATGAGGTGGAGGAAACGCTCTGCAGCCCCCACACCCCCTTCCCGCCAGTGCCCTTACTGGTGTGCTCTGCCTGGGCCCCAGAAGCATCTGAGTTTGAGAACCTTAACTTGCCTGAATTGATTTGCTTTGGAATTCCTGCCCCATTTCGAACCTGCTAGGTGACTTTGGGCAAGTCACTACCTCTCTGAGACTCAGAGTGGGCTAAAGCTCAGCACAGACCTTCTCAGCATTTCGTCTGTGCTTAGGGGACATCACAGCTGATGGCAGCTGGGATTGGTGGGGACGGTTGGAGAGCTCAGGGCCTCACCCTCAAAGTACACGCAGGAGATGAGCTTAGACACAGGAAACAATGTCAGAGGGAGGCAGTGGGTCCTTGGGGACAGCTTGAGCTGTGAGGTGTGAAGCCAGAGGGACCTGGGATTGAGCCCTTGTCCTGGTACTTTCCAGCTGTGTGAGCTTGGGAATGCTACTTAACCTCTCAGGTCAGCCCTTCTGTGGGCTACTCATCTCTCAAAGCCTCCAAACAGGGTGGCAGTGAGGATGTGAGGGGGTCCATGTGGGAAAGCCCCTGGCACACAGTTGGTGCTGGGTGAGTATCAGGGAAGTTATGGGCCCGAAAGAGGGAGGGCCAGGCCCTAAGAGGGCCTCCTGGGAGGTCAGGAAGTTGAGGAGTGTCTGGATAGGAGTTTCTAAAGATGAGCAGAATGGGGGGTGATATGTGAAGGAGAAAGAGGTGCCTGGTTGGACCCCAGCTCATCAGGGAGCGCCTTTGGCTGTGAGGGGGGAGGGGCTGGTAAGGGGCCAAGGATGTGGCCTGAAGCATGCAGACCAAACCATGGCAATGGGGAGCCATGGATGTTCTTGAGCAAGGGGACACCTGTCTTTCTTTGAAGTCAATTGTGACGCAAGAGTATGTACTTTCCGTAATGCCCCAAGTTTTGGGGGGAGGGCTGATGGCAATATTCTTCTCAAAGATACTCTTGGGGGTCCATGGACAGGGCTGTGCATTGTAAATTGGGTCTGGGTCTTTTGAACTCAAATCCCCACTTGCCAACCTGCTCCACCCTGGATGTCAAGTGCTTCCTACGATCTGCTGGGGAGAAAGGAGCCAGGCCTTTGGGGTGAAAGTGACTGGGAGTCAGATCTCAGCTCCACCCTTGTGTGGCCCTGGCAGAATTTTCCACCCACTTACTTCTTTGAGCTTTGGTTTCCTCATCCATAAACTTCACGGGGGACCCAGTATCTAGAAGTTTTGAAGTTTCGTTTCAGTGCAGGCCTATTCTAGTTTCTCATCTTCAAGGGCGAAAGCATTTTGTAAAGGAGGGGTGCGGGGGTGCTTGCCTCACCCCTACTGGGTGAGTGTATGCCTTGAATTGTGATTCTATTTGTGGGGTGGGTTGGGAGGAGTGGGAGAAGGGGACCCTCCCGAGCTGTCTGGGGATGCTGCCACAAGGCAGAAATGCACAGACGGGATGTGTGCTGGGTGTGTAGTATGCACTGGGCCTCCCCCGGGCCCCCCAGAGCAGACACTTGAGGCAGAAGGGCTCTCTGCATGCAGCAGCGTGGAGAGCAGAGCCCATCGTACCGGAGGGAAATGCTCGCTTGGGAATGTGCGCTGTCTTTTAGGAATGATTTGGGGGCCATAAATTTTCGGTAGCAAAGCAATCCTCCAAGTTTTCATAATGCTGAAAAGTTTGGACTTGTCTTGAGGGGTAACAATTTCACCCAAGTGATGCACCAGCTCCAACTATTTGTTATTGCAAAGGTG
Source organism: Leptonychotes weddellii (assembly GCF_054177405.1). Taxonomy (NCBI): domain Eukaryota; kingdom Metazoa; phylum Chordata; class Mammalia; order Carnivora; family Phocidae; genus Leptonychotes; species Leptonychotes weddellii. The sequence continues at coordinate 47,970,026 of NC_138369.1, read as the reverse complement.
GATTTTTTTCCCCTTAAGGTGGAATCCTCCTTGAATTTCATGCTCTGCTTTAACTTGTTTTATTTCACCCGGAACACGAATAAAAATAGCCCACGAGATGTACAGATGGTGGAGGAAGGAAGGAAGGAGGGCAGAATGTTGGCTGAGCGTTTACTGTGTGCCAGGCCTGGCTCTGGGCCCACAGAGCTGACACCCCCCGCCGGGTCCCTGGCCTCGGCAGCTTCCGTCCAGCACCGGGAGGGGGGTTACCCCCCCTCTGGCTCTGAACCCTCCGGGCAGCGCCCCCTGCATGCAGCCATTTCACAGATGAGGAAAAGAAGTCTCCGGGGCATTTGGGAGCCTGTCCAAAGTCGCACAGGTGGGCATTTGGGAGCCAAGATTCAAACTCAGAGCTGTGTAACTTGAAAGTTCATTTTGGGGGAGCAGCAATCTATTCAGGGGCAAATCTCTTGAATCCCTACTGGGAGCTCACAATCCGAAGCTTATCTCCAGTGGCCAAGATAATGCTCTCTCCAGCTGAAGTGCCAACTTCGAGTGTGAACAAGACTGCAGGGAGGGGATGTTTGGCATAGCTGACTCCAGGGCTGGTCTGACGTCTCCTCGAGCACCCTAGAAGCCCTGTTTCCATGCCAACCGTTGCTGTGCCCCTTGCGGGCATTTTCCTCCACTCACTAAAGCAGGTCCTGAAAGGATGCCAAAGGGACCGCTTTCTGCTTTGAAGCAGGTCATTTGCATGCCATTTGCATATACAGTCATTTTTCTAGGTTCTCCCCAAACAGAGACTGACACAGTGCATGTGTTGTCTCCAGAACCCGACTTGACAGAATCAAAGGGCGTCAAAATCGTGCTGTATGTTGACGGAGGGGCTAAGGCAGCCGGGGCCCCGTGGCGGAGTGTGTGTCCTGGTCAGGCCTTCCCAAGGCAGGGGCAGCAGGTGGGTGTGAGGCTCAGACACAGGGCTGGGTTGAATGGAGAGGGCGGAGGGGGGAGCCCAGGGAAGGAAGAGTCATACTCAGAGCCAACCAGAAGGTTCTCTGAGCAGAGCTGTTGAGACAGTCTTTGTAGTGGAAAACACTGCCTGTATTAGAGTTACTAGGTACTTTATATACGTTACCTATGCTCCCCAGTATGGTTCTGCAACTCTGCAGGTCCGGAGAAAGTCACTTGCTCCTCGCCAGGTAAGAGGTCCACCGAGAGGTGGCGGCATGTGGATGCCAGGAGAAGGGTAGAATCCCGGGAGCTCAGGAGGCCCGCAGAGAGCATGCCAGCATGGGGACAGAGCTGCGGAGGTGGGTGTGTGAGCTAGGGTTGCACAGCAAAGTGCCACAGGCTGGGCCACTCAACGACAGAGATTTATTGTCTCATGGTGCCAGAGGCCGGAAGGCAGAGATCAAGGTGATGGCAGGGTTCGTTTTATCTGAGGGCTCTCTCCTGGGTGTGTAGGCAACCATCTTTTCCCAGTGTCTTCACCTGGTCTCCCCTCTGTCTGTGTCTAGGTCCTAATCTCCTCTCCTGAGAAGGACACCATCAGGTTGGATTAGGACCTGCCTACGTGACCTCATTTTAACTTTAACCTCTTTCAAAACTATCTCCAAAGATAGTCACATTCTGAGGAACTGGGAGTTAGGACATCAACGTGTGGATTTTGGAGGAACACAACTCACCCCGAACAGTGGAGATTGTCATGTGGATATCAGTGGGGACGATGAGGAGTGGATGAGGAAGTAAGAGGGAATGTGGGGGAAAGCCTGATTCTGGGAGCTCTGAATGCCAAGCTGAGGGTCTGGTCTGTTACCATGTGATGGACACATGCCTCAATCCCCGAAGCAGGGAGACTAGCATGCAAAAGCCATTTGGAGCCAACCAGGCTGGTGCCAGCTGGATTGGACTGGGCCGGGGGTGTCTGGGGGAATGACCCTCCCTTTCATTAGCGACACATGACTCAAGTGTGGGGTCCTCCTCATGCTGGCCAGTTTTCTAGGGCCTGATGGGTCTTCTAGTGTAGGGAAAGTCACTTGACTCTTAGCCTGGGTTCTCCCCAAAAGCAGAGCCTGAGGCAAGGGTTTGGGACCTGGTGATTTATTTTGGGGTGTGATCCCAGGGACTAGGAATGGAAGACTGAGGTGAGTGAGGCAGAGAAGGAGGAAAGCCAGTCTAAATTGCTGTTCCTGAACTAATCACTGCTGTAGGCAACTGGGGCCCGATTCTGCAGGTGGGTGACAATGGGTGGACTATACACCTTCCAAGCTGGCAACCAGTTATAACCAATGGAACCACCTGCTTCAGGGAGCCAGAGTCCCTGCTGACATTCATTTTTTTGACAGAAGTGACCAGTGCATCTCCCATGCCAGGCTCTGTGCTTTACCTTGCTGGGCACATGGAGGTGTGTGGAAACAATTCTGGGAGACAATTCTGGGAACAATCGGCATCCTTAGTGAGCAATGTCAGGAAGAGGCCTATACAGACTACACGGTGGATGCAGCACAGGGACTTGTCACATCCTGGGGGAGGGAAGTGTCACAAAGGGGGCATGGATCAGAACCTTAGAGGAGGTGTAAGTGTGTTCCAGGGAGAATACAGGCATCCAGGCTGAGGGAGCGCGGATGGGGGTGACTGTGGCTACCCTCCACCCTCCAAATCTGAAATCCAGCATGCTCCCATTCTTCTTGGGCACACTGACAGACCCATCTCTTAGGCCAGCTTGCAGTTAGCAACTGTGTTCCAGCCCCTGGGTGGGGGGCACAAGTGATGCATGCCACTTGCAGGTCTGTCCTCCTCCTTCTCACGGTTTGCCTCAGCTCACTGGCTGGATGATGCCAGGGCAGGCTCCAGGCCACAAAGATGCTGGTGGTGCACAAGACAGAAGGAACCTGGGGCCCCGAGTGACTGTGTGGAGCCTAGCTCCATGGCTAAACCTCCTTGAACCATGACAAGAGTGAGAAATAGACTTTTATGGCGATGAGCCATGGAGACTCTGGGCTGTTTGTTACAGCTGTCTTCCCTTACTGATACAGAAATTGGTCATTTGAAGTGCAGTGTTAGCATAAGAACCTAAATATATGGCATTGGCTTTGCTATTGAGTGACTGGGTAGAAACAATAAGAGTCTTTGAAATCTGCTGGTCCATGTTATAAAGTGGCAAAATCCTTGGGAGGACTGCTGGCTGGGCTGGCTTGGGAGGCAGAGCACGTGGCTGCTGAGCCTATAGCTCTAGGGGTGGTGGTTGCAAAGAAGCGTCTTGGCCCCTACAGGCTGCATTTGCAAGGTATTACAGGAAAGAGATGAGCTCAGGAGAGGAGCAGCTGGTTTGAGGCAGAAACAATAGAAATAAAGAAGGATTTATTTTCAGGGCTGGAAAAGCCAACTGCATCTGGATCTGCAACAGTAGGAGATTAAGATTGAGAAAAACCTCAGGCCGCTGTGAAGCCCAGGTGAAGGATGTGACATTGCCACTCAATTACAATAGGCTCAAGGTTGTCATGATTAAGTGGGGAGGAAGAGGCAAGAAGAGGGAGAAAAATAAATGTGGCTCTGGGCATGATTGTTGGCTCTTAGAATAGACTAGAAGCAGTAGATTAGAAATTTAGGATTGGAGGGAGTTACATTGCCAAAGAAACAATGATCCTGGGCGAAAAAGAGTCTTTGAAGTTTAATATATCCTTTGGGCCCCCAGCTCTCCACGAACAGGAAGTAGGGCTCTGGAAACTCTACAGTGGGCAACAGGGTGCTCTACCTTACCCCCTACAAGGTGGATCCAGGGGACACAGAGAAAGATGGACAAGGAGTTCTCTAAGAAAGCATAGCCAGTGTCAAGTCAGGGGACATCTGTGGCAATCCCTGCCTTACACTGGTCAGTGGACCACTTGCTTCTGGTGTCTTCCATTCTTCTCTCTTCTGAATGGGAGTTTTCACTGGGGTTATCTCACCCCTGCTCCATCGTCACACACACTCTGTGTGTGTGTGTGTGTGTGTGCGCAACAAATATGTTTTCTCTCTAGTTCATGGGCCATCAGACCATGTGATCGGATGGGACCTTGGGCTGTCTCCTTGAGGGGAGGGTGAGTTTTTTCTACGTGTAGGAGGGACATTCATGGATATGTGTTGGCCAAAGGGGCAGACTATGGCAGCGACTACTAAGTGTACAAAGTCATCTGTGTCCCTTCCTGTCTTCCAGGGCACTCCACAGGCCATGTTCCCTTGCAGTCAGCTGGCCAAGTAACCGAATTATGGCCAAAAGAATGTGGGCAGAAACATGCACACCCTTGATGCTTGGCTCCCCAAACCCTGCATTATCTTCCACATGTCCTCTGTTTTCATGGGTGATGCCAAGGTGACGCTGGTGGCCATGTGTTGGAAGTGGAGATGTGCACAGATGACTTCCGGGGGTGTTGAACCCTCAACACCGTGCATTGGAGGTGGCATGAGTGAGAAATAAAGTTCAGTTATTGAATCTGCTGTGACTCCGGGGCTCTTTGTTACAGGATTAACTTCTCCTGACTAACACACACACCTATCTTGGCCCCCTCCCAACTGGCTGATCTGTCAAAGTCATGTTACTCTCCTGCAGAAAACTCTGGGATGGAGCCATGGCTCACTGGGCAGCCAGAAACCTGAACACAGCCCATGGGGCCTGCATGCCGGCCCTCTCCTGTCCTCCTGACCCTTCCTCCCCTTGCTCTCTGTTCTTGGGTCACAGTTTTCTTTTCCTCAAATATCCCACTGTCTTCTCCCTCAGGTCCTTCATCCTATGCTTGAACATCTCCTGCCCTGTTTTGTTGTGCTCACCCATTATCCTTCAGACCTTATCACAAACATCATTTCCTCAGGGAAGGATTCCTGGCATCCTTCAGACTGGATTCAGGCCCGCCATACATCAATTTGTGGACCTTCGTTACAATCGCCCAAAAGAAGCCCTGGTGTGGCCGGAAGAGAAATGTTTTGGACGTTGTGTTAATTAGATGCTGTTAACTGCCCCTTATCTTTCACATTCCCCCTCCCTGCTAACAGAGCCCCAGTTTGGTTCAGAGGACCTCGTGCCCCTGGGGCTCTTCTCCCAGACCCCCTTCCTGCCGCAGTTGGCCGTGGGACCCAGTGCTGCTCGATAGGATCTAAATGGGAGTCCCCTTGGTGGGTTCTTAAAAGGCATTGTTTTCCTAAAAATGCCAGCATAGGCCTTTCCCCCTTCACCCTCCCATCTTCTTCCTTTCCTGCATGAGGATGAGCACCACATGCTAAGGACGGTGGGCCAGGAGCTGGAAGGAGCCTGTGTCCTTGATGACTCCCTCTAGCAGCCGCCCAGCCCTTCCGAGAAACCCAAAACCCTGTTTGGTCAAGCTTGGAAATGGGGTTTGTTACACGCAGCTGAACACGATCCTAACTGATGCACAAGGCTTTTAGGGGCTTCACAGAGTGGCCAGGAAGCCTGGAGAACTGTGCCGGGACAGAGAACACAGCCTTGTCAGGACCGCAGGGACTGTGTTAGGACACTGCTCCTGAGGTTCCTGGAATGAATCCGTACATCCTTGCCTCTCAGGATGAGCTTCAGATCCAATGTTCCGGGCAGGACAACCTGGTCCCATGCCTGGATGGTCAGAGTAGGGCGAGGGAATGCCCAGGTCCTTGGAATCCTACAGTGAGAGGCCACCTCCTGACCATCACCTGCTACATACTCTTAAAACTCCCTGTGCTTTCATTATGGTGACACTAAACCAAAGGCCCCCGTAATCGCGAGGCTGGGGGTGGTGCAGCACAGAGCCCGAGAGAGGGGGAAAAGGGGAGTGGGCTGGGGCAGGCTCCCAGGAGGAGGGAGTCCTGGGTGCCACACCTTTTTCTGGGGATATAATTGACATGTAACATTACATTAGGTTCATTGGTACAACATAATGATTCAATATTTGTATATATGTGAAATGATCACCGCAAACAGGTCTAGTTAACATCCATCGCCACACAATTTTTTTTACAATTTTTTTCTTCTGGAGAGAACTTTTAAGATCTACTCTCTTAGCAACTTTCAAACATGGAGCACAGTATTATTTATTTTTTAAAAAGATTTTATTTATTTGTTCAACAGAGAGAGCGAGGGAGCACAAGCAGGGAGAGCAGTAGAGGGAGAGGGAGAAGGAGAAGCAGTCTCCCAGACTCGTGGGGCTCGATCCCAGGACCCTGGGATCATGACCCAAGTTGAAGGTAGACGCTTAACCATCTGAGCCACCCAGGCGCCCCGCAACACAGTATTATTAACTATAGTCGCCACACTCTACATGACATCCCCATGACTTATGTGTTTGATAACGGGAAGTTAGTATCTTCTGACCCCCTTCACTCATTTTGCCCACCCCTACCTTCCCACCTCTGGCAACCAGCACTCTGTTCTCTGCATCTACGAGTTCAGTTCTTTGGGTTTTTTCCAGATTCCATAAATAAGAGAAATTGTATATTTATATTTTTCTGACTTATTTCACTTAGCACACTGCCCTCAGGGTCCATCCAGGCTGTGGCAAATGGCAGGATTTCCTTCTTTTCTATGGCTGAGTACTATTCCATTGTACATATGTACGTACCACATCCTCTTCATCCATTCATTCATTGATGGACACTTAGGTTATTTCTATGACTCAGCTATTGTAAATAATGTTGCGGTGAGCACGGGGGTGCAGGTATCTTTTCAAACTCATGTTTTCATTTCCTTTGGATAAGTCTCCAGAAGCGGAATTGTTGGATCATATAGTAGTTCTGTTTTTTAGTTTTTCCACTTTTTTCCACAGTGGCCACACGAATTTACATTCACACCCACAGCGCACGAGTGTTCCCCTTTCTCCGCATCCTCACCAACACTTGTTATTTCTTGTCTTTTTGATATTAGCCACCCTAACAGGTGTGAGATGGTATCTCATTGTGGATTTGATTTGCATTTCCCTGATGATGAGTGATATGGAGCATCTTTTCATGTACCTATTGGCCATCTGTAGGTCTTCTTTGGGAAAATGTCTGTTCTGATCCTCTGACCTTTTTTTAACTGGATTGGTTTTTGTTTGGTTGGGCTTTTTTGCTATTGGATTATAGGAGTTCTTTACATATTTTGGATATTAATTCCTTACCAGATATGTGATTTGCAAATATTTTCTTCCATTCAGTAGTTTGCCTTTCCCTCTGTTGATGGCTTCCTGCGCTGTGCAGAGACATTTTAGCCTGATGTGGGTGGGCACACTTGGAATGCCCACCTGCTGCTTGTGCTGCTGCCACATTCCAGAGACTTCCCCCAGGGTTGCCTCCCTCCCCAGAGTTGGCTTTCCTCACTATCTGTCCACTCCTAGACCCTACCAGCCCCACAGCCTTGGCCACCCTCCACACGGAGGCTGCAGGGGGCTCTGGAAGTGCCAGAACCAAGTGCCAGAACCAAGAACTGGCGGGCAGGGAGGTTGGCAGTGGGGTGAGTGGTCAAGGTGCCAGTTGAGGTGTTGATTCTGGCCTTCAGTCCTCGCTCTGTCGTGTGTGCTCCAGACATGTCAGCGCCCATCCTGAGAGCCAGCCTGCCTGATCCGCCATGCAGTAGAACAGAGCTCTCTCCCCTGTGCTCTCCACCATGCTTGCACCAAGTGATTCCTTCAAGGGCAGCCCCATCGTCCTGTACCTACCACCATGCAGTTCTGGGCCCCCAGTGTGTGACAGGCTCTGTGCACATGTTGGAAAGGCCCTTTTGGAGCCGATCTTCCCCAAGGGTAGCAGATGTCTCACACCACACAAACACAAACACACACACACACACACACACACGAATAGACACATGGGCACAGCCTGTGGGGATGTGGGGAGGGCTGTGGAGACAGTGAGGTGGTGTGATGAGAGAGATGTGCCTAGAGTAGAGACAAGAGTGTTTCTGGGACAGAGCCCAACTGGGCCAAGACCCTGAGTCTGGGGGAGTGGGCTCTACCCGTATTTGAGGAACTGAGTGTGGGCCAGTATGGAAGAAGCACATCCAGGGAGGAGACTAGAGGTCAGGGGGTAACATAGCCAGATCAGGTGAGCTTTCCTATGAGTAAAATGGGAGCCATAGCAGGTTTGGGACTAGGGCATGTGGCAGTGGACCTGGTGGGAAGTCATGGGTTGGGGAGAAACGTAAAATCAGTGATTTACGTAACTTAATGATACTTTGGGGAGGGTGAGAGGAGATGAAGGAGTCACAGGTGGCCTGGACCTCTTGGTGATTGGAAGTGCCATTTCCTGAGATGTGGGGAAGAATGAAGCATGAACAGATTTATAGTTCAGTCTGGAACATGAAAGATGAGAGTTGCCTCAAGGGGAGAGGAAAATAGGCATTTGGATATGTAGGTCTGGGGCTGGGAAGAGATCTCCTTGTCCTCTCACCTTTATTCCTTCCATAAACACCTCTTGGGAGCTTCTTTGTGCCTGTTTTTGAGCTGAAGATGGCAAGAGAGCTCCTTCCAGGACTTCTAAACTTGTGGTCCACTGGGGCCCCTGTGTACCTCCTCAGCATCACATGATCCAGACTTAGCTGCTGTGATGAATAGACCCCCAAACACAGTGGCAAATAAGTCAGAGTGAGTGAGATGGAAGACATGGCAGGGCTTGGGAGCGGGGTTGTTTACTCCTCCCACTTTATGGTCCACTGAGGCATTTGGGGATGGGAGGGAACTCAGGCACCCTCAAGACCTCCATTTCAATTTCACCTCATTTCTATTCAAGGGGAATATTTCCATGTTCACCTTCCCTGAGCCAGCTGAGAAGGGCAAGGGCAAGGGGATGAATGTCCATTTCTTTCCTGGGGGCCGCTAGAAGGGGCACACATGTCTGTGGCCAACCTCCCATTGGCTAGGATTTAATCTAATGCCCTCAGATCTATGCTGCAAGGGAAGCGGGGAGAGACAGGCTCTGGGGAGATGCCAGGGCAGCTGTGTCCCCAGATAACCTGAGAGGATTCTTACGGTCAGGAAGAAGGAGAGTGGAGACTTTTGGACAGCCCATGGTCTCTACCTTGAAGTCTGGATGTTGAAAGCCATGCAGTGCCTCGACGAGGAAATCTCCCACATGGTGTCCCAAGACAATGTGAGTGGAGCATTTTGAAGTAGTGGGGGCCCTCTGGGAATCAAAGTGGGTGGCTCATTTCAGCATGCTGTTTGGCTTCTTCCTCACTCCGGGCAGTCCGATTATGGAAACTTGGAGATTCTGTTGCAAGCCTTCACCAGGCAGTGCCCCTAAATCCCTTTGGCGGGTACTCCTCCAACCTGACTTGCACACCCCCCGATGGGAAGCTCACCCCCCTTACGGGCACCCTCTCCGTTTCTCTGGACTCCCTGACTGGGAGAAAACAATCCTCATAGGGAGCTCTGACGTTCCCCTTGGCCATCCACCCAAGCTGTCAGTCCCAGCTCTGCCCTCTGCTCTCTGCTTGCCCCAGAAGAATCCTGCAGAAATTTGGGGTCAACAAGAGAAGTCCTCCAAAGCTGCTTTTCCACCAGTAAAAGAGAAATGTATGGCTGTGCAAGACTCCTGGGGCAATCGAGTCCTCATGGCCAGCCCCTCCTCCCAAATGCTATGTGTTGTGATGATGAGAGGCATGATGGGCGGTACAGTATCCAGTTGAGGGACCTTGGGTAAGCTGCTTCACCTCAGTGAGCCTCAGCTTCCCTGTTTGTGAATGTGAGCCAGCAGTGTAAGGGCCGGGTCTGAGTGCCACCTCTGCCGTTCACTAGTTCTGGACCCGAGGCCAAGTGCAATACCTGTCTGGGCCGCAGTTACCCCACCTTTAAAGTGGAGGTAACAGGGGATGGTACCGACCTCACTGAGGTCTCAGGAGGCTTGAAGAAGCTCAAGCTTCTGGAGAACTCGGCAGCGACTAACCACAGTAGGAGACGCCAGACTGATGCCCCCTGGGAATATTAACCAGTTCTTTTCTCCCAGATAGCTCATGCTACCGCTTAGCCCTGTCCTGCCTCGTCCTCCTTGCCCTTAGTTCAATGAGCCAGTTACTTCCTGGCTTTGACTTTCAAAATCCTAGACCCACAGGCAAAGGAAGATCTTGTGGGAGGCCTATAAAAAGCTAGTGAGAGTTTACTCTGGGCTGGAGCTCCTCCAATGGCTCTGCACACATCATTCCCTGGCACCCTGATGCCAACCTATGAGGCACGTGCTCAGTTATCCCATTTCACAGATGAGAGAGCCGAGGCAGAGAGGTTATGTGTGCTGTGCAGCTCTCAGCCGTGGGTCCCCACACACAGTGAGATTTCCCCACGCTCTCCCCAGGGGTGGAGAGGGGAGGGAGACTCAGGAGGGAGCCAGGCCCCAGCCCCAGATGTACTGGGGGTCTGGTGGGCCCTGGGAGCAGACGGGGCTTGGCCTGCCACCCGCAGACGAGAGCAGGGGTCGGTGGGGTCTCCCCTGCCAGGCGGAGTGCCAGAGCAGCAGGAGACCAGGAGAATGCACGCAGGGGCTGCAGGGCTGTGGAGAGAGGCCGGCCTTGTCTTCTGTGTGGTGGTGGGTGGGGGGGGAGGTGGGCTGCAGGAGTCCTGCCAAAGGCAGCCCTCAGTTGACTGGTTCATACGTCCAGGGCTCCTGGTGAAAGACGGGTGTACCCAAATTGATGGAGATCCCACTTCTGTCAGAATAGGAGTCAAAAAATGAATTTGAGATATAAAAAAAAAAAATCTTTAAAAAAATTTCTTGAGCATCTGACACTGTGGATTGAATGTCATCCAGGCACCATACTCAATATACGTCCACGATTATGGTCTTCTCACCGTTGTTGCCCAACTGAGGCGGGGAGACAAGAGACACTCGTGTTTGTGTGTGCATTTGGCACGCATGCGTGTGTATGTGCAGGTGCGCACGTCCGTGTGTATGTATGTCTTGGTACGTGTGCCTCTCTGTAGGTGTGCGTGTGTGTGTGCCTTGTGCATGCGTGCCTTTCCCCCAGTGTGTTGCCTGCACCAGCCTGACCGTGCACAGCCGGTCCCCCATCCCAGCCCCCCGAATGCCGTTTTGTTTCTCACCCTTTCATATTCAAATGTCGGCCTGGCTCCCAGCATGCCCTGGGGATTTATGGCCTGATTGTGTATTGTTGGAGTCTGGTGAGTGGGTGAGCTCATCATTTGGCTTGTGATGGTAATTCCTGCCTGAGCCTGGGGGCCCCCCATCTGCTTCAGAGGGGCTTGCTTGTGTCCATGTCCCTTGTTGCTAGGTGCCCAAGCCATCCATTCAATCCAGAGATATGGAATAATACAAATACCAACAATAGCTAACATTTCTTGATTGGGGGTTGACTCTGTGCCAGATGTGGTTCTAAGGCCTTTGCATGTTCTACCTCATTTGAGCTCCATTCTACTGGATGGGGAAACTGAGGCAGGGGAAGCCGCCCAAGGGCAGATGGCCGCCACCACCCTGACCCGCCATCCATCCTCAGGCAGCCTGGTGTCAGCCCCATTTTCCACCCCGGCTCCCTTTCCCTCCTCTGGGCCATTTGGCCCCATCATATGGCTGGCCTCAGGGCTGGCCTCCTCCCTTACATCCCAGGCCCTGCTGGAGCCTCAGGCCTGCTTCCTGGAGGCTCCCCCATCCTCAGCACAGCTGTTGGGACGCCCTTCCTAAAACTTCCACCCCTCTTCCACTTAGGCCTCCCATGCCTCCCCATTGTGCTTGAGCCAAAGCTCAAATTTGTCCTGGCATTTAGGGCTCCACTGGAACCTGGTCTTGTCCCCCAGCCTCAGCAGGGTTGTCCTGGGGCAGGTAGAATAGGCAGAGGGCAGAGCTGGGACCAGTACTGAGCTCCGCAGTGGGAAAGGCAAGCAAGTGGGCTGCTGGGAGCTTTGAACTTGGAGCTGACCCAGGTATCCATGGTAAGAGGTGGCCATTGAGGCAGGAGCAACGGGGGACACTCAGCCTCAGATGGCTCTATTGGAGGCAGCTCAGGCACTGTTCCTCCACGCCCTGGGCCTCTCTGACCTCAGATGCCCCTGCTCCACCCTTGCCTGCAGGAGACGGGGAGGAGAGGGGATCTCCATAGGTCCACGCTGTGAGCCCCACAGAAGCCAGAGATTCACTCACCCAAGGGGCTGGGTGGCATTGTGCTTACAGTAGCCGTGGGGTGGATGGAAAAATGGGGTGGGCTGGAGCTTTGGAGTCATACACTCCTGGTTCCTCTCTCCCTTCTCTGCCAGCTGCAAGCCTCCTGGCACCTTAGTTTCCTCATCAGAGAAATGGGACAATACCACAGCATCACGGTTACTGCTAATGCCAAGAGCTTCCAAGAAGGGCCTGCATTTGAGAAGGGCTAATTCTTCTTTTAAAATAAAAAATGGTATTTCTACAAAAGGCAGATTGATCTCCTGTGCCTTTGGAACCCCCGTTTTTTTCTGTGGAGTCCCGAGACACTGTCTCCTTTTGCCTCTGCGATCTCTCCGAGCCTGTTTCCCCCCAGCACAGCGTTAGCCCTGCTTCCTTACGGCGCTCCAGGGTTAAGGCGGATAAAGCTGTGAGCGCACAGCAGGTGCTAACCCCCCTTGAGTGTGCTTCTTCCCACCAGCCAGCCTGCCCGCCTGCAGAGAGGTGCCTTTGCCGCTCCACTCGTGGAGGAAAAGGGCTTAGGAATCTTGTTACTGTTGGGTGGGTCCAGCTCCCAGACAAGACAGTGGGAATCGCATTAACCTTGGCCAGGGAGATCACCATCTGTCCAAACAGTGGGGACTGCTGCCCGCGGCCTGGGCGTCTGAAGCATCATGCCACATCACACGCTCCCTCTCAAATACTTACCCAGCAGACTGGCCTGGCCAGTCCCGCCCTCTCTGGCCTCAGTCTTCCCATCTGTACAAGGGCCTCAGCTTGCCTGCTCTAGATCATACACCCAAAATGGTTTCTCCCAAAGCTCTGGATTTTGAGCTAAGAATTGCAAGGATGGCCCACACCCCAGCAATCCTGCTCACTTTGGGTATGGGGAAACCTAGGCCTGATGAGGGAAGATGAGTCATCCAAGGTCACCCAGGAAGCCAGTGGCAGGGCTGGGACTCAGAGCCAGGTGTTTGAGCTTGGGGAGGAGTCCATGTGCCGTTAATGCCAGGAGAGTAGGTTAGGGCCTCCGGCTCAGCTGTGGAGCCAGGTGTCCATACTGGGTGAGGAGGAGTCTCCGGCATGGCTCTCGCAGCCAGCGGCTTTTGAGGAGGGTAGTCCAGCTGAAGGAGGGTCTCAGCATGCCCTTACCTGGGCACCATCCTCGGTGCCTTTTGACTGCAGGACCAGCCAGGCCTCCGGGGCTGTTGACGGTGGGCCCGGCTCACCTCTCCACGGCCATCTCCGGATGCACTGGAAGCTCCAGCCTTGCTGAGCTAGGCACCTGCCTGGGGCACAGCCTGCATTTCCTCATCTCCAGGCCTCTGCTGTGCTCATGTTGCTCTCAGGCCTGAAGAGCCCCTTCCCTCGAACAAGGCGCCTTTTCCAATCTCATTACTTACCCTGCTTTCTCCCTCCTTCTACTCTGGCCTCTTCACTGTTCCTTGCAACTCATCTTACCTCAGGGCCTTTGCACTTGCCATTCCTTCTCCCTGGAGTGCTAATTCCCCAGGGGTCCTCAGGGTTTGCCCCTTCATGTCACACAGACCTCCACTCAAATGTTCCTGTCACGAGGAGGCTTTCCTTACAACAACCCCATGGTCACTTCTGTTCCCTACCCTGCTTTCTTTGTCTCTATGTATATTTGTTTCTTGATATATATTTATATTTGTGTATTTGCCTGTCTTCTGTGCATGAGTGTGAGGTCCAGGAGGGTAGGGACTGCATCTTATTCACTGCTGAATCCTTAGTGCCTGGCACAAAGTAGGCCAAATGAGTAAACAGCTGTTGAATGAATGACTGAATGACCTTCCAACGTGGCCCTCATCAAAATGCCTTGTCGCATGAGGGGTTTTAAAAAAAAATGCCTTGTCACAATATTTCTATATATTTCTCTCACTAAACAAATTGGGAACTTCTTTAGGATAGGGACAAGTATTGCCTCTCTGTGTCCCCACTCTGTTTCCCCAGGCCTGGGCCAGAGCACATGCTTGAGAATCAACAATAAATAAAATTGATGTGGCAGCTTGTTTGCAGAGACAGCCACCACAAGTCCCCCCCATCCTTGTGCCCAGGCCCCTCTGCAGCGGGGCTTGTCCCCTCCCTGTACCTCCCAGAGGGGAATCTATTTCCCCTCTCTTTGGCCATGTGATTTCTTTGCACACTTGAACGTGGCAGAAGCGATGGTTGTATTGGTTCTGAGGCTGCGCCTTAAGGGGTCTTGTAGCTCTGTTCTCATGTCCTTTTGGAACGCTGCCCTCGGACCGCTGTGGACTGAAGCTGGCTGCCCCCTGGGGGGTCATGTGGAGGGGAACTGGGGGCACCCCCATGTACAGAAGCTGGCCTGCCCACTGGGGCAAGGGGAACAGAGGCTCCAGCCAACAGCCAGGGGCAATTACCTCTGGAACCATCTAGCTGAACTGAATGGAGCTGCAGGAGTGAGCCCAGCTGAATGAGGACATGCCGAGATTTGCCAACTCACAGGACAGCAAGAAATAATAAATCATTTTTGGGAGCCACTACATTTTGAGGTAGTGTTTCTTACACAGCAATGAATAACTGATAACACCAACTTCCCTGATTAAAATTCCAGACATCCAAGAAATCCTGAGACAGATGTGGGACAAGTCGGCTTTGGAAGAGTGTCCAGATTCCGACGGGAAGCAGGTCTAGCAGGTCTTCCAAAGGAGATCCGGAGATCTGATTATTCACGAATTCATTCATTCGGACCCGTTTTCTGCCCATCCCAGTGCTGTAAGCTAGAGATCTAGAGATGGACTCTCAGCCTCTACCCTTAAAGTGCTTCCCATCTCATGAAGGAGGCAGACAGAAAAGCCATCACTGACAGTGTGAGGTAGTTAGGGCTGTGCTGACAGCAAGGATGATTATGATGATATTAGGGAAATATAATAATAATAATGTAAGCTCACTATGTCTCAGGTACATTTCTAAGCACTTTACTTGTACTATCTCATATAATTTTCAAACCAGCCCTAGGAGGGAAGTCTTGTTCTTTTCATTTGTGCTTTACAGATGAGGAAACTGAGGCACAGAGAGATTAAGAAACTTTCCTTGGATTAAGTGGTGGATCATCTCAGAGCAATGAGGGAATTTAGAGAAGGGAGTGATTATATCTGCCAGGTGGGTAAGGAAAGGCTTTTCTGAAGAGGGGCCATTTGTCTTGGCCTTTGAAGGATGCATAGGAGTCCACCAGGCAGAGAAATAGTGGGAACAACATGTGCAGGCCTGAGGCAAGATGAAGAAGTCAGAGTCAGCCCAGCCCAGGGCCCTGCGCTGGAAACCATGGCATTTTACCTTGTCTTCTGGCACAGGAGCCAGGCAAGGGAGCGAGCCATAGCCCAGGAGACAGAAGCAGAGGGCTTGCAGGATCCAGGTGGGTGGCACGTGGGCTGAGATAGCATCTCAGCAAACGAACCCCGGTCTGAGGGACGTGACAGTGGGGCCGCTCAGACACACTCCTTCCCCAGACACCCCAGGATCCTGGTCCTCTGTGAGGGGCAGCCCCTCTGCCCGAGACACATAGGGACAGGGGAGAGAAAGCCTTGGAGGCTGGGTCCCATGCTGAAGAGTAGTACAGAGGATGCAACTTGGGGAGACTTGTCTGTTACGTATTCACTATTTATTTAACACTTTGATATAGGGCATATATGGTTTTTCCTTCAAACTAGGACACTTGGAGAACAAATGGGGCACTATTAATAGTTGCCCCGGGATGAGAGGCGTAAATCAGGACATACAGTCACACAGCGTACGTGGCACCTGCCGTGAGCTTTACAATTATTAACTCGTTTAATCCTCTTGGCAAATCTCATAAAGGGGTTTGCTATCCCCCCCATTTACCAGATGAAGAAGCACAGAGAAAAGAAATTCACATACATTGGCACTTACTCTTTGTTGGGCGCCGAGCCACACCATTTCACAGAAATCTCTCTAACCCTGACCACAGATCTGTAAAGGACATTTGGGGAACTCCATTCAGAGATAAAAAAACAGGCTCTGAGACCCAACCCACGTCCAAAGGATCCCCAATCTCAACCTCTCTCTGCCTGACTGGCTCTCCTTGGAACATACATACCTCCTGCTTGCCTACTTTTTTTCTTTTCTTTTCTTTTTCACACATCCCCCCCCCGCCACCCCACCCCATGCCAGGGGGATTGTAGCCCAGAGAGAGGTGTGTCTCCAGCAGAAGAATGCGTGTGTTCCTTTAGGTGGGACGGGAACAGTAAGAGGAGGAGGAGGGGCCTGGCTGTTGGGCTGGGGCTGTGGGTGGGTTGGAGGGAGTGGACAGTTGGCGGTGGAATGGCCAAGTTGGATCTTTAGGCTCAGGCGCTCTGTCTTTCTCTGTGTTCTTCTTCTTTTTGGTTTTTCTAAAGATTTTATTTATTTATTTGTCAGAGAGAAAGAGAGAGAGAAAAAGAGAGAGTGGACACAAGCAGGGAGAGGGAGAAGCAGACTCTCTGCTGAGCAGGGAGCCTGATGTGGGACTTGATCCCAGGACCCCGGGATCATGACCTGAGCCGAAGGCAGATGCTTAACCGACTCAGCCACCCAGGCATCACTCTCTGTCTCCTTCTGTCTCTCTCTCTCTCTTTCTCTCTCAAGGAAGCAGGTGCACAAAGAATGCCTGTGTGGACGGGGCAGACTTTTCGAAGGGATTCCATCACTCAGGACTGGGTTCTGGCTGCCTATCTCTTCTGCCAGTCACTGACTCGCTGTGTGACTTTGTGCAGGGCCCTTCCTGATCTAGGCTGCACTCAGTGTCCCATCTGGAACTCCAGGAACAGAGACCCCAGGCCCTCTTAGAGCCTTGGGTTCTGTAGCTGGCTGTGCAGTGGTTGGGGACTCTGGATTCTGGGCCCGGTGGCCTGGCTTCAAATCCAGGCTCTGCCTTTTCAGATGTTTGACCTTGTGGCAAGTTATTTAACCTACCTTTATGTGCTCATCTTGAAAACGGAATGATGGCGAAGATGATGATGATGATGATGATGCTTCATTAGGCTGCTGTGCAGGTTAATCAGTGAATAGTGCTTAGAGCAGTGCCTGAAACAGAGGAGGGGCTGTGTTGCATTTGTTACTATTATCTTCTAGGGTGAACATAAGAACAGAGACTCAAAGGGAGGGGTCCAGGGTGAGCACAGGAGGGAGTGTCTGGCTGTGGGCAGGCCCAACACAACCTTGCAGCGAGAACAGACAGGACATTGTGCACTGGTGGGAGCCTGGCAGGCTGAGGGAGCCATGCCCGGGCACCTGCTGGGAACAAGGGTGACCGTGGAGGGTGGGGGAGTGGGCAGGGTGCCCAGGAATCTGGTCTCACTTGCTGTGGCCAGAGCTGGAGGGAGCACAGCCCCCGGCCAGCCCGGTAACTGTCCAACCTCAGCCATTTGGGCGCCACCCTGGAGATTTTTACCTTATGAGTGAACATTACTATAATTTATTTCACGCTTGTCTTAATTTTAAATTTATTTTTTAATTTATTTTTTTTTCAGGATCTGAGTTATGCTCACATGGTTCAAAAATCAAAAAGTTTAATAAACACTTTGGGGAGAGTCTGCCTCCAGCCCTGTCTCCCACCACCTGGCCCTTCCCCACAGGCCAGGCTATTATGCTATGTCAATAAATATAATGTATGCATTTGATATATTTCCCCCCATTTTAAAGACAATACAAAGCATGCAATGCACACTGTCCTACAACATGCTTTTTTCGCTTCATATTTTTTTATTTTTTTAAAAGATTTTATTTATTCACTTGAGAGAGAGAGGGAGAGAGAGAGAAAGAAGGAGCAAGTAGGGGGAGGTACAGAGGGAGAGGGAGAAGCAGGCTCCCTGTTGAGTGGGGAGCCTGATGTGGGGCTCAATCCCAGGACCCTGGGATCATGACCTGAGCCAAAGGCAGATGCTTAATCAAGTGAGCCACCCAGGCGCCCCTCACTTAATATTTTCTAAAGCAACTTTTCTACTTAGGTGGATCTAAATGACAAAAGACAGCACCACTTCTTGTAAACAGAAGTACCCATGACAAGAAGCACATGGGAATAGAGCAAGGCCAATAAATCCCAGCAGCATCCTATTGTCAGTGGGAATCCTGAGTTCAAAGTCTGCCTTCTCTCTGTCCCAGTTGGACCAGGAAATGTTAGAAGTTGAGACACTCAGCACCAAGCTAACACCTGTTCTGTGAGATCATCAAAAGGACTAAAAAGATTTGGATGGGAAATTTCTTTCTCATCTTGGAATTCAGTGTATTTAATACAGCATTGCCTTCCTATATTTTTTCTTGATCAATCAATCTAGAAGTTTTTCCATTTTGTTGAACTTTTTCAAAGAACTGGCTTTTGGTTTCATTGATTTTCTCTATTTTTCTATTTTCTATTTCATTAATATCCTTTCTAACCTGTATGGTTTCCTTCCTTCTGCTTGGTTTATGTTGAGTTTGCTCTCCTTTTCCAGGTTATCCATAATAACCTATATAGATTAGGTTTTTGCTAGGAAGTCTTTCTGCTTTTTTTTTTTTTTAAAGATTTTATTTATTTATTTGAGAGAGAGAGAATGAGAGACAGAGAGCATGAGAGGGAGGAAGGTCAGAGGGAGAAGCAGACTCCCTGTCGAGCAGGGAGCCTGATGCGGGACTCAATCCTGGGACTCCAGGATCATGACCTGAGCCGAAGGCAGTCGCTTAACCAACTGAGCCACCCAGGCACCCTCTGCTTTTTGAATCTAGGCATTTATAACTATGAATTTCTTCTAAGCACTGCTTTAGCTGCATCCCATATGTTTAGGAATGTTGTATCTTTGTATTCATTCATTTGAAATAATTTTTATTTTATTCAAAGTATTTTCTAATTTCCCCTGTGATTGGAAAGGAGTGTGTTGTTTCATCTCCACATAGTCGTGGAAATTAATATCCACATATTTTAATTTCCACAAATTTCTTTCTGACTTCAATCTATTGTGATTGGAGAACATAGTTTGTATAATTTCTATCATTTCAAATGTATTGAGATTTGTAACATATCATACATCTTAGAGAATGTTCCATGTGTACCTGAGAAGAACATACATATCCTACTGGGTTGGGTGGAGTATTGTAGATGTCTATTAGGTCTATTTGATTTGTAGAGATGTTCAAACATTTATTTCCTTTTTGATTTTCTCCCTTGTTGTCCTATTCATTATTGAAAATAGGATATTGTAATTTCCAGTTATTATTGTTGAATTGTCTATTTTCCTCATCAATTCTGTCACTTTTTCCTTTATGTATTTTGGGGCTCTGTTATTAGGTCCATATATGTTTTTAATTGTTATACCTTCCTGATGGACTGACCTTTCTTATCCTTCTTTATCTCTAATAACATTTTTTTCTTTTAAAGTCTATTTTGTCTGATATTACCATTCCAGCTTTCTTATGGTTGCTGTTTGCATGATTTATCTCTCCCCATCCTTTCACTTTCAATATCTTAGTGTCTTTCAATCTGAAGTGTTTTTCCTACAGATGTCATAGAGGTAGAACTCATTTTTTAAGTCCAATTTGACAACCTCTGCCTTTTGATTGGATTGTCTATTACCATCACATTTATTGGTATTACTGGTGTCATTGGACTTATGTCTGCCACTTTACTTTTTGTTTTCTATGTCTTTTCTGTTCCTTTATTCATCCTTTACTGCTTTCTTTTGCGTTTAGTGAATCTTTTCTAATGTAGCATTTAAATTCCTTTAATCAATTTTTTACTATGTAATTTGAAGTTATTTGCTTACTGGTTGCTCTAGGACTTACCATAATACATCTTAACTTTTCCGAATCAGCTTTAGATTCATGCTAGCTTGATTCGAGGTAGAAATACAAATGTTACTTTTATGTAGCTCTATTCCCTTTTCTCTCTTTTTGGGTGATATTATTGCTATGTATGTTATGTATAATATATATAACTATTACAAACCCAAAACATATTGTTATAATTATTAGCTTACATAATTTTATGTCTTTTCAAGAAGTTAAGAGATGAAAAGAGAGTAAGGGTACGCTCATAGATTTCATGTTAACCTTCTTATTTAGCTTTCTGGTTATTTTCATTTGTTCCTATGGATTTGATTTACCATCTGGAGTCATTCTTTCAGCTTTGCTCCCACCAACCTCATGTGCTGTTATTGGCAAATATATTTCTAAATGTTATAGGCCCAACAATACAGATTGCTTTGTATAAGCACGTTTAAAATCAGTTAACAGAACAAAAGAAAAGAAACATGCATTTATACTGACTTTTATAATTATATAATTACTTATACCAATATTTTTTGGTTTTTTCATGTGGATTCAGATTCTTGCCTGAGGTCATTTACTTTCAGCCTGAAGAACATACTTTATTATTTCTTATATGGTAGGTCAGCTAGCAACAAACTCTCTGTTTTGTTTACCTGTAATGCCTTTAATTCACCTTCATTTTTGAAAGACAGTTCTGCTGGATATAGGATTCTTGGTAGACAGGTTTTTTCTTTGAGCATTTTGAATATGTTATCTCATTGCCTTCTGGTCTCCATTGTTTCTGATGAGAAGTCAGGTGTTTATCTTATTGGGATTCCCTTATACATGGGTCATTTTTCTCTTGCTGCTTTCAAGATTTTCTCTTTGTCTTTGGATTTTAGCGTTTTTACTATGATGTGTTTGTCAGTCTGTTTGTATATATCCCACTCAGAATTCACTGAGCTTCCTGGATGTGTGATTTAACGTTTTTCAATAAATTTGGGCAGTTTTTGGGTATTTCTTTGAATATTATGCATTGTGCTTAATGATGTCCCACGTTTATCCAAGGCTCTGTTCATTGTTGTCATTTTCCCCCTCTGCTCTTCAAATTTCACAATCTCTATCAATTTAGCTTCAAGTTTACTGATTTTTTCTTATGCCAGTTAAATATATTGTTGAGCCCTTTTAGTGAATTTTTCATGTCAATTATTGCATTTTTCAAACCCAAAATTTCCATTGGATTCTTTTTTATATTTTCTATCTCTTTATTGGTATTCTCAATTTGATATGGCATTGTCATTATACCTTCCTTTACTTCTTTAATCATGGTTTCATTTAGTGCTTTGAACATATTTACAATTGATATTTTGAAGTCTTTGTTAAGTGCAACATCTGGTCACTGTCACAGGCAGTTGTTATTACCACCACCCCCACCCCAGGGTATGGCTCATACTTTCCTAGGCTTTTTTTTTTTTTTCTTGTATGTCTCATAATTTTTTGTTGGAAACTAGACATCTTAAATGATGTAGCAAATCTGGATACTAGTTCTCCTTTTAGGGGCTTGTTATTATTTCTTTGTTTACTTTTTTGGTGACTTGCTGGATTATCCTATTGAAGTCTATTTCTCCCAGCCCCTGCAGTGTGTAGCCTCTGATGTTACTCCTCTGGGGGCACAGCCTTGGGAATACCCAGAGTTATCCTGGGATGACTTGGTTTTACAGGGCTCTCTTTGACTGTCTCTTTCCCTGGCTGCACCCAGCTATTAAGCTCCATTAATTGCTGGCTGATTGCCTATTGTTTTCAATGATGCCCTGGGGCATACATTTCTTCACAAACACATCCAATCAAAACCAGGCTCCTTTGAACAGATAGTTCCTAAAGTCAGTGTTGGAGATTTTCTATAACCACCCCCAGAGGTTTCTTCCCAGCCTTCTCTTTTTCTGGTTCTCCCCAGTAAAATAGCTGGTTTACAGTTTACACTATATTTCCAATGAATCTATCAATCTCTTCCCAATTGCCTTTCACCATGCCTCCACTGTTTTTGAGTGTGCTCTTTCACTTGAACTTCTCCACACTGGGTTGCAAATGAAATCATTTCCTTTGGAGAGAGTTGTACCTCTCTTTTCTATGGCCTGCTTCTCCCTTCAGAAAATGTCTCTGATGTGTAGCCCTGGTCCTGGGAGTGGAGCAGTGGTGAGCTTCTCTTTGAATGACACCCCAAATTTAGGATCCAAAAGCTCAGTATATGGGAAGAAGCAGCCCTGGGTCTTGATTAGGCTCTCTTGGTATAGAACCCTTGCTCCATGAGATGGGACAAGGGTTATTGAGGCTCTAGTATCTCTGTGGATCTGTGCCCAGGTATAGCCTTTATACCATGAGCAGGGGTTGAGTAGAAGAAGGAAGAAGGAACTCCCATCTCTTGGCTGCACTTGCCTGGAACTTAGACTCAGCAATAGGTAGCTGGGACAGAATGAGAAATGCTGATGCTCTTCCCCTCTTGGGAAGACAGCCCCTGACTAGGAGCTGGGGAGAGAGGAAACCCTGTGTTCTTGGATGCACCAGTCTGTCTCATTGAGCTGGGAATGGGAAGGGATGGAGTAGATCTTGGTTTAAATACTACAAACTTGTTGCTCTTACTGAATTTTAGTACATTTTCCTGAATAATATATTCATTTGCTCTATGCCCTTATTTCCATATATTTTGGTTGTTTTAAAATTTTTTCGCTGATTTCTTTTTTTTTTTTTAAAGATTTTTTAATTTATTTATATGACAGAGAGAGACACAGCGAGAGAGGGAACATAAGCAGGGGGAGTGGGAGAGGGAGAAGCAGGCTTCCTATGGAGCAGGGAGCCCAATGCGGGGCTCGATCCCAGGACGCTGGGATCATGACCTCAGCCCAAGGCAGATGCTGAATGACTAAACCACCCAGGCGCCCCTTTTTCACTGATTTCTTTGGAGAGCGGTCCATTGAGCTCCTCATGCTGTCATGCTGGAAATGGAACTCACAAAAATATTGTCTTATAATAGCTTCTAGAAGCTATGTTGCTTTGCCTTTCATATTTAGGTCTATAATTCACCTGAATTTGATTTTTGTGTGTTTGATGTGAAGTAGGGGTTAAGTTTCCTCTTATCTTCTCTTGAAGAAATTGTCTTTTTCTCATTGCTCAGATGAGTCTCCTTTGGCATAATTTAAATGTCCAAATATGGCTGGGTTTGTTTCTAAATTTTCTATGCTGTTCTACTTATCTATTTATCTATTTTTGTGCTGATAAACTATACCATTTTTGTGTTAATTTACTGAGGCTTAATGGTAAGTTTTCACTTTATCTTAGCTATTCTTAGCCTCTTGTATATCCATACAAATTTTAGAATTCCCTTGTCAATTGTCTTCTTGTCAAAAAACTCCTCTAATAGTTTAGTTGGGATTGCATTGGTTGATTTTTTAGCACTTAAGAGTGGACTCCTGAACATGGTTATTTAGATTGAGTTGACAGACTCTGACCAGCAGACCAAATCTTGCCCACAGCCTGTTTTTGTGTGACCCTTGAGTTAAGAATGATTTTTACATGTTTAAAGAGTTGTCAAAAAAGAATATGTGAGGATAAAGAAGATGTGGTATATATATACAAT